>NC_139153.1:59722324-60322324 GCF_964270905.1 Leucopleurus acutus | reverse complement strand
ATCCCATAGGTTACCGGTCATCATGTTTTCATTGTCATTTGTTTCTTGGTATCTTTTGATTTCCTCTTTGATTTCTTCAGTGATCACTTCATTATTAAGTAGTGTATTGTTTAGCCTCCATGTGTTTGTATTTTTTACAGGTTTTTACCTCTAATTGAAATCTAGTCTCATAGTCTTGTGGTCAGAAAAGGTACTTGATACAATTTCAATTTTCTTAAATTTACCAAGGCTGGATTTGTGACCCAAGATATGATCTATCCTGGAGAATGTTCCATGAGCACTTGAGAAGAAAGTGTATTCTGTTGTTTTTGTATGGAATGTCCTATAAATATCAATTAAGTGCATCTTGTTTAATGTATCATTTAAAGCTTGTGTTTCCTTATTTGTTTTCATTTTGTATGATCTCTCCATTGGTCAAAGTGTGTTGTTAAAGTCCCCTACTATTATTGTGTTACTGTCAATTTCCTGTTTTATGGCTGTTAGCATTTGCCTTATGTACTGAGGTGCTCCTATTTTGGGTGCATAAATATTTACAATTGTTATATCTTCTTCTTGGATTGATCCCTCAATAATTATGTAGTGTCATCTTTTGTCTCTTTTAGTAGTCTTTATTTTAAAGTCTATTTTCTCTGATATGAGAAATGCTACTCCAGCCTTCTTTTGATTTCCATTTGCATGGAATATCTTTTTCCATCCTCTCACTTTCAGTCTGTATGTGTCCCTAGGTCTGAAGTGGCTCTCTTGTAGACAGCATATATATGGGTCTTGTTTTTGTATCCATTCAGCCAGTCTATGTCCTTTGGTTGGAGCATTTAATCCATTTACATTTAAGGTAATTATCAATATGTCTGTTCTTATTACCATTTTCTTAAGTGTTTTGAGTTTGTTATCGTAGGTCTTTTCCTTCTCTTGTGTTTCCTGCCTAGAGAAGTTCCTTTAGCATTTGTTGTAAAGCTGGTTTGGTGATGCTGAATTCTTTCAGCTTTTGCTTGTTTGTAAAGTTTTAATTTCTCCGTCGAATCTGAATGAGGTTCTTGCTGAGTACAGTAATCTTGGTTGTAGTTTTTTCCCTTTCATCACTTTAAATATGTCTTGCCAGTGGCTTCTGGCTTGCAGATTTTCTGCTGAAAGGTCAGCTGTTAACTTCATGGGGTTTCCCTTGTATGTTATTTGTTGTTTTTTCCTTGCTGCTTTTAATATACTTTCTTTTTTAAATTTTTGATAATTTGATGAATATGTGTCTTGGCGTGTTTCTCCTTGGTTTTATCCTGTATGAGACTCTCTGCACTTCCTGGACTGGAGTAAATATTTCCTTTCCCATGTTAGGGAAGTTTTCAACTGTAGTTTCATCAAATATTTTCTCAGGCCCTTTCTTTTTCTCTTCTTCTTCTGGGACTCTTATAATTCGAATGTTGGTGTGTTTAATGGTGTCCCAGAGGTCTCTATGACTGTTCTCAATTCTTTTCATTCTTTTTTCTTTATTCTGCTCTGTGGCAGTTATTTCCACTATTTTATCTTCCAGGTCACTTCTCTGTTTTCTGCCTCAGTTATTCTGCTATTGATTCCTTCTAGAGAATTTTAAATTTCGTTTATTGTGTTGTTCATCATTGTTTGTTTGCTCTTTAGTTCTTCTATGTCCTTGTTAAACATTTCTTGTATTTTCTGCATTCTATTTCCAAGATTTTGTATCATCTTTACTATCATTACTCTGAATTCTTTTTCAGGTAGACTGCCTCTTTCCTCTTCATCTGTTTGGTCTGGTGGGTTTTTACCTTGCTCCCTCATCTGCTGCATGTTTCTCTGTCTTCTCATTTTGCGTATCTTACTGTGTTTGTGGTCTCCTTTTTGCAGGCTGCAGGTTCATAGTTCCTGTTTTTGGTTTCTGCCCCCAGTGGGTAAGGTTGGTTTAGTGGGTTGTGTAGGCTTCCTGTTGGAGGGGACTGGTTCCTGTGTTCTGGTGGATGAGGCTGTATCTTGTCTTTCTGGTGGGCAAGTCCATGTCTGGTGGTGTGTTTTGTGGTGTCTGTGACCTTATTCTCATTTTAGGCAGCCTTTCGGCTAGTAAGCGGGGTTGTGTTCCTGTCTTGCTAGTTGTTTGTCATAGGGTTTCCAGCACTGTAACTTGCTTGTCATTGAGTGGAGCTGGGTTTTGGCATTAAGATAGAGATCTCTGGGAGATTTTTGACGTTTGATATTACGTGGAGCTGGGAGGTCTCTCATGGACGATTGTCTTGTGCTCAGCTCTCCCACCTCAGAGGCACAGGCCTGACACCCTGCCTGATCACCAAGATCCTGTCATCCACATGGCTCAGAATAAAATGGAGAAAGAAAGAAAGAAAGAAAGAATAAAATAAATGTATTAAAATAAAAAATGAAAAATAATTATTAAAAAGTAATTTAAAAAAAACAAAGAAAGAAAGAAGAGAGCAACCAAACCAAAAAACAAATCCATCAATCATAAGAAGCACTAAAAACTATAATATAAAACAAAAAGAACCACAAAACGGGCATGCAGAACCCTAGGACAAATGTAAAAGCAAAGCTATACAGACTAAATTACACACAGAAGCATACACATATGTACTCACAAAAAGAGAAAAAGGAAAATAAATATATATATCATTGCTCCCAAAGTCCACTGCCTCAATTTGGGTTGATTCGTTGTCTATTCAGGTATTCCACAGATGTAATGTACATCAACTTGATTGTGAAGATTTAATCCGCTGCTCCTGAGGCTGTTGGGAGAGATTTCCTTTTCTCTTCTTTGTTCACACACAGCTTTGGATTTGGCCCCGCCTCTGTGTGTAGGCGGCCTGAGGGCATCTGTTCTTCACTCAGACAGGACGAGGTTAAAGTAGCAGCTGATTAGGGGGCTCTCCCTCACTCAGGACGGGAGGGAAGGAGTGGTATGGAATGCAGGGCAATCCTACAGCAGCAGAGGCCAGCTTGACATTGCACCAGCCTGATTCGTGCTGTGTGCTCTCCCGGGGAAGTTTTCCCTGGATCACGGGACCCTGGAAGTGGCTGGCTGCACAGCCTCCTGGGAGGGAAGGTGTCAACAATGACCTGTCCTTGTACACAGGCTTCTTGGTGGCTGCAGCAGCAGCCTTAGCATCTCATGCCTGTCTCTGGTGTCCGTGCTGAGAGCCGCAGCTCACAACCGTCTCTGGAGCTCATTTAAGCGGCACTGTGAATCCCCTCTCCTTGCGCACCACAAAACAAAGAGGCAAGAAGAAGTGTCTTGCCTCTTCGGCAGTTCCAGGCTTTTTCCCAGACTCCTTCCAGGCTAGCTGTGGCACACTAGCCCCCTTCAGGCTGTGTCCATACAGCGAATCTCAGTCCTCTCCCTGGGGTCTCTGAAGCTGGAGCCTCCGAAGCCCAAACCTCAGCTCCCAGCCCCCATCTGTCTGATGGGTGAGCAGATAAGCCTCTCAGGCTGGTGACTTCTGGTTGGCACTGATATTCTGTGTGGGAATCTCTCTGCTTTCCCCTCTGCAACCCTGTTGCTGCTGTCTCCTCCATGGCTCCAAAGCTCGCCCCCACCCCCCTTTTCTGCCTGTGAAGAGGCTTCCTAGTGTGTGGAAACTTTTCCTCCTTCACAGCTCCCCCCTGCCCAGTGGTACAGGTCCCATCCCTATTCTTTTGTCTCCATTTTTTCTTTTTTATTTTGCCCTACCCAGATACGTGGGGAGTTTCTTGCCTTTTGGGAGGTCTGAGGTCTTCTGCCAGCATTCAGTAGGTGTTCTGTAGGAGTTGTTCTACATGTAGATGTATTTCTGATGTATTTGTGGGGAGCAAGGTGATCTCCACTTCTTACTGTTCTGCCATCTTGAATGTCCCCCCCCCCCAGGGCTGATTTAACAAAGTGCCACAAACTGGGTTGCTTAGAACAACAGAAATTTTATTGACTTAGTTCTGGAGGCTAGAAGCCCTAAATCAAGATGCTGGCAAGGCCATGCTCCCTCTGGAGTTAGCAGGGGAACCTTTCTTTTCCTCTTCCTGGCTTCTGGTGGTTTGCTGGCCATCTTTGGTGTTCCTTGGTTTGTGGATATATCACTCCAATTCTTCGTCTTCACATGGCATTCTTCCTGTGTCTCTGTCTCTTCACATCATCTTCTTTTTTTTGTAAGGGCCCCTGTCATGTTGGATTAGGGGCCCACCCTATTCCAGTATGACCTCATCCTAACTTAACTAATTACATTTCAATGCTCCTTTTCCAAATAAGGTCATATTCTGAGGTACTGGGGGTTAGGATTTCAGCATATGAATTTTGAGTGGACACAGTTTAACCCATAACAGTCTCCCACTCAGATAAAAACCTGAATGTCTTATTTCTGAAACCATGTACAGACCCCTGTCCTTGTCTTTTGGAGTAAAAGGCTGACTCAAGAGTTAATGATTGGGAAGTATGAAGATGTAGAAACAAAGAACAGCTATTGGGCTGGGGAACTGGTAACAATTTAGACTATAAATCTGCCACATAGCAGAATTACAAAACTCCCAGTTCCCTGAAAGATATAGATAAAGGCCTGACATGGATTCTTAAGTTGTTTTTACAGGAAGCACCCATCCACCAGATGAAAACTGCTGACTGCAAGAATATAGAAACCAGAAGGTTGATGATGCTTGAAACTTCACCTTGATGCCAACCAATCTGAGAATCATGTGTGAGCTGATCATGCAGTCTACAGCTCCTTCCCTTGCATGGTCTTTAAATCCCCTTCCCTGAAAGCCATCAGGGAGTTTGGGTCTATTGAGTATGAGATGACCATTCTCCTTGCTTGGCACCTGCAATAAATGCTGTACTTACCTTCACCACAACCTGGTATCAGTAGATTGGCTTTACTGTGCACGGGGCGAACAGACCCAAGTTTGGTTTGGTAACATTTCCAAATGAACTTTTTAAATGCAGGATGGTGCTTCCAGCTGGCAATGATCAGTGCAGAAACCCTGCTTCTTTGGGAGAGACAGCAGTCACTACAAGTGTATCAGAACTTGACCTATCTCTTCATGCTTTTAGGAAGCTGGTCTCATCAGTTATCTAATACTGTTAATATATATGTAGACAGCTCATCATTTAATTGTCCATCCATGAAAGCCTGGACTGGCTGACAGGACATTTGCTTCTCACTAAGCATAACTTGAAATTATTTAAAAACTTCTGTTTTTTCCAGATATAAAATATTAATATTTATTAGAAAAGATAGTGTACAGAGTTTTTATTTTTAGAATCTGGTCTAATTGTATTGTAGGAGAGGATTTTAGTTATTGGGAACATCTACCAGACTTAGAAAATCATAAGTCCTCTTCTGCAGCCTGTAATCACCAGGCTGACTCTGTGTCTGGAAACCAAGTTTGTCAGGACTATGGTCTAATTTTCCTGTTCATTATTATGGGTATGGGATTTTGTAATTTTTCTGCTTTATGTATCTCTGGATTGGGTGTATGTCAATAATACTGATCTAAGATAAATCACAAAAATCATGTACACAAGGAAAAAAATATTCTTTTAAAGTATACATTGATGACATATTGATTCACAAGTAATGTCAACAAATTTCAAAAAATAGGCATCATATGGAACATTTTCCCCATCTTAAAACAATCTGATTAGAAATTAACAATAAAAGATGTGTTTGAAAACCAAAAAACAAATTCCCAAACTCCTGGCTTACAAATTTTTTAGAATGGAACAGTAATGAAAGTACATATCAAAACCTCTGGGATGCAGATAAAGTGGTATTCAGAAAAAGACCACATTTATGATCTTAAATAAGTTTATTAGGAAATAATATTTTATAGGTTTTGTGTTGGTTGTTTTCTACTTATTCATCTTTTGAAAGAGATGCTATGTATTCAGACTATATTTTTCAATAGACAAGATGTTAGATGGTCTTTTTCTATCATCTCTTTGTCCATTGAGTCAAGACTGAATCCACTTCTCAGATTTACTTGGAGGACAGGCTGAGATAAAACAGACTCAGTCTTCCATTTCAGGGCAAACTGAATTAATCCCTTCTATGCTTTGTGGAGAGTCTTTCCAGATGTTTGCTTTAAGTTGTCTGTCAATCTTAATTTTAGGTGGTGGTGTGTTTTTACCTTTTCCTATAGCTTGATAAGTACCTTAGTGAAAAATAGGAAAGACCATATTAAAGGGTGTTAACAAACACCATTTTAAAAAAGAATCCTGCTGTTTGTTCCTTTGCTTTTGAAGCAATGAAGTTATGAGCAAGTTAAATTAGTTTACCTATGACATACTTTGATCAAATTCAGGCAGAATTCAAGCAGATGTCAGGTTAGTTCAAGTCTATAATCACTGCTTTGCTGTTTCTGTGCTGGTTTTGTAATTTGCTTAGAGAAGGAGCCCTCCTTATTCTTTGTGTTCCTGAGTGACATATACACCAATGATATAATTTTCTTCTCCATTTTACCTTAAACAGATATCCCTTATCTGCTTTCATTCTGAAGTTTGCAGATTTCTTAACAGGTTTATTCACTAAAAGCCCCAGTAGACTCTAAGATAATTGTAAATAACACACTAAATAAAAGCTGAAAGTTTAAGCCAGAATGAAAATAGATACAGATGCACAAATCCTGTCTCAGACTTTTGAATCAGAGTTTTGGTACTGGGATTTTGTATCTGTGGTTTTAAAAAGTGGTTCTAATTCCTGCCCCTGGTGGCAAAACACTCAAATGAATGAACAAACAAAAAATAAAAAACTCCCTCTGCTTTAATTTGTTATATGCAAATTAACTAATTACTTATATGGTGGGTAGGTTCTAAATTGTATTCCATCTGGCTTCATTTCTTAAGCATGAATCTCTACAGTGCAATTCAAACAGATCAGGGGTTCAACTGGACTTGGGCCAAATCCCACTCTGCCTCTTGTGAGCAAATCACATCCTGTTACTCTGTGCCTTGGGCAAGTCACTTACTCTCTTTGAGCCTGTTTTCTTATTTGGAAAATGGGGAGAATATCATCTATAACAAAGGATTAATTTAATGGGTAAGATCTTATTTTCTAGAAGTCTGGTTGGAAACTCAATACTGAAAACAATAGGTGACAAGATCCTGGACATTCTAAATGGAATGATTTGCTAAAAAGTGTCCGAAGCTGCCTTGAGACAGAAAGGCCACATATAAGAGAAAAGATGCAGCATAGACTCATCAGAAAGGGGATTCATTTGAAGAGATTTGTTAGCCTGGAAGGCATGACCAACACTCCCCATACAGATTCTCCCTGATGCTGTGGCCTCACCCTGCAGGCATCCTCCAAGGACAGGTTCCTACTAAGATGGCTCTGTCTGTAGTCCTTCACGGCAACCCTGGCCAATAGGAAACACTCTGTTCCCACGGTTGTGAAGTAGGAGCTTGTCTCCACCACAACCCACCAACAGGGATGGGGGATACAATGGAACAGATTGAGAAACAATGGTACAAAGAAAAAAAGACAATTTTTAGGTTGCGCTTTACTTCACAAGCTTCATTATTTACATATATTTAACCCACATGACTCCCTCTATCAACTCTGAGTACATTTTTGATAATCTCATTGGGGTACCATTTGCTGAGTTACCAAAACCTAGCATCTTCTCCTTGAGCCTTCCTCACCCTAGAACTGCCAAAAAACTCTGGGATCTGTTTGGTTCAGGGTAGGAGATCGGAGGAGTGTCTCCTCTAAGCTGAAGATTTGGAGTCCAACACCCTTGATAGAAATTCTTTGGGACTAGTTAGGTAGAACTTGTTATTTGTGCACAGACTTTTAATGTTGAGGTCACCAGTGTTCCATCTTGTTTTCTTTGGCCACACACTTTCCTTTGTAATCTCATGCATTGCCACAGCTTTCAGGACCACTGTTAGACAAACAACTCAAATTCCTATCTCTAGCTCCATCCATGGTTCCATGTTCCTTATACTTATATTACTCTCTATATTTTTGTATTTCTCACATGTAATATGTTCAAGACTGAACTCCTGAAATTCATCCCTCTGCTGTATTTCCATTTAGTAATTGGTACCATCTCCCTTCCCAGCTTCCTACACAAGAAGCACCCTTATAAAACCTCCAGCATCCCTTGCCTAGAACACCCATCTCATTTTGTACCTTAACTACCTCCATCCATCTTCCACACAGGAACTGGAGTGATCACTATTGTTTTCTGTGTCTTTTAATCTTTCAGCTAAGCTTTAAAATCATTTTGTTAAGTTCTAAGTTTACACATTAATTTAGGGAGATTTGAAACCTTTGTAATATTCATGCAAGAACATGATTATGTGTGTCCATCTGTTCAAGTCTCACCTACTTCTCCCAACAAAGTTTTGTAGTTTTCTTTATATAGGTCCTGCAGATTTCTTCCTGTTAGGAGGATTTTTTTTTCTATCTTGTTTTCTAATTAGTTATTGCAACAATATATGAAAGCTATTGTATTTTGTGTATTTGTATAAAATAATTTATGAGTTGATCTGTCAGTTAATTCACATATATTTTCCAAGCAGAACACCAAAATATTTTAAAATAATGATCATTTTATTAATATTTCAAATAGTGCTTCGGTCTTAATGTCCTTGTCTTTTATTTCTCAGAATCTAACTACATGTATGTTAGATCTTTTACATGTAGTACATGCCCTTATAGGCTTTTCTATTCAAAAAATTTGAAAAAAATAGTGATCATTTTGTCTTTTTCAAAAGTGGAGTGTTTCCATTTATGTTGCATTGACTGGAATTGCTGAAATAAAATAAGGATTTATTTTTCCAATGATTATACCACTCATTTCTATCTCCTACTTTGTTGTATTGGTTAAAATATTCTCAGAGTGCATTGCATCAAAATTTATCTTCCTTTCCTGAAGTAGATGCATTTAGGGACATTTTTCAACTGTGCTAGTGAGGCCTCTACCTATTTTTTTTTTTTTTTGCCTCTACCTATTTTATCTCACTTTACATTGCTCAAAATTACTTGATTTATTATTATTATTGCCATTGTTATTGTTACTCACAAAACAGTAAGATGACAGAAAGTTAAGTTTGGAAAAGAGAACAAACCAACTAGAATTCCATTACTCTTACTGTTAACAATTAGAGTTGGAGAGATTATTTTCTGTTTTTAATTGAATGCATACTTATTTTTATATACTGCATTGTTGAAATTTGAATGTTCTTAACATTTGATAATTTATTTAATTTTTATAATTACAAAAAATGTCTTACAAATACCAAACTTCTTGTGTTAGACAAGGGTATTTAATTTGGAAAACTTTAGCTCATTTGGGTTACACAAAAAAGGGATAATATAGTTATATTAAATTTTTATTTAAAATTAATTGATATATGGTTAGGGATAGTAACACCTAAGTTATACTTAATAAAATCACATTACTTAGTGTAAATAAAATACTTTAAAGGATCTTGGATTTATTTTAAAATATGCTATTCCTAAAGCTTATATTTTCATAAAAGGATCACAATTGATAAATTACAGTAGAGAAATGAATGTAAATGTTCTCGGTTTTTGTATGATGTGCCCAGACAGACTGACATTTTGATTGTTACTTTAGAAATCTTGTGTGTTTGTATGTCATTGGCTCAGGTTAGAGGTTGAATGCTGGTCTAAGTTTTTATCTGTAAACATACACATTATAGGATAATGCTGTATGTACAATAATGATGTCTCAAGCATACATGAATGACGAAATCCACTTACGTTAAATCTCAAGAGATGGGGAGAAACTGGGATTTTTGTTTCCTTCTTGACAGACACATTCATCCTATCTGGCAACCCCTGGTTCCTGCAGTGTCTCCAGGCCAGCAGTGCTGGATGTGCAGAATTCAACCATGGATGGCAAAACACGGGTAATATCAGTTTTGATGTAATGGTATGAGCTCACGAATAAGGAAGATAAGGGATGTTTCTGGGTACTGAAAGACAATTATCTGCTTATTTTAACCACATGTACCAGATATTTCCAGATATTTTTCCTTGATGGATATTCGGTTTCCCCTTAATAATTTTTCCTGACTCTTCCTTTTCATTAGTCTTGTCTGGGAAGTTTAGATAAATCTGTCAACATAGCAGCTGACTTTATGTTGTATGTTGTGTCTGATATATGTTTGCTTTTGTGATCACTCTGATTGCTATTATTGCCGCCAAATAATTTTAATACTAGATTCTCCTTGCTCTGTAAAACTAATTATTTTTATATCAGTTCTGCCTAGGAAGTTGGATTACAACCCGCAGAACACACATGAATAATAGAACTGCAGGTTTACCCTTACAAAATAAATAGTTTCTATATAGGGAAGAAACGGTCACAGCACACAGAGAGTATGAGTTTTGAAGGTGTTCAGATGTTTATGGAAAGCAGGGAAGTTCCCCTCACTCTGTCCTCTTTAATCGTTGGTTGATAGCTTCAAAAAATTCTTTAAATCTTCATCTCTTTTGTTTTAAGGTGATAGTTTATGTAAAAATCAATTCCCAGGCTTCCCTGGTGGTGCAGTTGTTGAGAGTCCGCCTGCCGATGCAGGGGACACGGGTTCGTGCCCCGGTCTGGGAAGATCCCACATGCCGCGGAGCGGCTGAGTCCGTGAGCCATGGCCGCTGAGCCTGCGTGTCCGGAGCCTGTGCTCTGGAACGGGAGAGGCCACAACAGTGAGAGGCCCACGTACCGCAAAAAAAAAAAAAAAAAATCAATTCCCGTGCCGTCATATGACTAGGACAAATTTAATTCAGCAGAGCAGTTCTGTTATAAAATAACATTTGTTGATCACCCCTGTGTCTTATGAACCAGGTACTATGTCCTGGACATATCCCAGTAAACTAACTGATATCCAAGCACTTGAGAGAATCTGGTGGTTTCAAATACTGGACAATAAAAATTCTCATATGTAATGTAATAATTGTATACACGAGGGAAAGGAGGCTTAATAATATTTAAAGTTTACTATAACAAAGAGGTGCTCTGTAAATATTAATTGTAATATTAGCTGTATTTGTCTTTAGATCAGATAAGCTGCTTTTCATTAAAGAGAGAAATGATTACTCCATTTTAATATTATATTTAATGTTTTAAAATAGCAACAACTTATTGATTTGTTTTTCTATGCCCAGTACTTTACATAAAATCTTTGTACTTTTTCCCCTATTACATCAGTTAATGCATTCTTATTGTAATAATTCTGGAAATTTCTTGAAAATATAGTGAAGACCAAAAAATCACCAATAACTCCATCACTCAAAGAGACTCATGACAAAAATTTTGGTATAGCTCTTTCAGGTACTTTTTCCATGCATAGTCTACATGTATATTGGCAATTTAAATGAAATTAATAACACAGTGTACTGTATTCTACTGTTTTTCATTGAATCAATTAATCATTTTTTCATTAATTTACTAAGTATTTTTTGAAAATACTCCTGGGTTTAAATATTCTGCCACATTTTTAGTGGCTGCATGGTGTACTATTTTCCGGAGGCATGGTAATCTGTTCAATCAGGTACTGTTGGTCTTCTCTGGTGATCACACTTTGAGTCACTATGAACAATGCTGGGTGATTTTCTAAAATTGGAATTGCTCTGTTAAGTGTGTACATATTTTAAAGATAGCAGAATATGTTTCCAAAAAGCTTTCCAAGAAGGTTGTGTCAAGTTAAATTGCATGAAATTGTCTATGAAAGTATCCATTTCCCAGTAGTCTAGTAAATATTGTCAATAAAAAGTATTTCCATTAGTCTTAATTCATAGTTTTATGCTTAAAAGCAGGATTGATTATTTTTCATGTTTAGTACACTTAAGATTTTCTGTTAGTGCTTACTTGATTATATGTTTTACCCATTTTAATTGAATTCATCTTTTTCACAGTACTGTGAGAAATATCCTGATGTGTTAAGTATCATATTAAGCCCTCTAGCACTCTTATATATGGGTTTAATATTTTTAGCTTATTTGCTTTTAGCTCTTGATTTTTAATCCATTTTGGGGTTATTTTTGAGTATGGTGTTAGGGAGTGTTCTAATTTCATTCTTTTACATGTATCTGTCCAGTTTTCCCAGCACAACTTATTGAAGAGACTGTCTTTTCTCCATTGTTTATCCTTGCCTCCTTTGTCATAGATTAGTTGACCATAGGTGTGTGGTTTATCTCTGGGCTTTCTATCCTGTTCCATTGATCTATGTTTCTGTTTTTTGTGCCAGTATCATATTGTCTTGATGACTGTAGCTTTGTAGTATAGTCTGAAGTCAGGGAGTCTGATTCCTCCAGCTCCGTTTTTTTACTTCAAGGTTGCTTTGACTATTCAGGGTCTTTTTTGTCTCCATACAAATTTTAAGATTTTTAGTTCTAGTTCTATAAAAATGCCATTGGTAATTTGATAGGGATTGCATTGACACTCCCTTCTGGCTTGTAGACTTTCTGCTGAGAAATCAGCTGTTAACCTTATGGGAGTTCCCTTGTATGTTATTTATTGTTTTTCCCTTATTGCTTTAAAAAATTTTTCCTTGCCTTTAATTTTCGTCAGTTTGGTTACTATGTGTTTCAGCATGTTTCTCCTTGGATTTATCCTGCCTGGGATTCTCTGTGCTTCCTGGACTTGCGTGGCTATTTCCTTTCCCACCTTAGGGCAGTTTTCGACTATAATCTCTTCAAATATTTTCTCAAGTCCTTTCTCTCTTCTCCTTCTGGGACCCCATAATGCAAATGTTGGTGCATTTAATGTTGTCCCAGAGGTCTCTTAAGTTGTTTTCATTTCTTTTCATTCTTTATTCTTTATTCTGTTGTGAAGCAGTAAATTCCACTACCTGTCTTCCCGGTCACTTATCCATTCTTCTGCCTCAGTTATTCTGCTATTGATTCCTTCTAGTGTATTTTTCATTTCAGTTATTGTATTCTTCATCCCTGTTTGTGCTTTAATTCTTCTAGGTGTTTGTCCTTAATTCTTCTAGGTCTTTGTTAAACATTTCTTGCATCTCTTTGATCATTGCCTCCATTCGTTTTCCAAGGTCCTAGATCATCTTCACTATCATTATTCTGAATTCTTTTTCTGGAAGGTTGCCTATGTCCACTTCATTTAGTTGTTTTTTCTCGGGTTTTATCTTGTTCCTTCATCTGGTACCTAGTCCTCTACATTTTCATTCTGTCTATCTTTCTGTGAATGTGGTTTTTGTTCCACAGGCTGCAGGATTGTAGTTCTTATTGCTTCTGCTGTCTGCCCTCTGGTGGATGAGGCTATCTAAGAGGTTTGTGCAAAGCTTCCTGATGGGAGGGACTGGTGGTGGGTAGAGCTGGTTGTTGTTCTGGTGGGCAGAACTCAGTAAAACTTTAATCTGCTTGTCTGCTGATGGGTGGGGCTGAGTCCCATCCCTGTTGGTTGTTTGGCCTGAGGTGACCCAACCCTGGAGCCTACAGGCTCTTTGGTGGGGCTAATGATGGACTCTGGGAGAGGGCTCACGCCAAGGAGTACTTCCCAGAACTTCTGCTGCCAGTGTCCTTGTCCCCGTGGTGAGCCACAGCTGCCCCCCGCCTCAGCAGGAGACCCTCCAACACTAGCAGCTAGGTCTGGTTCAGTCTCCTATGGGGTCACTGCTCCTTCCCCCTGGCTCCTGATGTGCACACTACTTTGTGTGTGTCCTCCAAGAGTGGAGTCTCTGTTTTCCCCAGTCCTGTCAAATTCCTGCAATCAAATCCTGCTAGCCTTCAAAGTCTGATTCTCTAGGAATTCCTCCTCCCGTTGCCAGACCCCCAGGTTGAGCTCCAGGTTCTGAGCCTGATGTGGGGCTCAGAACCTTCACTCCAGTGGGTGGACTTCTGTGGTATAATTGTTCTCCAGTTTGTGAGTCACCCACCCAGCAATTATGGGATTTGATTTTATTGTGATTGCACCCCTCCTACCATCTCACTGTGGCTTCTCCTTTGTCTTTGTATGTGGGGTATCTTTTTTGGTGAGTTCCAGTATCTTCCTGTGGATGATTGTTCAAAAATTAGTTGTGATTCCAGTGCTCTCACAAAAGGGAGTGAGCACATGTCCTTCTACTCCGCCATCTTAAAACAATCTCCCCTTATGTTGGCTCTTGATTTTTAAATATACAAGTTAATTTTTGTAAGTAAAGTCTATCAACCTCTTTTGTTATGCTTTCTGCTTCTGTGTCTATGCTTAAAAAGTCTTCCTTATCAGAAGATCAGAATAATAGAAATTCACACTTTCTTTTAGTACTTTTTGATTTCATGGTTGTACTTTTTAATATATTGGAAATTGATTTTAGTGTGAGTGGTAGAGTATTTTCTGAGTTCACAGTAGGGGACTGAAGAATACATTTCTGTTGACATCATATGTGAATGTCAGCAAGACTAAGTGCAGACTGCCTGGGTTCAATTTTTTTCACTCAAAATTCTGTAGATGCTTCTCCATTATGTCCTACTCTTTAATGAAGATAGCTTGATTTTCCTTCTTTTTTTTTTAACATGAAATCTATTTCCTCATTGGATACATATGAATCATCATTTATTTTTAAAGTTGAAAAATTTACCAAGATATCTTCATGTGCTGGCCTATTTTCATTATTTTTGCTTTAATTATGATAAGTTCTTTTTAGTATGTAGATTCATATATATTTTCTAGATTCAGGAAAGTTTTCTTGTATTATAAATTTTTGTACTATTTTGGTTCCATTTGTTCTTTTCCCCTCCAATTATATGTAATGGTGAATCACTTTCCTACATATCTACTACTTTCTCTTATAGTTTTTATCTCTTAATTATTTTTTCTGAATTATAGGTAAAATTCTAAAGCTTTTTCCAATTAGATTTTTTGCTCTGTTTATTCTGATCTTCAGTACTTCTAGGACCTTCAATTTAAATTCAATGACCATTTTTTTATGTCTTTATAATCTTGCTTTAACCTATCCAGCTACTTTACCTCTCAGCAAGATGGCCTTGCAGTTTAGACTGTTTTCTTATCAGTTCATCTTTGGTCTCCTCTCTTTTTGCACGTATTGACATTAAAAAAAATTGAGGACATAAGACATAAAGACAACACATACCTCTGTTTCCAGTGACATGCTTATGCTTTTATTTTATGCTACCAAATATTTTTATTTGTTCCCCTTTTTTTCCCTTTTCTTTAAGAAGGAGCAATACTATTTACAATAGCCAGGACGTGGAAGCAACCTAAGTGTCCATCAACAGATGAATGGATAAAGAAAATGCGGCACATATATACAGTGGAATATTACTCAGCCATAAAAAGAAATGAAATTGAGTTATTTGTAATGAGGTGGATGGACATAGAGTCTGTCATACAGAGTGAAGTAAGTCAGAAAGAGAAAAACAAATACCGTATGCAAACACATATATGGAATCTAAAAAAAAAAAAGGTTCTGAAGAACCTAGGGGCAGGACAGGAATAAAGACATAGAGAATGGACTTGAGGACACGGGGAGGGGCAAGTGTAAGCTGGGATGAAGTGAAAGAATGGTATGGACATATATACACTACCAAATGTAAAATAGATAGCTAGTGGGAAGAAGCTGCATAGCTCAGGGAGATCAGCTCAGTGCCTTGTGTCCACCTAGAGGGGTGGGATATGGCGGGTAGGAGGGAGGCTCAAGAAGGAGGGTTATGGGGATGTATGTATATGTATAGCTGATTCACTTTGTTATATAGAAGAAACTAACACACCATTGTAAAGAAATTATACTCCAATGAAGATGTTACAAAAAAAAAAAGAAGCGATATATCTAGGGCCACCCTGTACTCCAAATGGTCAGTGATAACACAATATGTATACCAGAGATATCTCCAGTTCAGACTGAAGAAGAGATGCCCCTGAGCTATGTACATCTCAGAGAACATGGAGAAGGTGAGGTTTGTCTCTTTCATTGACCATCCATCTTGGCATATCCTGGAATGGGATCACTAATCTCAGATTCTTCAAAGGCCAATGGTTCAGACTGTACAACCCCAAGGCTGGATTGATTAGATTATACCAGTATTGTCATAAGTCCTTGAATCTGGTATAAACCCAGCAGCATCATGCCACATATTTTAGAAAAGGGTATACAGTTTACCTGTGAACAACACAGGTTTGAACTGCATGGGGTTTACTTAATATGAATTTTTTCAATAAATACGCACCATGGTACCACATGGCAGATCTGTGGGTGGTTGAATCCTATGATGCAGAAACAGGATATGGAGGGCTGACTGTAAAGTCATACTCAGATTTTTGAGACTGCATGCGTGTTGGTAGACCTAATCCCTGCATTGTTCAAGGGTCAACTTTACTTGCACATTTGAGACCTAACTTCTAAGTTAGGTCTTCTAAGACCTAAAACTTCTAAGTTTTAATGAGATTACTTAGCACTTTCAGTGACTTACTATGGTCTTTCAATTTAATTATTATATTGTTATATTTTGTTATTATATAATAACATATTATATAATATTGTTATATAAATTATATTATATACTTTTGTTATATTATTGTCATATTATATGGTTATATTATACAATGAATCATTATATATTATACTATTGTTATATTATACTATATATATTGTTATATATCCCCCTTTCTATTGTTTCCTCTGCTTCTCATCTTCCCCTGTCTTGAAGTACCTATCTGATTTGGGTTTGGTTTACCTCATATTATAAGGTAAGGAGGTTGTAAGATTTTTTTCCTTCATTCTTGAAAATCAGTAATTTTACCACAGTGTGCTTAAGTATGTGTCAAATATTTTTGGAATTTAGTGAGCCTTCTTAATTAGGGGACTCAAGTTTGTCTTCAGGTCAGAGAAATTTTGTCTATTTTCTGTGTCATTATTACATTTCATTTTCCCCCTCTGAGCCACCTATTTTTGTGATCTGCACTTGAAGTCCCTTGTCTTTCACTGAAGATATTTAGATATTTGTCTTTTGGGGATCTGCATTAGTGGCCCAAGAGATTAAAAAGAAAGTCCATCCTTTTCTTAAATTCATTTCCTGAATTTTTAATTTGAAAATGATGTTGTTTGTTGTTTTCATGCTGAATTTCAATCTTCTATGTCTGCTTATTGTTTTTGGTTCAATAGCTATCTCTTCCTCTGGGGTTCTGCTTGACAAGTTTACAGTGGGCCTGTTCGGTTTCTCTGGCTGCTCGCAGTGGGTGGTATGGGGAGAGGAAGGAGGAGATGCTCTGCTGGGATATGCAATTAGTAGTTGCATTGGCCTCAGGAGGAGGAAAACAGCAGCTCCCACCTTCAGAGAATTTCACATAGTCCTAGCATTGGACATCTCTGTCTGTAATTGGTAACATGTCTTGTAGATTTTATGTTAGAAATTATGGGCTACTTCTTAATCATAAAAATTCTGTATTATTTTCAAGACAACAACAACAAAGTAGATCAATTTAACCTCTTGATATTTTTCTTCTCCTCTTTACTAGGGCTGTTTTGCAGGATTTTGTCACCCAAAATTTATTTGGAATAATGTCAGAATTTAATAACATTACATACTCTGACAGGTTGTATTTTTGGCAGTAAAGGTTTATAGTATAATTCTAAACAACATGCTGTTGTCCAAATATTAATGATGTGTGAAGAAAAATACACATTTTACTTAAAATTACTTTTTATCATCTTAATTTCTACATTTTATTTTGTTCACTCTGTTCCATGGCTGAGTGTCAGAGGAGCACTGTTTGGGGGCATTTCAGAAACTTTAGGACCATGTTTCACTTCTTGTACATAAAAGTATACGTCTGTGTGAGCATTTTGACTACTTGGTGCACAATTACATATAATCTTCCAATACAGGTCCTTTTTCTCCTCTCATTCCTTCCTTTCCTGCTGCTTCCTGATATCTGTTTGATGTCAGTTCAGTGTACATTCATTGAGTAACCTGATACATAGTAAATGAACACTGTAGGTGTTGGGATACATAAATAAGTATAGCATGGTTCCTGGGTGCACACATAATTTGTTTGTAACCACACAGCAGGTAAATCCTGCTAAAATATTTAGTATGCTTATCAGGTCACAATACTTTTTAGAAAAACAAAATAAAAATCTAACATTTATTAAGACTTTAGCAAGGTAGCATGGTATTACATTTGGGCCACATGTAGGTGAATTATATAGAACTCTGGACAGGTGAGGAAATGGGAATTATTCTCTTTTATTTTATCCTTTAATCCTGACCCAGGCACAAAAATCAGTTGTCTATTTTCTGGACAGGTTAAAAACTATCCTAAGGCCCTAAAAATAGTCATCAGCTTTGTTACATAAAATTATATCTGACTTACAAAAATTATAGACTAATGGAAATCATATTATGGTGGGAAAGAAATGTACGAATTTAGGATCTTTGTTTATTGAACCCAGTAATAGCTCAAAATTTATTTCAATGATATGATGTAAAATACATCTCAAACTTTAAATCAATGGATGGACTTCCTGGTGGCCCAATGGTTAAGAATCCGCCTGCCAGTGCAGGGGACACAGTTTTGAGCTCTGGTCAGGGAAGATCCCGCATGCCATGGAGCAACTAAGCCCATGTGCCACAACTACTGAAGCCTGCGTGCCTAGAGCCCATGCTCTGCAGCAAGAGAAGCCACCCAATGAGAAGCCCGCGAATTGCAATGAAGAATAGCTCCTGCTCATTGCAACTAGAGAAAAAAGTCCGCACGCAGCAACAAAGACCCAAGACAGCCAAAAATAAAAATAAATAAATAAAAACAAAAAAATAAACTTTAATTCAATGGAATGGAAAATCTGTTTTTTGAATTAGTTTAATCACAGGAAAACTTTCAAGAAATTTATCATCTTTTGTAGAAATCATTACATAAACTATAATTTGGCTGTATCTAAAAAGATACAAATGGATGATATTTGAGTTTAATATATATGTTCATATGTTTGTAGGAAAAGCTTAGTTTCAGAATCACTAACGTGTAATAGATTTTCTAGACATACACTCATTTGAAGGATTCACTTGTAATCTAAAATAATATGTAATTGAAGGAGTTAAGTAATTTTAGAAACAATAATTTGAGTAATCTTTGTTAAAAGTGATATTATTCAGCCTTGATGAAGCAAAGTAGATAATGAGTCAAAGTAGAGCCATATTTAGAGATAAAACATTTTTCAGGAGAATAGTTTATAAGCTAAGGTAAATATTTTTGAAGATTCTTATACTGTCAAAGTGACAAAGAGAGCTGGAGCCCCTTACACAAGAAATCTGGTTAAAGACACATGTGTCAGGGGCCTATTCTGAGGGCGTCTGTGCTGACAGAGGGCTGAGGCAGAGCCAGACCATCAGGGAGACCCTGGCCCCTTGGGGCTTGTATCTAACTAATATATCTGATTATAAAACCCAAGATTCTTCGTTCTGTGTGAAAAGCTCATAGCAGGAGAGGCAGGAAGTGTACTTGAGCCTTTTATAGGGACAGAGCCACATGAACCTCTGTGTGTGTGTGTTTGTGTGTGTCTGTGTATGTCTGTGTTTGTGTGTGTGTGTTTGTGAGTGTGTGTATGTCTGTGTGTCTATGTGTGTCCATGTGCATGTGTGTCTGTCTGTGTGTTTGTATGTGAGTGTGTTTTTGTGTGTATTTGGGTATGTCTGTATGTGTTTATGTGTGTGTGTGAGTGAGTGTGAGTCTGTATGTGTCTGTGTGTGTGTGAGTGTGTTTGTGTGTCTGTGTGTGTGTAGAGGAAGGTGTCTCAGATTGAGGGTGGTTACAACACAAAGCCCCCGTCATGGTGTGTCCTGGGTGGGCAGCTGTAGCTCAGGGAACAGGTAAATTGTTTGCACTTGTTGTTGAGGCCAATGATGTCACAGTTTGCTTAGGTCAAGTTAAAGGCAACTGATTGGACTAGAAATGGATAGTTGGTCATTTGCAAAACACTTTGCTTTTAGTATTTATCTTAGAAATTTATTTTAAATTTAATCAGTATGATTTTTCCAAGCTTATGTATATAAATGGCATAATCTCAGCCAAAATTACTTCAGATTTGTGAAAATAACTTTGACTTAGTTAAAGAAGGGAAAAAGAATATGCAGTAATGTATATTGTTAGAGTTCTTTAAAAGAAATCTCACAAACTATCCATAATAAAATATTTTCAGAATTTGGGCATTAAGCCATTTATCTGAAATCTTCCTTCATAAATTATGTTTTGGCCTAAAGAATGAAATGATTTATCTCAACTTAAAGCCAAATAATTGAGCCATATTTGACTTAAACCAACTATATATTGTTCCTATTACCTAGGAATTGAGAGTGATTAAAATATTTGAATCAGAAAAGTGTAGTGTTTTGCATATTAATTTGATGAATGGCAGCCAAGTACTTGTCTCTCTGTCTTTTTTTTTTTCCTTTTTCTTTTTCTCCCTTCCTTGGTTCTTTGTCAATGGGCCAAGTCATGCCTTCCTCATAGATCTAGAGAGTTGTTTGCCTTTGAACAAGAACATACAGAAAAGACATCGGGCATTTGCTTTCTTAGATTTTACAATACAGAGTCCCAATATTTTCAGGGTCAATTTTAAGGTTTATGGCTCTGAAAATTGCAAGTTAAAAAGCACATTAGCCATTATTTCTGAAATGCACCAGAAATTATGAACCAGTTCAAAACAGATTGTTGATGTTCTAATGTCACTATAAGTGCAACAGAACTCTTTTGCAATGGAAATTTTTGTTTATGACTATATCCTTGCCCTATATCCCTTTTCTGCAATATCATTGCTTTTTTCTTTTTAAGAACTTATTAAAAATAATCCCTAAGGATATAATGTTGTCTGCTCCTCAGACTAGGTTAACAAAAATGGAAAATTTTGTTTTCTATGTCTGAGCATTGCCCATAGCAATTTAGGAGCAAGTTCAGTATCTGGGTCTCCCCATTACAAATAATAGATATTTAATTATTATTTATCCTCAAAGATACTTATCAGTAGGAAAGATATGATGTATTTAGTGATCTTCAGAGCAAAGCAATGTGAACATAACATCACTTTAACAACATGCAGGTGTAAACACTAAGAAATTACCTTTAGTGTGAGGTTCGTCTCTCTACTCTCTCTTCTGACTTTGCTCAGCATGCATGGGTAACCTAGATACAGATGTGGAGATGCACATCCATTTGAGGGAGGGAAAATTAATTTTCCCTTTTGTTTTGTGTTCTGCATAAAAGGAATTACAGATACTTTGTAGATGAAAGGTTTTATTCATCCAAGATTCCTTTGAACTCATACCATTTTTTGGCCAAAATTATTTAGAAGGTTGTGTATGGGGAAAAAAACCCAATCACACTGTAACTGGAAAGTATCATTGTCAGTAGCACTTAAAGGACAGTAAAATGGATAACATGTAAGTCTGAAAGTGGAAATAAAGTGCTTGCTTTGAATGAATAGTTATCACTGGCTTAATTGTGTATTTCTTTACATGCAGTGGTGGGCTTTTTGTTCATTATCATGTCTGTGAGTTCCCTTATTTGAGTCTTCACACAAATGAAAAACTTCTGAGTAAATGAATGTGTCTTTTAAAGGAGAATTTATGTTGGACTTTGAACACCATAAGCAATTGTTTGGCTAATAAATATATGAAAATACAGGTACTGTAATAATGCTTTTTCCTCTTGTTTTTGATCTCCCACTTGCTTTCATATTTTAGCCCTTCGGAGCGAATACTCCAGTGATTACTTCTACTTTCCAAAGTCTCCTATCATTCTGTTCTATCTTCTTCTGTTATGTTATCTGGAAGGTATTTAACTCCAGTTTTCACAGTCAATTATTAATGAATGCTTCATTTTTATCTGTAGTATTAGTTTACCAACAAAACTCCTGTGAAGTTAATTACCTGGCAGTTTTTTAAAGGATAAAATTGAAAGAAATGGCTTTTGAGGTTAAATTGTCCTGCAGACCCACTTTTGTCATTACAGGATAACAACAGATCCCTTTGATGACTAAGCCTACAGGATAACAATAGATCCCTTTGATGACTCAGCTGCTCCCTATTGCTCAAATGGTTGATAAACTATTCACAAAACCGAAGTCTGGTGGGTCTGGAACTTAGGGCTTTGCAATTTGGATGGGCATTTGATTCTGTCCTTCGTAGATTGTTCGTGTTCTTTGAACCTGGTTGAAAAGAAATGTTTATATTTTGACCTGCTGAACTCCTCACATTTAAAAGACAATAAGTGGCTTCCACAAATCAAGGCACCCCAGGTACCAGAGGGTACCTGGTAAACAATGGCTGAGAGACCCTGGCCACAGGTATATCACAGGTTGCATTGTTATTGCAGCTGAGTGGTGAAGAATGATGTTCAGGAAGGTTACTGTGCTTATAGGGTAAGGTCTCATTTAAAAATTCTCCTCCATGAAAATACTAAGGCAATAACTTTAAGGTGTTTAATTAGGAGCTTTCCCTGTGATGTTGGGGAGAGTACAATGCCATCTCCATCACAGGGTGTCCAGGTTTAGTGACTAGAAATACATGATGCCCAGTTAAAAGTGAATTTCAGAACCCAAGTATGTGCCATGTGCTTTGAATCTGCTCTGGAAATCCTACATTGGGTTCTCTTTATTTAAAATCTCACATGGAAGTTACACCTGTCACAGATAGTAAGGGGATAATTCATGAACATGAATGAAAGTCAAATTGATATTATTATTTTTTAACATCTTTATTGGAGTATAATTGCTTTACAATGGTGTGTTAGTTTCTGCTTTATAACAAAGTGAATCAGTTATACATATACATATGTTCTCATATCTCTTCCCTCTTGTATCTCCCTCCCTCCCACCCTCCCTATCCCACCCCTCTAGGTGGTCACAAAGCACCGAGCTGATCTCCCTGTGCTATGCGGCTGCTTCCCACTAGCTATCTATTTTATGTTTGGTAGTGTATATATGTCCATGCCACTCTCTCACTCTGCCAGCATTCTGTTACCAAGGCTGTCAACCCAGAATCATGCCCCACCCCTCCCTCAAATGGAAACCAATTACTCTTATCTACATTCCAGGAGGAAGCTGCAAAGAGAAAAACAAGAGCTGGTTAGAACCAATGAGGCCCAAGATGGTGGAAGAGTTGACTTCCAGTGGACCTTGGGCCTCATTACATGCTCATTGTAATACATTAGCTAAATAACACACTTACTAGTACCAGACAGTTGATGATTGCCATGACAATGACCAGAAAACCTCACACAAGGACTGGAAAGGAGAGTTGATTCTGTTCCTGGTCCAAACCACACTCTTATTCTCAGATAACTTATGAGTATCCCTCCCACTCTTTCCAATTCCCTCCCTTTTACATTGACCTTCCTATATATTTGGTGTCTCCACCCAAATTGGGTTGAGAAGTTGATTTGTGAACTAGGTTCCCGCTTCTCCATTCTTTGGCAATTGAATGAAGATTGTGTTGTTCCAGTCTCAGCATCCAAGCAGAAAAAGAAGCTCCCTGGCTGAGACAAAGGGTCTTGGCCTGGGTTAGGACCCTGGTGTGGGTCCAGGAAACCAGTTTGTTAATGATTCCATTTAATTTAGTTTGGGGAAGTTTTGAGAGTTTTTCTAAATATTTCAAACCTGAGTGCCTACCAATTAGATTCTTACCTGGAAAACTAATAAAACTCACTGAGGTGTGATCAAGATAACCTTTACATTTCCCTTCAGCCTTACTAAACTTCAGGAGGCTTCTTTGTGACTCCACGATTCTGATACTGACCCAAGTTTGAGGACCACTTTAGCAATATTAGCTAATTTTTTAGCTAATTAGCTAATATTTAGCTAATTTGGACCACCAAATTAGCAATATTTTAAAAAATACCATCGCCATCTTGAAATCTATTTGTAGTTAAAGTACAATTTGTAGTGCTCTGAGATATGTCATTCCCTTTCTCCAACGGCATCTTTTTAAATACAAAGAAAACAAAATTGTCATTGCTTACTTTGTTCTTTTCTCCAGCTCAATCTAGTCATGATTCTCAGTCTTTTAACCAACTTTACCTGATTCCTGAGGAGCATGGCCTGTGTCCCTCAGTGAGCAGTCACTCTGAGGAGGCAGAAATTGGGGTGGGGTTGAGGAGGGTGTTAAAACCTCCTGCTTCCTCCAGCCCACTCCCTCACAGAGAAAATCCTGCTCACATCATTCTTGGGTGGTCCCTTGGTTTGTCTGAGTGGGTTGCTAAGCAAGGAAATAACATCCTACTCACCTTTCTTTTATTTTTAAAAAATATTTTATCTATTTATTTATTATTTTTAAAAAATTCTTTTTTGGCTGCATCAGGTCTTCATTGTGACATGCAGGATCTTTTTGTTGCAGTGTGTGGGCTCTTCATTGAGGTGCATGGTCTTCTCTCTAGTAGTGGCATGCAGGCTCCAGAGTGGGTGGGCTCTGTAGCTGTGGCAGGTGGGCTCCAGAGCCCATGGGCTCTGTAGTTTGAGGCACGCTGGCTCTCGCATAGAGGCGCATGGGTTTAGTTGCCCAGCGGCATGGGGATCTTAGTTCCCTGACCAGGGATTGAACCCGTTTCCAGTGCACTGGAAGGCAGATTCTTTACCAGGGAAGTCCCTCACCTTTCTTTTTTTCCCAGCACAATGTCTGGCAATAAATAAAAGCTTAATAAAATATTCTTTTCTTTCTCTAGCCTTTTGCAGGATTTTTCCCACCTTCTCAGCGTGTAACCTAACCAATCTTTCTTTTATGCCTGGCATGATATAAAATTAATTTAACTTTGCATGTGAAATTTTTCTGCAGACTTGGTTTATTGATGGGGCAAAGAGAGTATTCCAAATTAGAATAGGAAGGAGATTAGTAACTTTGTCTTTTCTTTTTCTAGCAAAATAATTGCCAATTCTAAATGATTTAATGTATTTAAAAATATCATTCATCAAATCTAATTATTTCCAGTCAAGGAAACAAACTCAGAATGTCACAACTACCCCAGGTTATACAGCCAAGTGGTGCTAAAGTTATGACACATAGGCTGCCTCCTGATCATTCAGTCCTAATTTATCTGTTCATTGAACAGTTACTTAGAGCCTACTATGTGCTGTGCACAATACTAGGTACTAGAAATACAAAACCAAATATTATGTGGCTTCTATACATTATAGTTTAGATGAGGAGACATAAGAAAACAAACCAATGCAATAGTATTTGATAAATATTTTGACAAGATAAGAGCAAATGTTTCTACTCCACTTCGAATTACTGGTCTTTCTCAGAGACTTTATATTAATATTTTGCTTTTAAAAAACAAATGTTAATATTCATAATTATCAAAATTTGGAAGAAACTCAACCATGTTGTCCTTCAGTAGGTGAATGAATAAACAAATTGTGGTATATCCCCCAAATAAAATATTATTCAGTGCTCAAAAGTAATGATTATTGAGCCATTAAAAGACAAGGAGGAAACTTAAGTATATATGACTAAGTGAAAGAAGCCAATGTGGAAAGGCTACACATTATATGATTACAACTATATGACACTGGAAAAGGCAAAACTATGGAGACAGTAAAAAGATCCATGGTTGCTAGGAGTTGGATGGCAAGGGATGAATAGATGTGGAGCACAGAGGATTTTTAGGCCAGAGAAAATATTCTGTATGATACTATAATGATGAACAAATGTCATTAAATTTTGTCCAAACCCATAGAATGTACAACCCTAATGTAAACTATGGACTCTAGGTAAAGGTGAAGCATCCATGTAAGTTTATCAGTTGTAAAAATTGTACTATCTGGTGGGGGATGCTGATAATTGGGGGTGGTATTCATTTGTGGGGACAGAGGTTTATAGGAAATCTGTGTACCTTCCTCTCAACTTTGTTGTGAACCTAAATTTGCTCTAAAAAATAAATCTATTAAAAAAACAAATCTTAAGCAAGACTTTTGCTTTTGGTTAACTTTTACTCCAAATCACTATTTTAAAAGAGCTTCATTGTTCCTGAGTATGAGCTCCTGGCAAGTTGTGTCTGGCCTCTTGGCAGCTCAAGCTTTCTGCTGCTGCTCTTTGTACAGATCCACCTGGCCCAATGTAGGGGGCCTGAAGTTTGAAAACCAGCAGTGTCCCTTGGCGTGGTACAGTTGGACCATAAAAATGACTATGCAAGCTGAACTACTTACAAAGAAACTATGTTAGATTACATGGATTCTAACATTCTGCATAAAGACTACTGAATGGATTTGGAGTAAGATAGGAAAATGGGGATGTAAAAGGGAAAGAATATTCACAAATTATCCTACATCCACTGTACTAGAGGAGGGTTTCTCAAAATCCATACTAATGACATTTTGGTTGGATAATTCTTAGGAGCTGTCCTGTTCATTGCAGCATCCCTGGCCTTTACCCACTACATGCTAGTAGAAATCTCCAGTTTGAGAAACAAAAATGTCCCCTGGTGAGGAAAAATCACCCCATATTGACAACCACTGTGTTAGAAGAAATATTTAGATGAGACTCACAGAGCTGAAATCGTAAAGAATCATTATATTTAGAAGTATCATTTAGGTCTTATTAGAATATTCTATATATTAAGGGCTATACTTTGTACATGAGTAAGAAATAGTTGAGCTTTACATACAAGAAAAAAAAGCAAGTGTACTGACAATTTTAAAGAATATCATCTGCTCATTGAACCATTCGGAAGGTTACATATGTGTTCATCTAGTCACTAGGAAATTTATAAATATGTTATGGGAAAACAATTTGTCTCTCAGCACCAATTTGCCATTTTACCTTCATCTGGGTCTATAATCACCTTCCAACTCCGTCCCCAAGTTTCAGGCTTCTAGAGATTGACTTGATTAAAACCGATGTGTGTGTTTGTGTATATGTGTGTGTGTGTATGTGTGTATATGTACATATTTTGATTAATAAATTCTTTTAAAAGCAAGGTTCTTTTTTAAATTTTTATTTATTTTTATTTTTTTAATATCTTTATTGGGGTATAATTGCTTTACAATGGTGTGCTAGTTTCTGCTTTATAACAAAGTGAATCAGTTATACATATACATATGTTCCCGTATCTCTTCCCTCTTGCGTCTCCCTCCCTCCCACCCTCCCTATCCCACCCCTCCAGGCGGTCACAAAGCACCAAGCCGATATCCCTGTGCCATGAGGCTGCTTCCCATTAGCTATCTACCTTACTTTTTTTTTTTTAAACATCTTTATTGGAGTATAATTGCTTTACAATGGTATGTTAGTTTCAGCTTCACAACAAAATGGATCAGTTATATATATACATATGTTCCCATATCTCTTCCCGCTTGCGTCTCCCTCCCTCCCACCCTCCCTATTCCACCCCTCCAGGCGGTCACAAAGCACCGAGCTGATCTCCCTGTGCTATGCGGCTGCTTCCCACTAGCTATCTACCTTACGTTTGGTAGTGTATATATGTCCATGCCTCTTTATCGTTTGTTAGTGTGTATAAGTCCATGACTCTCTCTCGCCCTGTCACAGATCACCCTTCCCCCACCCCATATCCTTAAGTCCGTTCTCTAGTAGGTCTGTGTCTTTATTCCTATCTTACCCATAGGTTCTTCATGACATTTCTTTTTCTTCTTAAATTCCATATATATGTGTTAGCATATGGTATTTGTCTTTTTCTTTCTGACTTACTTCACTCTGTATGACAGACTCTAGGTCTATCCACCTCATTACAAATAGCTCAAATTCATTTCTTTTTATGGCTGAGTAATATTCCATTATATATATGTGCCACATCTTCTTTATCCATTCATCCAATGATGGGCACTTAGGTTGTTTCCATCTACTGGCTATTGTAAATAGAGCTGCAATGAACATTTTGGTACATGACTCTTTTTGAATTTTGGTTTTCTCAGGGTATATGCCCAGTAGTGGGATTGCTGGGTCATATGGTAGTTCTATTTGTAGTTTTTTAAGGAACCTCCATACTGTTCTCCATAGTGGCTGAACCAATTCACATTCCCACCAGCAGTGCAAGAGTGTTCCCTTTTCTCCACACCCTTTTCAGCATTTATTTTGTCTAGATTTTTTGATGATGGCCATTCTGACTGGTGTGAGATGATATCTCAATGTAGTTTTGATTTGCATTTCTCTAATGATTAATGATGTTGAGCATTCTTTCATGTGTTTGTTGGCAGTCTGTGTATCTTCTTTGGAGAAATGTCTATTTAGGTCTTCTACCCATTTTTGGATTGGGTTGTTTGTTTTTTTATTATTAAGCTGCATGAGTTGCTTATAAATTTTGGAGATTAATCCTTTGTCAGTTGCTTCATTTGCAAATATTTTCTCCCATTCTGAGGGTTGTCTTTTGGTCTTGTTTATGGTTTCCTTTGCTGTACAAAAGCTTTTAAGTTTCATTAGGTCCCACTTGTTTATTTTTATTTCCATTTCTCTAGGAGGTGGGTCAAAAAGGACCTTGCTGTGATTTATGTCATAGAGTGTCCTGCCTATGTTTTCCTCTAAGAGTTTGATAGTTTCTGGCCTTACGTTTAGGTCTTTAATTCACCGTGAGCTTATCTTTGTGCATGGTGTTAGGGAGTGATACAATCTCATACTTTTACATGTAGCTGTCCAGTTTTCCCAACACCACTTATTGAAGAGGCTGTCCTTTCTCCACTGTACATTCCTGCCTCCTTTATCAAAGATAATGTGACCATATGTGCGTGGGTTTATCTCTGGGCTTTCTATCCTGTTCCATTGATCTATATGTCTGTTTTTGTGCCAGTACCATACTGTCTTGATTACTGTAGCTTTGTAGTATCATTTGAAGTCAGGAAGCCTGATTCCTCCAGCTCCATTTTTCGTTCTAAAGATTGCTTTGGCTATTCGTGGTCTTTTGTGTTTCCATACAAATTGTGAAATTTTTTGTTCTAGTTCTGTGAAAAATGCCAGTGGTAGTTATAGGGATTGCATTGAATCTGTAGATTGCTTTGGGTAGTAGAGTCATTTTCACAATGTTGATTCTTCCAATCCAAGAACATGGTATATCTCTCCATCTATTTGTATCATCTTTAATTTCTTTCATCAGTGTCTTATAATTTTCTGCATACAGGTCTTTTGTCTCCTTAGGTAGGTTTATTCCTAGATATTTTATTCTTTTTGTTGCACTGGTAAATGGGAGTGTTTTCGTGATTTCATTTTCAGATTTTTCATCCTTAGTGTATAGGAATGCCACAGATTTCTGTGCATTAATTTTGTATCTTGCTACTTTACCAAATTCATTGAATAGCTCTAGTAGTTTTCTGGTAGCATCTTTAGGATTCTCTATGTATAGTATCATATCATCTGCAAATAGTGACAGCTTTACTTCTTCTTTTTCGATTTGGATTCCTTTTATTTCCTTTTCTTCTCTGATTGCTGTGGCTAAAACTTCCAAAACTATGTTGAATAAGAGTGGTGAGAGTGGGCAACCTTGTCTTGTTCCTGATCTTAGTGGAAATGCTTTCAGCTTTTCACCACTGAGGATGATGTTGGCTGTGGGCTTGTCATATATGGCCTTTATTATGTTGAGGAAAGTTCCCTCTATGCCTACTTTCTGCAGGGTTTTTATCATAAATGGGTGTTGAATTTTGTCAAAAGATTTCTCTGCATCTATTGAGATGATCATATGGTTTTTCTCCTTCAATTTGTTAATATGGTTTATCACATTGATAGATTTGCCTATATTGAAGAATCCTTGCATTCCGGGAATAAACCCCACTTGATCATGGTGTATGATCCTTTGAATGTGATGTTGGATTCTGTTTGCTAGTATTTTGTTGAGGATTTTTGCATCTATGTTCATCAGTGATATTGGCCTGTAGTTTTCTTTCTTTGTGACATCTTGTCTGGTTTTGGTATCAAGGTGATGGTGGCCTCGTAGAAGGAATTTGGGAGTGTTCCTCCCTCTGCTATATTTTGGAAGAGTTTGAGAAGGATAGGTGTCAGCTCTTCTCTAAATGTTTGATAGAATTCGCCTGTGAAGCCATCTGGTCCTGGGCTTTTGTTTGTTGGAAGATTTTTAATCACAGTTTCAAATTCAGTGCTTGTGATTGGTCTGTTCATATTTTCTATTTCTTCCTGATTCAGTCTTGGCAGGTTGTGCATTTCTAAGAATTTGTCCATTTCTTCCAGATTGTCCATTTTATTGGCATAGAGTTGCTTGTAGTAATCTCTCATGACCTTTTTTATTTCTGCAGTGTCAGTTGTTACTCCTCCTTTTTCATTTCTAATTCTATTGATTTGAGTCTTCTCCATTTTTTTCGTGATGAGTCTGGCTAGTGATTTATCTATTTTGTTTATCTTCTCAGAGAACCAGCTTTTAGTTTTATTGATCTTTGCTATTGTTTCCTTCATTTCTTTTTCATTTATTTCTGATCTTATTTTTATGATTTCTTTCCTTCTGCTAGCTTTGGGGTTTTTTTGATCTTCTTTCTCTAATTACTTGAGGTGCAAGGTTAGGTTGTTTATTTGAGATGTTTCCTGCTTCTTATGGGGGCTTGTATTGCTATAAACTTCCCCCTTAGAACTGCTTTTGCTGCATCTGATAGGTTTTGGGTCGTTGTGTCTCCATTGTCATTTGTTTCTAGGTATGTTTTTATTTCCTCTTTGATTTCTTCAGTGATCACTTCATTATTGAATAGTGTATTGTTTAGCCTCCATGTGTTTGTATTTTTTACAGATGTTTTCCTGTAATTGATATCTAGTCTCATGGCGTTGTGGTCAGAAAAGATACTTGATACAATTTCAATTTTCTTAAATTTACCAGGGTTTGATTTGTGACCCAAGATATGATCTATCCTGGAGAATACTGCATGAGCACTTGAGAAAAATGTGTATTCTCTTGTTTTTGGATGGAGTGTCCTATAAATATCAATTAAGTCCATCTTGTTTAATGTATCATTTAAAGCTTGTGTTTCCTTATTGATTTTCATTTTGGATGATCTGTCCATGGGTGAAAGTGGGGTGTTTAAGTCCCCTACTATGAATGTGTTACTGTTGATTTCCCCTTTTATGGCTGTTAGTATCTGCCTTATGTATTGAGGTGCTCCTATGTTGGGTGCATAAATATTTACAATTGTTATATGTTCTTCTTGGATCGACCCCTTGATCATTATGTAGTGTCCTTCTTTGTCTCTTCTAATAGTCCTTATTTTAAAGTCTATTTTGTCTGATATGAGAATTGCTACTCCAGCTTTCTTTTGGTTTCCATTTGCATGGAATATCTTTTTCCATCCCCTCACTTTCAGTCTGTATGTGTCTCTAGGTCTGAAGTGGGTCTCTTGTAGACAGCATATATAAGGGTCTTCTTTTTGTATCTATTCAGCCAATCTGTGTCTTTTGGTGGGAGCATTTAGTCCATTTACATTTAAGGGAATTATCGATATGTATGTTCCTATTCCCATTTTCTAAATTGTTTTGGGTTCGTTATTATAGGTCTTTTCCTTCTCTTGTGTTTCTTGTCTAGAGAAGTTCCCTTAGCATTTGTTGTAAAGCTGGTTTTGTGGTGCTGAACTCTCTCAGCTTTTGCTTGTCTGTAAAGGTTTTAATTTCTCCATCAAATCTGAATGAGATCCTTGCTGGGTAGAGTAGTCTTGGTTGCAGGTTTTTCTCCTTCATCACTTTCAGTATGTCCTGCCACTCCCTTCTGGCTTGTAGGGTTTCTGCTGAGAGATCAGCTCTTAACCTTATGGGCATTCCCTTGTGTGTTATTTGTTGTTTTTCGCTTGCTGCTTTTAATATGCTTTCTTTGTTTTTAATTTTTGACAGTTTGATTGATATGTGTCTTGGCATATTTCTCCTTGGATTTATCCTGTATGGGACTCTCTGTGCTTCCTGGACTTGATTAATTATTTCCTTTCCCATATTAGGGAAGTTTTCAACTATAATCTCTTCAAATATTTTCTCAGTCCCTTTCTTTTTCTCTTCTTCTTCTGGAACCCCTATAATTCGAATGTTGGTGCGTTTAATATTGTCCCAGAGGTCTCTGAGACTGTCCTCAGTTCTTTTCATTCTTTTTTCTTTATTCTGCTCTGCAGTAGTTATTTCCAGTATTTTATCTTCCAGGTCACTTATCCGTTCTTCTGCCTCAGTTATTCTGCTATTGATCCCATCTAGAGTACTTTTAATTTCATTTATTGTGTTGTTCATCATTGCTTGTTTCATCTTTATTTCTTCTAGGTCCTTGTTAACTGTTTCTTGCATTTTGTCCATTCTATTTCCAAGGTTTCAGATCATCCTTACTATCATTATTCTGAATTCTTTTTCAGGTAGACTGCCTATTTCCTCTTCATTTCTTAGGTCTGGTGCATTTTTATCTTGCTCCTTTATCTGCTGTGTGTTTTTCTGTCTTCTCATTTTGCTTATCTTACTGTGTTTGGGGTCTCCTTTTTGCAGGCTGCAGGTTCGTAGTTCCCGCTGTTTTTGTTGTCTGTCTCCGGTGGCTAAGGTTCGTTCAGTGGGTTGTGTAGGCTTCCTGGTGGAGGGGACTATTGCCTGTGTTGTGGTGGATGAGGCTGGATCTTGTCTCTCTAGTGGGCAGGTTCACGTCTGGTGGTGTTTTGGGGAGTCTGTGGCCTTATTATGATTTTAGGCAGCCTCTCTGCTAATGGGTGGGGTTGTGTTCCTGTTTTGCTAGTTGTTTGGCATAGGTTGTCCAGCACTGTAGCTTGCTGGTCGTTGAGTGAAGCTGGGTGCTGGTGTTAAGATGGAGGTCTCTGGGAGATTTTCGCCATTTATATTATGTGGAGCTGGGAGGTCTCTTGTTGACCAGTGTCCTGAAGTTGGCTTTCCTACCTCAGAGGCAGAGCCCTGACTCCTGGCTGGAGCACCAAGAGCCTTTCATCCACACGGCTCAGAATAAAGGGGAGAAAAAGTAGAGAGAATTAGTAGAAGTATGAAGAAAGAAAGAAAGGAGGGAAGGAAGGAAGGAAGAAAGAAAGAAAGAAAGAAAGAAAGAAACAAAGAAAGAAACAAAGAAAGAAAGAAGGCAAGAAGGCAAGAAGGAAAGAAAGGAGAGAGGGAGGGAGGAAGGAAGGAAGGAGGGAAAGAAGGAAAAAAGACAGAAAGAAAGAAGATACAGTAAAATAAAGTATAATAAAGTTATTGAATTAAAAAATACTTATTTAGGAAAAAAAAAAGGGATGAATAGAATCTTAGGACAAATTTTGGAAGCAAAGCTATACAGACAAAATCTTACAGAGAAGCATACACATACACCCTCACAAAAAGAGGTAAAGGGGAAAAAATCATAAATCTTGCTCTCAGAGACCACCCCCTCAATTTGGGATGATTCATTGTCTAAAGGAGGGAAGGAAGGAAGGAAAGAAAGAAAGAATGAAAGTAAAGTATAATAAAGTTATTAAAATTAATTATTAAGAAAAAAATTAAAAAAACACCATGGACGGATAGAACCCTAGGACAAATGGTGGAAGCAAAACTATACAGACAAGATCTCACACAGAAGCATACACATACACATTCACAAAAAGAGGAAAAGGGGAAAAAATCATAGATCTTGCTCTCGAAGCCCACCTCCTCAATTTGGGATGACTCGTTGTCTATTCATGTATTCCACAGATGCAGGGTACATCAAGTTGATTGTGGAGCTTTAATCCGCTGTTTCTGAGGCTGCTGGGAGAGATTTCCCTTTCTCTTCTTTGTTCGCACAGCTCACAGGGGCTCAGCTTTGGATTTGGCCCTGCCTCTGCGTGTAGGTCGCTGAAGGGAGTCTGTTTTTTGCTCAGACAGGACGGGGTTAAAGGAGCCGCTGATTCGGGGGCTCTGGTGCACTCAGGCCGGGGGGGGGGGGCGGGAGGGAGGGTCACTGCATGCAGGGTGGGTCTGCGGCAGCAGAGGACGGCGTGACGTTACTCCAACCTGAGGCCCGCCGTGCGTTCTCCCGGGGAAGTTGTCCCTGGATCCCGGGAACCTGGCAGTGGCGGGCTGCACAGGCTCCGCGGAAGAGGGGTGTGGATAGTGACCTGTGCTTGCACACAGGCCCCTTGGTGGCGGCAGCAGCAGCCTTAGCATCTCCCGCCCATCCCTGGGGTCCGTGCTTTTAGCCGCGGTTCGCGCCCGTCTCTGGGGTCCACGCTTTTAGCCGCGGCTCGCGCCCGTCTCTGGAGTTCCTTTAAGCAGCTCTCTTAAACCCCTCTCCTCGTGCACCAGGAAACAAAGAGGGAAGAAAAAGTCTCTTGCCTCTTCGGCAGGTGCAGACTTTTCTCCGGACTCCCTCCCGGCTAGCCTTGGTGCACTAACCCCTTCAGGCTATGTTCAAGCCGCCAACCCCAGTCCTCTCCCTGCGCTCCGTCCGAAACCGAAACCCGAAACCCGAGCCGGAGCTCGCAGCCCCGCCCGCCCCGGAGGGTGAGCATACAAGCCTCTCGGGCTGGTCAGTGCCGGTCGACACCGATCCTCTGTGCGGGAATCTCCCCGCTTTGCCCTCCGCACCCCTGTTGCTGTGCACTCCTCCGCGGCTTCGAAGCTCCCCCCTCTGCCTCCCGCAGTCTCCGCCCGCGAAGGGGCTTCCTAGTGTGTGGAAACTTTTCCTCCTTCACAGCTCCCTCCCACTGGTGCAGGTGCCGTCCCTATTCTTTTGTCTCCGTTTTTTCTTTTTTTCTTTTGCCCTACCCAGGTATGTGGGGAGTTTCTTGCCTTTTGGGAGGTCTGAGGTCTTCTGCCAGCCTTCAGTAGGTGTTCTGTAGGAGTTGTTCCACGTGTAGATGTATTTCAGGTGTATCTGTGGGGAGGAAGGTGATCTCCACGTCTTACTCTTCCGCCATCTTGAAGGTCCCCCAAAAGCAAGGTTCTTTAGAGCAAAGTCTATGTTTAAAAATAGCAACAACAAATCTTCATAAATCTTTCAAATAGAGTTATAGGCATCTTGACACATCTTCTTTTTCTCTAGAGAGATTCCAGGTAACAAGCAGCTTTTTTAGATAGTGTTATGAATCCTGCAAAGACTGTTTCCTATTCTCCATTAATCCATTTCCTCAATCACATCCTGATTTAATAGAGACTTTTCTTCCTTTTAGGTGTGTAACACATTAGGCTTCCTTGTGGCATACTTTCCCCTACACCCCATTCTATACCAGTAGGTAAGATTCTCATAGCTGTCAGAGATGTTAGTTTCCTGCCAGACTTTGAGTCAATTTCAGTAAACCAAGCACATGCACATTCATTTTAATTATCAAAAGAAAGACCTCTCCCTGCACCCTGATTTTAGACATCATCAAACTATCTGGAGATGGAGGAGAGATGGGTGGGTTCCCTGCAACCAAATGTTGGTTGGTTTCTTTTGAGCACTTGGTTTACAATTCAGTACAGAAGTCTGATTCTAAGGTGAGAAATTTAAGCCACATGAATTCTTCATGACACTTTTTCACAAGGAAGGGGTAGTCAAAGGAAGAGAACAACTCTACACCCTGGTTTCTCTGTGCTTCCCTCCATGGGCAGCAAGGGGTGGTAACATGGTTTGTGTGTGGGGATATGTCCAGCTTTCTCTGGTAGTTTTGGGCCAGTGTGTTCCAAGGTAAATCCCTGTGGTCATGTCCGGGAACTAGATGGGCTGTGAGGATGGAGGGCATGCAGTGGTGAGTGTTGAGGTGATAAGAGAGCCTTTTGGAAGGTTTTGGGGAAGTGGAGGGTTGGAAGTGAAGCTAAATCCGGCATCTGTACCCCAACACTGAATTAAATCTCAGAGACAGAGTTTTGGGTGAAGTAGAAAAGAATAGCTTTATTGCTTTTTCAGGCAAAGGGGGCCACAGCACACTAATGTCCTCAAAAACTGTGTGTCCTGACCTGGAGGGGGTAGTGAGGAGTTTTATAGAAATGGTCCAAAGAGGAGGGTGGGCATGGTCAGCTCGTGGACACTCTTCTGATTGGTTGGTGGTGAGGTAATGGGAGTCAGCACCATCAACCTCTAGTTCCAATCAGTTTGCCGTCTATGAGCTTGCGGGCAGCATACGGTTAACGTATCCCACCTGGTGGGGGCTTCAGTATCTGCAAAACAGCTCAAAGATATTGTTATCTGTATCCCTTGAGGGGGAACCAGGACCCTGCTCCAGGGCTGCACTATTGTTTCTTGACTACTCCTCCCTTATCTCTTCATCCCCTCCCTTCCCTGATTAGCATCTGTTTGAACCTGCTCTTTAGACCTCAGGAAAGGTCAGGGAGGCTGAATGAAGTCTATCTCCCATAATCAAGAAATGGGGGACACAGAAAGGCTTTTGTGCCCAGGAGTCCCACAGGGTCCTGCTCCGTATCAGATGCTCAGAGTGGGAAAAAGGAGAGTTTAGGAAGCAAATCCTGTTCATTGAAAGAGTGTGGATGGGGCCAGTGATGGTGTAGTTGTTAAAGATTATTGGATGTACATTAGGAAAGTAAGTCAGCCTCTGGCCTTCTTTTCAGGAGACTGATTAGAGACTGGTGTACTTTCAATTAACTTTTCTTTGTTGGTCATACCTTAACAGGTTTTTCCACATGGAATGGGAATAATTATTTGTGTTCTAGAAGTTATTGGCGATAGAGGAGGCTTTACCTACTTATCACTCTGCCCCGGGGCAGCCCCACAATTGTCCTCTCTCTTTCTGTTGCAGGAAGGGGGACCCCTCCAGGGCCCGAGAGTGGGCTCCTGTTTAATACTCGGAAATGAATTGTCCGAGGAGACATACATTCTGACAAAGCAAAAGACTTTATAGGGAAGGGGCGCCTGGGCGGAGAGCAGCGGGTTAAGGGAAACCAGGAGGACTGCTCTGCCATGTGGCTCGCAGTCTCGATTTTTGTGGTAATGGGGATAGTTTCCGGGTGTCTCTGGCCAATTATTCTGACTCAGGGTCCTTCCTGGTGACACACGCATCACTCAGCCAAGATGGATTCCAGCGAGAAGGATTCTGGGAGGTTGGTTAGACATATGGACTGACGTTTCTTTTCTCCTTTTGACCTTTCCGGATTTCTTCCAGTTGGTAGTAGCTTGTTAGTTCCACATTCCTTCCCAGGACTTCCTGTTTAAAATAACTCATGCAAGTGGTTACTATGGTGTCTGGCCAGGGCGGGCAGTTTCAGTCAGCGGTTCCCCTAACATTTCCTGGGATGGGATAGGTGGGACATTTCTGTCACTTTCTCCAAACATTTTCTCTTTTTCTTTTGGCTCAGGATTTTCAGGAGAATCTGTATTTTTAAAGCACATTTAAAATTTCTTTAATTTTTCATTTTTTTCTTAACCATAAACTTCATTATCTTATCTGATGTCTATTCCAGTGCCTTAAAGAGTGTATCAACTTCTACCTCTAATAACTCCCTAATAAACTGTCATTGAAATTCTTTTTATTTTTAGATACAGCATTTTAGTCAGTTTTGATGCGTGCATGACTGCAAGCTCCATTTCCCTTTGGTTCTAGAATTTTAGACTTGAGGGGTCCTATCATTTTTTTCCAGTTCCTTGAAACTCATCTCAAATGAAATAGGCCCTGCTTTTGTTATATAATGAATACCTTGAATCTTATTAATATTTCTTTAAAAATAACCTCTATTTTTTCCTAGAATAATATTTTGTTAATTTATAGATGCTTTCTTTTCTAATGATTTGCATTTGGAAGATAATTATTAAACTTTTGTAGCAAACATATATTTAGGTTTTTGAATGGACCCAGTTAGTGAATTGGGTCCATATTTAAATTTATTGAAATTGAGTCCATTAATCCAAATGAGAAAAACTGACTACCTTTAATTTTAGAATTGTATGTAAATTTAGAATTGTGTGTTGAAGAACACATACTCAAGAGAAACTTTTCTTACTCCTGGTAAATTTAAATATATAAATACATATGTACATGGACATACGTACCTATGCATATATATGCCTATAAAAAGAAAGCTACCAAAATTTTTTGAGTTTGTATTTTAGGCTTTTATTTGATTGTTTCTATACATGCATATATGTATACTTACACTGCAACTTACTTCAATAATTTTGTAATTTGCCTCATAGTAAAATACCTCTTTCTATTTTAAATAAATTACCTTTACCTTTTAAAAAAGCATGCAAGGAAAATATTGTCTTTTTGTATTTTATCCCCAAAGCACATCTAAAAGACAATTCACACACAAAGGGGCAAGCATTTACTCAGAAAGCAGATCCAAAGAAAAGGGGATTTATATGAGACCAACTAATCAAGCAGAAGGTGAATTCCAAATTCAGGGAATTTTTTTAAAAAGTTATTAAAATATGGCAGCTCAACATTTGCAGACCATGTTTTTGAAATAACCAGTGGCCTTCCTTCAGGTGACTTCAGACAGGGGTTCATTTTCTTTAAGTTAATAGGATTGGATAAATAGAGAAAGAGACATTTCTGACTAATATTTAATCCCTTGATGCTGGCATGCACCAGTGTGTTATGTAATATGTTTCTACTTATGGTTCGAGTATTTGTTTTGTTACATTTAAATTATGAAAATAATTTCAGTCCATGACCATTTAAAGTGGATTTTAGCTGAGCTCCAATTGGAAATAAGCATCTTTCTGTTTGCTGAGCCCGTGTGCTGTGACCCATAAGGACATCTATTAGCATACATTGATATGCTTAACAGATTTTGCTTTATGCTAAAGTAGAAAGAATTTTTTAAATTGCAGGAACACCTGGGGGTGGGGTAGGGAAATAAGACTAATGGTGGGAACGGGATGGCTACAACCCGCTTGGACTTTTGAGCCCTGATAGACCTGATGGAACTGCTTTCCGGAGAAGTGTGAAGGGAGCTAGGATGCTCCAAGGACATTGATGACACTGCAAAGAGGGCTTCTTTCAGCCTCAGACAGCAATGGGCATGGCTCTGTCTCCTTGGAGACTGGCTGCTTTGGGGACACAGGGAGGTGGCACCTTGACCTGGGCACAGATATTTCCCAGGTCACATGAAGCAATGACTAGAGGTTTCCATGCAGGAAGGAGACCCCCTAGAAAGAACAGTCCAGAGCAGATAACACAGCAGAATTAGTTTTTCCCTTTCAGGGATCCCGGAAATACCTGGCCAGGGGACCCTCCTGGAGACTGGAGTCCTTCTTCCATGGACCAGTAGGGACAGTGACCCAGTGAGTTTTGCATGTCTACTGCTCATGCAGCTTCTTCTTTCTTCACAGGCTGGTGAGGTCTGGAAACATCCACATCATCTTTATCTATGGAGTTTTGAAATCACCATTATTACCCTCTTTGAAAGAAGGGTGCATCTAATTACAAACAAACAAATTTAAAAAAATACCCAACTGATATTCACAAATATAATTTTGTTTCCACAGTCTGGGTTCATTATAAAACTTCTGAATTGTCTTTGTGCATATTAACGAGTTTAATAATTAGATGAGGAATGAGGGAGAATGTGTAGTTTAGAAGCAATTAGTCAACATGATTAAAACACAATCTGTTTCTACATTTATTGAGAAACATTGCATTTTTGTACACTGTTTCTATGTTTGTTGAGAAACATTGCATTTCAGTTTCAGAATTTAAGATTACATATTCAATTATCAGATAACTTATTTTGATAGTAAAATTAGGAATACAATTCTATTTTTATTTACTCGGTGTTAGAACACAGCATTGAATTAGAACACGTTTTACTTCGGTGCACTATGCTGAGGATTGGAGGTGGGTTAGTGGGACAATGACTAGGTTTCAGCATGCCCTGTGCTATGTTATTTCACTTTAGACCTAAAAAAAACCCTCAGACTGGGGAACACTATGACTGTTCTATGAGATATCGTGATTCAATATTAATATATTCAATTTAGAGGTCATTCTTTTGTTCTATTTTGTAGTAATTTGGGGTTTTGTAGCTGAGAAAAATTTCCATTCTTGTCCAAAAATGTATTTTGAAGAGCTATTTATTTCATTTGCATCCTATCATTACTAACAGAGCAACAGCATGTTTTCCACTCATTGGCTGAAAGATAATGAACAAGTCATTTATTTTCTTTAGTCTCAGTTTTGTCATCTGTAAAGACTGGATGAAAGAAGCCCTGAAGTTGGTTGTTAAGAACTTAGAGGCCATGGCCCCCCGCATCTGCTGCTGGGCATTTCCCTTCCTTCTTGTGACACAGTTCTAAATTCTGATCTATGGACTCTTTTCTACCCAGTGTCACAGGCTTATAATTATATTGTTTTCATATCTTAATTATTAAAAAAAAATATTTTATTGAAGTATAGTTGATTTACAATGTTGTGCTCACTTCCGCTGTACAGCAAAGTGATTCAGTTGTACATATATGTATATACATTCTTTTTTATATTCTCTTCCATTTATCACAGGTTACTGAATATAGTTCCCTGTGCTATACAGTAAAACCTTGTTGTTTATCCATCCTATATATAATAGTTTGTATCTGCTAATCCCAAACTCCCAATCCATCTTACCTCCTCCCACCTCCCCCTTGGCAACCACAAATCTGTTCTCTATGTCTGTGAGTCTGTTTCTGTTTCATAGATAAGTTCATTTGTGCCATATTTTAGATTCCACATATAAGTGATATCATATGATATTTGCCTTTCTCTTTCTGACTTACTTCACTTAGTCTGATAATCTCTAGGTGCATCCATGGTGCTGCAAATGACATTGTTTCATTCTTTTTTATGGCTGAATAGTATTCCATTGTATATACGTACCACATCTTCTTTATCCATTCATCTGGTGATGGACATTTAGGTTGTTTCCATGTCTTGGCTATCCTAAATAATGCTGCAATGAACATTGGGGTTCATGTACCTTTTTGAATTATAGTTTTCTTTGGATATATGCCCAGGAGTGGGATTGCTGAATCATATGGTAACTCTATTTTTAGTTTTTTGAGGAACCTCCATACTGTTTTCCATGGTGGTTACATCAATTTACATTCCCATCAACAGTGTAGGAGCTTTCCTGTTCTCCACACCCTCTCTGGCATTTGTTATTTGTAGACTTTTTAATGTTGGCCATTCTGACTGGTGTGAGGTGATAACCTCATTGTAGCTGTGATTTGCATTTCTCTAATAATTAGCAATGTTGAACATCTTTTCATGTGCTTCTTGGCCATCTGTATGTCTTCTTTGAAGAAATGTCTATTTAGGTCTTCTGACCATTTTTTGATTGGGTTGTTTGTTTTTTGATATTGAGTTGTATGAGCTGTTTGTATATTTTGGAAATTAATCCCTTGTTTGTCACATTATTTGCAAATATTTTCTCCCAGTTTGTAGGTTGTCCTTTCATTTTGTTTAGGTTTAGGATTATTTTCTTAAAAATTACATAATTCCCCTCATCAACAAAAGAAGTTTTTAACAGGTTGATAAACATTAAATTATGTCATGTCCTAATTTCTTTCCTAACTTTGATAGCTCTTTATAACAAGAGCACTATCCCCATCCCACAGTGGCCCTCTTGTGTATATTCTTGTCACTCCAGGAAGGAGGATTTCTGTTGTGGTTTGCTCCAGCCTCTCTGCCTTTGTGTGCACTGTTTCCCTCATCAGGCATGCTTCTTCCCCACCCAGGCTTCAGGGACAAGCCAAGATTTTCTTTACCCTTGAAGCTTCCCATCCAAGTTACATGAAAACTTGCCCCAAAATTATGCCTCTAGTACTCCTGTACCAGTGACTTTTTATGCATACAACAATTAATTGACCCTGACTTTTTTATATTATGGTAAACTACTCATAACAAAATTTACCATTTACCATTTTGAGTGTAAAATTCAGTGGCATTAAGTGCATTCACATTGTTAGGCAACTGTCACCACTATCCATCTCCAGAAGGTTTTCATCATCCACAACTGAAACTCTGTACCCATTTAACAATAACTTGCTATTCCTCCTTTCCTCAGCCCCTGGTGATCATTTTACTTTCTTTCTCTGTGAATTTGGCTAAGTTAGTTACCTCTTATAAGTGGATTCATGCAATCCTTGTACTTTTGTGACTGGCTTATTTCTCTTAACATCATGTCCTCAAGGCTCATCCATGTTGTAGCATGTATCAGAATTTCACTCCTTTTTAAGGTTGAATAATATTTCATTGTGTGCATAGACCACATTTTTTTTGTCCATTCATCTGTTGATGGACTATTGGGTTGTTTTCACATTTTGACTATTGTGAACAATGCAGTTATAAACATTTGGGTTCAAATAACCGTTTGAGTCTCTGCTTTCAATTCTTTTGTGCATCTACCCAGAAATGGAATTGTGGATCATTCTATGCTTAATTTGTTGAGGAACTGTCATTCTGTCTCCCACAGCAGTTGCCTTATTTTATATCCCCACCAGCAATATACACGGGTTCCAACTTCTTCATGTCACTTCTTCATAACACTTGTCATTCTCTGATTTGGGGGTAATAGCCATCCTAAGGGGTATGAAGTGATACCACATTGTGGTTTTGACTTGCATTTCCCTAATGAGAGTGATGGTGAGTATCTTTTACAGTGCTTATTGGACATTTTTATATCTTCTGTGGAGAAATGGCTATTCAAGTCTTTTGCCTGTTTTTGAATTGGATATATTTGCTGTTGTTGTTGGAGAGGACCCTTTAAACAGTATATATTCAAAAAGTTTTTGAAGCCTTAAGTCATCACAGGAAACATGAACTGTGTGTAAAATGCACTGGGAACCACTGAGGAGGATGGGACTTTCCGGTGGTCTCATATGCCTTGCTTATTGAGTATGTTGTTTATACATTTTCCATCAATTTGTTTGTGTATAACAGCTCTTCCTTCAGTGTCGGCATGCTTGTGGATAAGAATTTTTCTTTCTAACTTGATGTCTTAAGAGGATTTTTTTTCTTGAAAACCAGAAGATCCAATTTGTTAGAGTTATACATGTATAACTATATACATGTATATATAGAGAGAGTCTATAAATGTAGACTCCATAAACTCTTGTGAAGAGCTAAGGGACTCACCTACGGGTAAAGAGAAGAAGATTTATTGAATGGAGTTCACAGTGCCAAACATATTGCTTGCTTTTTTTCTTACTAATAGCTCGGTAAGATTTCTTGGTGGTCTTTTTCTGTAGAAGTGAGGTGTAGCAGCCATATTTGGTTGTTTACCAATCCTCTATTTATTACTATACTTATCATGCTATGTATTATTTGGGTGTCTAATGAATATAGAATATATTTTAGTTGCTTTGTGATGGATTCATTCAAGCTGTATCATAGGGCAGTCTTTATGGCTATTTTAATCAAATTTTTCATTGATTAATTCATTCTAAAATTATGGCCATTATCAAGGAGAGATCTTGAAATTTATTTTGATGCTTTAAAATATATCAACTATATCAATAGGTTTTGCTGTGTTACAAATAACCCCAAATCTTGGTTTAAAAAATAACCAGCTCATCCATTCGCAATTCTGGGGGTTAACAGTTTGGGCTGGGGTCAACTGGCTAGTTCTTTGGATGGTCTGGCCTGAGTTTACTCCTGTGGTTAACTGGCAGGTCAGCTGAGATCTGATTGGTTCCAGATGGTGTTCCTCACAAGGCTGGGTGGCCAAAGTGACTGGGCCATAGACCTCTGTGTGCTAGCAGGCCAGCCCAGACTTTTCACAGGGCTCCAAAAGCAGCAGGAAAGGGCACACTCTCATGTGCAGGTATTCTTGATGTTTCAGCTTGTCCAATGTTTGCTAAGGTTCTTTGACCAACGAATTCACATGGCAAAGCCCAGATTCAGGAGAAAGAGGAATAGATTATATCTCTATATGGAAGAAGCTGCAAATTACTGTGATTATATTTTTTTTGTTTGCTTTAAATCTACCATAACATCAGTATCAACTCATGGCCTTGATTTTGTTGATGTAGTATAAGTCCCATGTGAAAACAGTGTTTCCAGAATATAACATTAACCTATTCTATATAGATTGAAGCAATAAATATAGGATTCTGAAATGGTCTGAGGCTTGGATATTTTCTTGGTTTGAATTTATAGTTTAAAATATTTTTCAACAGGTGTTTAAAAAAATCAATTGTTTGCTTTTTTTTTTTATCAGAGTTTCCGAGGTAAGAAAATTACTAAAATACCAAAAATCTCTGTGCATTAATCATATAAGACAAATGAATGCCAAAAATTTTAATATCATATCACTCCCCAAAGGAGCTTTGTCTTTTTAAATTTTAACTTCTATAGAAGAGCAAAAAGGGGAAAAAGGGAGTTTTAAAAAAACAAACATAGAGTAAAATTGTAGTCATAAATCTACTGAAGTTACCTAAGTTATTTGGAAGCTAATTATGAGTGTGTGCAAAGCAAATGATGTGAGAACTGAATTAATGAAGACTAGATACCTCCCACAAGCTAATGAGGCATGCTTTATACCAATAGTGGCACAAATTGAAAAATTAAACTCCTGTGGAGAGAAAAAAGGAGCAGCCCAAGTTAAGGATAGCATGCAAGGCCAAAAGAGTTCCCAAAGGCATTCTCTGGAATTAACAGTCCTTGCTGACTTTTCTATGATACAGAATATAGAGTCCTTGGAATTCCCTCATCTTTTCTTTTTACTCCCCCTTCCCGCAAAAAGAATTCATAGACGTGGTAGCTTGTTTAGCCCCACAGAGTCAATAAATGGTAAACGTATTCATGTTCAAATGTATTTCTATTTCTCAGGTGTTGGCACTTAACTACAGTGCAATGGTGGTCTTTCTTCTGCCTCTTCTTGGCATGAACACATAGGTGATTTTCAACCAGATTCTTTTTATGTGTCTTTCCTTCATTAAACTCATATATATATGAGGTTTTACTTTTAATTTTTAGAATTATAACACTGTTGATGTCTGTTGTACAGTTATTAATTCTTCAGAAGTTCTCTGAGATGTCAATTATAATTTTTTATCACAGGGTTAAAATATTTAATTAGACTTTGCTGTAACACCTGCTCTATGATTCACTATTACTGTAAACTCTAATTAAATATTTTAACTCTGTGATGAAAAAAATTATATATTTTTATGTTACATATAATTTGAGTTATATACAGATTCCAAAGGACTTTATATGTCATATATGTATGTATATACATTTTGGAATGTTTTACATCCATGTTTCAAGATCCCCAATCTTACTGTCTTCCAGGTACTACATTCAATATATTTCCCTTCCACGGTACATCTCAAGTCATAATTTTTTTAGGAATTCACTAAGGTACACAAAATAAATATTATTTTTCTTCATTAAAAATACTTTTATTGAGAATGTACATAGGCATGCACTATTTTGAAAATACTTTAATTTTAACCTTAAAAATGTCATTAATATATGTAATTCAAGTAGTAACACACACATACATATGATATTTCTTAAGTGTTGACAATTATGAACTTAGAGAAATGAGAGTAAAGCGATTTGATCAAGTCTTAGAAAACTTTGGAAGCTGGTAAAAAATGGTATGGGAGGAGTTGAAATGTTTTATTTGCTTAGGTTTTGCCCTCTTAATAGCAAACAAGATCAACTATTGATGATTTAAAGCAACAAAGCTTATTGTATGAGGAATGAATAGAATTAATAAGAATAACATGTGAAAGGTTAGTTATTAACTATTCAAAAATCTCATTCCTTTTCAAGGAAAGTAGAATTTAAAATTAATTTTTTCCTTTACCTATGGAGGAAAATGTTTTAATCATTTAGATTGTTTCTTTTCCATGCTTTAAAAAGTACTAATGAGGTCTTCCCTGGTGGTGCAGTGGTTGAGAGTCCGCCTGCCGATGCAGGGGACACGGGTTCGTGCCCCGGTCTGGGAAGATCCCACATGCCGCGGAGCGGTTGGGCCCGTGAGCCATGGCCGCTGAGCCTGCGCATCCGGAGCCTGTGCTCCGCAACGTGAGAGGCCACAACAGTGAGAGGCCCGCGTACCAAAAAAAAAAAAAAAAAAAAAAAAAAAAAAAAGAAGTACTAATGATGCAAAACTTTTCTGATTATCAAAGTAAGACATGTTAATATAGAAAATCATAAGTAGCAAATAAACATGATCTATAATATCATCACCTAAGAAATACCAGTTCATTTTTTGGCATATTTACTTCTTACTTTTCCTATGTGTATGTATGATATTTCAATATAATTTTATACTTTATACTGGGTTGGCCAAAAGGTTCATTCACTTTTTTTTTGCAAGATGGCTCTAGTAGCACTTAGCTGTCTTTAACTTCATTCAAAACAATTTTGTTAGATTGTATGTGACAGCTGTCACATAGGTGTGCATTTAAAAAAAAGACATCAAAATTGGTGAATTTTTGTGAAGCCATTTTAATATTGAAGATGGAAGAAAAAAAGCAACATTTTCAGCATATTATGCTTTATTATTTCAAGAAAGGTAAAAACAGGACCGAAACACAAAAAAATGTGTACAGTGTATGAAGAAGGTGCTGTGACTGATCGAATGTGTTAAAAGTGGTTTGCAAAGTTTTATGCTGGAGATTTCTCACTGGACAATGTTCCACGGTCGGGTAGAACAGTTGAAGTTGATAGCAATCAAATCGAGACATTAATTGAGAAAAATCAACGATATACCATGTGGAAGATAGCCAACATACTCAAAATATCCAAATCAAGTGTTGAAAAACATTTGCACCAGCCTTGTTATGTTAGTCACTTTGATGTTTGGGTTTCAAACATTTCGCTTAACATTGGGTTAAGTGAAAAAAAACCTCCTTAACTGTATTTCTGCATGAGATTCTCTACTTAAAAGTAAAAAAAAAAAGTTCCGTTTTTAAAACAGATTGTGATGGGCAATGAAAAGTGGATACTGTACAATAATGTGGAAAGGAAGAGATTGTGGGGCAAGGGAAATAAACCACCACCAACCACACCAAAGGCCGGTCTTCATCCAAAGAAGGTGACGTTGTGTATATGGTGGGATTGGAAGGGAGTCCTCTAATATGAGCTCCTTGGGGAATACCAAACAATTAGTTCCAACAAGTACTGCTCCCAATTATACCAACTGAAAGCAGCACTTAACGAAAAACATCCAGAATTAGTCAACAGAAAATGCTTACTCTTCCATCAGGATAATGCAAGACTGCATGTTTATTTGATGACCAGGCAAAAACAGTTACAGCTTGGTTGGGAAGTTCTGATTCATCCGCCGTATTCCCCAGATATTGCACCTTCAAATTTCCATTTATTTAGGTCTTTACAAAATTCTGTTAATGGAAAAAATTTCAATTCTCTGGGATTCTGTAAAAGGCACCTGGAACTGGAACAGTTCTTTGTTCAAAAAGATAAAAAGTTTTGGGAAGATGGAATTATGAAGTTGCCTGAAAAATGGCAGCAGGTAGTGGAACAAAAGGGTGAACATGTTGTTCAATAAAATTCTTAGTGAAAATGAAAAATGTTCCTCTTATTTTTACTTAAAAACCGAGGTCACTTTTTGGCCAACCCAATACAACATATCCTCCATATACATATATATATATGTATGTATATATATATATATATATATATATATATATATATATATATATATATTCTGCTTTTGTACTTAAAGTCATCATGAACAGTTTTCTATGACATGAAATATTTTTCAGATATGCATTAAGTATACTCCAAAACCATTATATTAATGGTGTCTAATATTCCATTCTATGGATTTACTATAGTTTATTTAAATCACTGTTCTACTATCTATATTTCAAATGAGTATATAAGTAATAGCTAAATATTAATTGTACCAGTATTAGACAATAAAATTAGGGATCTGATATTTTCTCCTTCCTCCCTCCCTCCTTCACTCACTCTCTCTCTCTCTCTCTCTCTCTCTCTTTTTCTTTCTTCTACAACAAGTTCCATTCCGATAGAAATACTCTGGCCGTATTTTTCTATCTGTGTTTTTCATGCCTTCCAAGTACTTACCATCCCTTTTACCATTTAATTCTGTACATCCTGTTCTGATACAACCTGGTAGTTATGTTTTTAGGAAAGTTATGAATTACAGTTTCTGATTTCCAGTAACAAATGTATAGCTATAACTATGCCTATTTACCATCTAAACACCACTCAGTCAAGTGAGTATTTGATTCCATCCACCTCTTGCTATCATAAACAAAGCACTTCTTAATTATTCTTATCTCCTTATCCCCTGTGTTTAAGAGAAACAAAGCACCAAGCCACTCAAATGGAGGGTTTAGGCTTTTAGTGTTTGACACCAGTTCTGAATCTTGCTTATCTATAACACCTGGCAGAAAACAGGTTATTTCCCCTAACCAGTGGTTCATCAAAATCTTTACAGTTAGCTGTGGACACTCCTGACTCAGGAGAAATGTGGATGCATTGTGCTTCTAAATCATCTACATCCTCCTAGTTACCATGAACATAGTTTATCTCTGGGGAGTTTTGGGACTCTTCTGTCAAAGCTGAACTGTTCATGATTTCATTAAATAGCAAGAAAGGAAGATGTGACCTGCTTCTTGAAGGCAATCCCACAGGTGGGTAATGTGTGTAAGTTATGGTTATACATGATGTGTAGTTGTTACCTTCTAGTGTTCATCCACAGACAACTGGCATGATTGTGACTGATTCATCAAGAACTTTATATGAACCAGAAACTCCTCTAAGCAATTTATTTGTACTAACAACACTAAATGAGGAAACTGAGGTACAAGTAACTTAAATGTTTAAACCAGGGACACAAGGCTAGTAAATGATGTCATCTGATTCCAGAGCTCACATGTTAACTACTAACCGTACTCCATCTCTACATGTAAAATAGTCTGACTCATTCGAGAGAGACAGTTTTATTAAATACAGAAGAGAAACATTAATAATTCAACCATGGAAATAAAATACTTTCTGGAATAATTAAACATTATTTTTGAAATGAGAAGATAAAAGGTTAGATCTTATCTCATCTACCCAATAGTTGTGTGGACTTGTTTAAGACACTTCAAATAAACATTTCAACTAATGCTTTAAGAGTTGTATATGGTTAATTGCATAATAATCCATAGACAAATATTAAGATTATATTACCATTTGTAAAACAGGGCATTGCACTATAAATTGGAAGCCAAGTCTAATTCTTATCTTGCACTAGTTGGTTATGACTGGATAAATCACTTAAAATTCTCTTACTTTCCTATTTATAAAATAACAATTTTAACCATATCCTTTGAAATTATCACAGAAATTTAGGAAAGAAAAATGAGAAAGTAAATGAAAGTACTTTGAAAAGTGCTATAAATTCAAACTGGTGGCATTGCTGAAAATAGAACTCCAAAATATTAAGTTCTATGTCATGTTTAGGTCCTTTTAAAGGTGTCTTTTGTGTTCAATGGGTGTTGGTGTTGAGAAAAGTCAGTGGTTATTGAAATCATACAATTCCTCTTTTGGGTGGGAGCCTTTTTGTGATGTCCTTGGTGTTTCCTTCCTTTATGACTTTTTTATTAAATTTTCTGAGGCTTCCAAGTATGAGGGAGACAACCATAACAATGTTTTAAGATATTTCACATAATATATAATGTAGATTACATGTACACATACACACACATAGATATACTTTTTTGCCTTTAGAATCATAGTGATTATTAGAACTGGAGGCATTTTGGGAAGCTGATTTCTTTCAGGCCCCATGTTTGTGACTGACAATAATACAACTGCTTGTCTTTTAACCACTGTTCCCAAGTTGGGAGCAGAACCACGTCTCCCGAGACAGAGTCCAGGGCATTGCCCACCACTCCTATCAATGTTCCCATACATCAATTTTCTTTATTTAATCTTATCTTTCCTTTTCATGTCTTCCCATTTAGTTCATTCCTTCTTTTTTTCACTTTCAAATTTCCCCTCTGCCTTATTCTCATCACTTCCAGGTCAGAAATTTAAAAATTAGAATCCAAATTTTGATCAAATAAAATGAAGTAATTCCCATCCCATTCATATTTTGGGTAAAAAGATACTTTAAGTTTTACTGTATTCACTTAAATATGTAGCATCTGTGAGGAGCTCAGACTGAGTTTAAATACTTAGGATTATCTATGACCCTGGGCTTTCCCCACATGACTGCACATGAATGCAGACTTTATTAAGAAGTGTGTATAGCATGTGGAGTCCACATATATTTTTGGCTGCATTGGGTCTTCTTTGCTGCACGTGGGCTTTCTCTACTTGTGGTGAGTGGGGCTACTCTTCATTGCGGTGCACAGGCTTCTCATTGCGGTGGCTTCTCTTTTTGAGGAGCATGGGATCTAGGCACGCGGGCTTCAGTAGATGTGGCACACAGGCTCAGTAGTTGTAGCACACGGGCTTAGGTGCTCTGTGGCATGTGGGATCTTCCTGGACCAGGGCTCGAACCCGTGTCCCCTGCATTGGCAGGCGGATTCTTAACCACTGCTCCACTAGGGAAGCCCCTCTCACTAGTTTTCTGTGTGTTTTTCCCGTTTTTAATCCACCCCTTTCCCCACCTACCCACACCCCAGTGCTCTCATGTTGCCCGTTCTCTCCTGTAATGGAGCAGATAGAGACTAAAGCAAACCCAAGGAGTTAGTGACTCAGTAACATCCCTTTCTGCTCACCCATCCCAGGGAACTGACCTTAAAATAAGAGCAGACAATATTTCCCTCAAAAGAGACAAACAGTAATTATAGTATTATACCCATTTTGCATTTTAGGGAATTGAGATTGAGGGAGAATAAACCACGAATTCAAGATGACACAGTAGAGAAGTTGAAGGACCAGAATTTGGTCAGACCTGGTTGACTCCAGGCTGTTGAGTGCTGCGCTCTGTCTCCCCATCCCTGGCAGACGGTTGCAGGGACTTCCTTATGTGGGAAGAAGAGGCAGAGCTCCTAGTGTCCCACAAGCCCAAGCTTTGTATCCCCTCCTCTGCCTGCATAGGAGGGCTGTCCATCTGGCCCAGGGCTCCTGAAGGAGCTGTCCGTGGTGCTGACTTGTGGCTATTCACGCAGCTTTTTTTTTTTTTTTTACATCTTTATTGGAGTATAATTGCTTTACAATGGTGTGTTAGTTTCTGCTTTATAACAAAGTGAATCAGTTATACATATACATATGTTCCCATATCTCTTCCCTCTTGCGTCTCTCTCCCTCCCACCCTCCCTATCCTACCCCTCTATGTGGTCACAAACCACCGAGCTGATCTCCCTGTGCTATGCGGCTGCTTCCCACTAGCTATTTTACGTTTGGCAGTGTATATATGTCCATGCCACACAGCTTTTACTTCACCTTGGGTCTTCCTTTAAATTCACAGCAAGATTTTGCTGCTATGATTTTGACACCTAAATATCCTTCATTTCTTCTCATTACTTCAGGTTTCTGCTCTCCTGAGGTGACCAGGCCTCCAATCTGCCCTGATGGTTCAATCCCCTATCATGACTTCATGAAACGTGTGAAATTCTGAGGGTGCAGGAGGGGCAGAAACAGAGGACCTAGGAGGTGATTTTGAAGTGGTTCATTCTTATTGATGAAGTTATACACTTCAATATCCATGTAGATGGGGCTTCCCTGGTGACACAGTGGTTAAGACTCCACCTGCCAATGCAGGGGACAGGGGTTCAAACCCTAGTCCAGGAAGATCTCACATGACGTGGAGCAACTAAGCCCATGTGCCACAACTACTGAGCCGGTGCTCTAGAGCCGTGAGCCACAACTACTTAAGTCCATGCACCTAGAGCCCATGTTCTGCAACAAGAGAAGCCATCACAATGAGAAGCCCGTGCACTGCAACAAAAAGTAGTCCCTACTCGCTGCAACTAGAGAAAGCCCACACACAGCTATGAAGACCCAATGCAGCCAAAATACATAAATAAAATAAATAAATTAAAAAAATAGAGATCCTATTACCAAGAAAAGAATCTAAAAAAATAAAAATACCCATGTAGAAAGTATGATACATAAGAATTTAATTACTTGGGGATTTGTCTTTATCTGTTTTTCTCTATCCCATGTTCAGCTAAGTCCAAGGCTTTAGTTATCTTGGATAAGTCACAGTAACTTTTGGGGAAGGTTTCTTCCACTTCAGAAGGGAAGAAAAAGTCCTCTACAGAAGGAATAACCTTATAGAAATGACTTAAGACATTGTTTGCTTCTCTTATATTTATTCCTTTATGAGTAATTATAAGTAAAGCATCAGTGAGGGTTCTCCAGAGAAACAGAAGCAATAGGGTGTATATATATATATATGTCTTTATACATACAATTTCTATTTATGAAGAGATTGTAAGGAATTGGCTCACATTTTTATGGAGGCTGACAAGCCGCAGATCTGCAGGAGTTGGCAACCTGGGAACCCAGGAGAGCTGATGGCTTAGTTCTAGTGTAAGTTGCAAGTCCTGTCAACCAGGACCTAGGGATGGATGTTCCAGTCCAAAGGTTGACAGGGTTGGGACCCAGGAAGGGCTGAGCCTCAGTCTGAGTCTGAAGACTGGAGAAGAGTGATGGCCCAGCTCAAGGCAGCCAGGCAGGAAGAGCTCCCTTTTACTCATCAATGGGTCAGCCTTTTTGTTCTAGTCAGACCTTCAACTGATTGAATGAGGCCCACCCACATGAGGGAGGGCAATCTGCTTTACTCAGTCTGCTGATTTAAATGCTAATCTCATTTTAAAATGCCCTCAAAGAAACAGAATAATGTTTGACCAAATATCTGGGCACCTGGTGGCCTAGTCAAGTATACACATAAAATTAACCATCACAAGTCATGTTTCTAAGTATGAGTGATGTTTCTTCACTTCTGTTCTCAGCCATTTCTTGTAGCTATATGTCAGACAGGCACTCATCCTAGTTACCCAGGGTCATAGACTTGGTAATGCTTGTTTCCTGACTATTAATAGTGTCTCCTTTTTCTTGCAAAGTCTAGATGATATGGAGATCCTGCCTATATAGGAGTTTTGAAGGTTTAAGCTATTTTACAAATAAACAGCTTAAAATAATTTTTCACTTTCTTCTCCAAGTGAATCTACAATACAGCTCCTGTCACGCTTGCAGTTTTCGCTCCATTGTTCTCTGAGTTTGTTGTCCCAGCTGCCTCTCTGTGATTGTGGACTTTCTTTCCTTTTCCTTTCTCATTCTGCAGGAATCTATTTAATCAACATCTGTCATTGAGAGGACATGACCACAGAGGACCCTTGGCTGGACCTGGGCAATCAAGACTCCCCCTGCACCCCTGTCCTTGCAGTGTATGTTCTGCCCACTGTTCCCACATGAGAAGCTGCCCAAGGACACAACCTTGAGAGAGCTCTGCATTGCTAAGACCATCTAGACTGTGTAAGTGACTGAACCCAGTTAAGGCCTCTCTATAAACTCTCAAGATTCTGGTGGTTGTGTGCAGAGACCTCATCTTGCCACAGCCCATGACAAGCCTCATATGTAAGTCCCCTGCTTATTAAGCCTGTCACCTACCAGTCTGGAGTGGTTGTCTCTCCTTGCCCTCCATGTACAGGGACCAGTTTCGAATGTCATTCTGAGAACTCCTGAGGTCGTGAACCAACATCTGTGAACTCCAGTCACTGCCAAGAGATTGGTTCTCTCCATGTCTGTTAATGACACTTATAATTTCCCATATTCAGTCAATGCTAGAAAAGTTTGAGGATGTAAGATTAACAGACACATGATGACAATTAACCAGATTTTAAAACGTATGATGCTAGTTTTATAGATGTTACAGAAAAACATCTACACTTGTCTCTTGAGTTAATAGCTGATTAGTCCATGGAGCTAATGAAGCTGACAGCGTGTCCCTTCCTAAGGCTGCCCATTACTGTGGCCTTATCTCTAGCCAGGCTTGCATCTGTGGTCCTCTCTCTCAACAACCAACTATGATGCTATTGGTGGTCTCAGGGAGCTGTGGTGAGACATAGAGGACCAGCTTCCCCCCTGCTAGCAGCAAAACAAAGCAGGGCACACACTGGAGTAGGTGGGTGGGGCTGCAGGACAGTCATTTTATGTGAAGGTCAGCAAGTGATTAAATATTCTCTGTAAGGAGGTGATTTCATTAAATAATTAGTGAACGTAAAGTGCTGTAAACTGCTCTTTATTATGCCTTGTGGGTCTACTTTGCAGATGACCAGGGGATTTATGTTAGGGGATTTATCATGAGGCATGGAGCCAGGGATGATGCTCCCAGTCACTTATCTCCACTCCCCACGAGTGTCGATAATTGTATCACGGATGAATTCTGGTATTTACAACATTTACAAATGTAGTCTACCATAGTGACTTCTCAAGCTTTGGTACTTAGGAAAACAGGGCAAGATGGCTAAGGAAACCTTTTCAGAAGAAAAGGAAGATTAAGGACAGGAGATTAGCAAACCACTCACACTATTAATCATGTATCACCACACCAACATGAGTACTCTAAGATTGTGCCCTGTAGGAAAAAAATAGAAATAGAGCTCAACTACTGATAAGTCTCTTCTGGGCTACTTGTTCCAAAATTTCAATTTAATCTGTTGTAGTGTGGGGTTTCTAAAGGTAGAGAAGCAATTACTTCTGTCCCTGGGAGACCACGTGTTTCCCCATTAAAGAATTATAGCAGCTCTTGAAAAGATTTAAGAAGCTATCTGACATATACAGTGTAAAATTGAATAACCCATAGTCAATCATGTCAGTATGGTTTTCAGTAGATTTAAAATAATCTATCTTTGTTAATGAGCTTGCTGTGTTTAGTAGCCCCACCTTTCCTATGCAGACCACAAGAGAACTTAATAAAATTTAAATATGTGGCACTCACTCCAAAATTGGTAGGGAATTAATTAAATGCATTTGGCTCTATCGCTTTTAAGTAAAGATCTTTTGAATATTGGTAAGAGAGAGGAGGATAAAGTTAAAAGCAAGTGTGATGTACAGCATGTTATTGCCTTATATATATGAGGGCAGGATGAAGTGAATTATTAGAAGTTAACTATGTTAAGATAAATGAGAATGAAATATTTCAAAATATTTGTTTAAGGTACACAACTAATCACTTGAAGAGAAGAGGATTTCTGGAAACAACCTTCACTTACTCCCTTAGCCCTTCATTGTTCTATCTCTTTACCATGTCTGATTTGAAAGGGAAAAAACAGATGGATAAGCCTTTTGATGGGTCAGCCTGTCCACAAATGACTGTCCATTTGTGCTGGCCTGAGCCTGAGGAGAGCCCTGGTTCTGTGTGCAGCATCTGAAGAAATGGAATCTCTGGAGACTTCCTGTAGAGAGAGAGAAGGAAAAAAAAAGCCTAACTTTTTGCAACTTGGCCAGAGAGAAGGGAGCAACATCACAACCTTAGAGACAGTGGAAGGGCTGGATGGGAGCTGGGAGGTAGTGTCTGCAATATTGGCAGCAAAGAGTCTGAATCCAGACCACCACAGGTCCTGAGCCCAACTCTCTCAGGTACTGCCTGTGTGTCCTTAAGAAGATTACTTAATCTTCCCCAGCTTCAGTTTATTGGTCTGTAAAATGGGGTTATTAGATTGCTATGAAAGTTAAAATACCTAGAACAAGTTAAAGTTCCCAAGACATTACAATCACTACCTAAATGTTTGTTATTATAGAAAGTGATGCTAAAATTACTTTTGTTAATAAAATGAAATTACTGTTGTTCACTAAAAATATAAGAATTACTATTATTAAAGACCATGAAAGATATGCAAAATCTAGTTTCTAATCCGTAGTTGAGAACAAATTAATAGTGGTTAACTATTAGGCAGTTTATTATTTCTTAATTAACTCTTAGGAAAGACAGTGTCATTCAGGGAAAAGAGAACTGAGCTTTAGAGACCAAACATCTGAGCTCACTTAAGGCTCAGCCATCAGTGCCTTCCGGGTCGGAGGCTTCCACTGCTCCCACAGACTCTCTTCCTCCCCCCAGCCCTCCTTCAATCAATCTTGACTTCCCCTCTCCCCCTGAGTTCAGTGCTTGCCAGGGGCACTAAGGTGCCACCTGAGGACCCTCATCCTGTGCTATTGTTCCACTTGACTCTCCAAACCATTCCTTATTCTGCTGCTGGACTCATTTTCTTAAAGCACCATTCCTTGTGTTTCTATTTCTCCCCTGCTTGGCAACCTTCCATGGGTCCTCAATTTTTTTTTTTTTTTTTTTTTTTTTTTTGCGTTACGAGGGACTCTCACTGTTGTGGCCTCTCCCGTTGCGGAGCACAGGCTCCGGTCGCACAGGCTCAGCGGCCATGGCTCACGGGCCTAGCCGCTCCGTGGCATGTGGGATCTTCCCGGACCGGGGCACGAACCCATGTCCCCTGCATCAGCAGGCGGACTCTCAACAACTGCGCCACCAGGGAAGCCCTCATTCTTTTTCATGGATAATATTCCAATGTATATATGTACCACATCTTCTTTATCCATTCATCTGTCAATGGACATTTAGATTGCTACCATGTCTTGGCTATTTTAAATAGTGCTACAAGGACCTACTGTGTAGAACACGGAACTCTATTCAATGTTCCATAATAACCTATATGGGAAAAGAATCTGAAAAAGAATAGATGACTATATATGTACAACTGAATCACTTTGCTGTACATCTGAAACTAATACAAATTGTAAATCAACTATACTCCAATATAAAATTTTAAAAAATTAAATAAAAAAGAATGTTATGATAGGGATGCCATTTTGAGTGATCATTCAGTTAAATAGATGGATGCATGAGTTGGAATTCTTGACTTAATATGAAATTTCTATTTCACTTGACGCTTCACTGAATATTTGAATTTAAAAAGTTTTATTACCTAATACACAAGTAAAATAATTCCAGTACTTATCTTGCTTCCTACTTGACAGAGACAGTAAGAATTTCTGCCATGTATCTACAGAAAGACTGGTGTTTTGAGGTCATTTTATCACATGATTTGTTCTTTCTGCCTCTGTGACCCTCCATGTATAAGAAATGTTTGTGGCCTTATCACAGAAGTGTTGCCATTGACGATTCCAATTCCTCTGGAGGTTGGAAGAATTCAGCATTCAGCTTATAATTGCTTCCTTGCTTTGCATTACAAGAATGATTCTCTTATAGTTATAACTGTAGTGCTATTTTGCTATTCTTGCAATTTTTGAACCCTCTTAAGCATCGGGTATTTTGTAATATATAGCAGAGAGAACAAATATTTAACAAACTATTTAAACTTTAGTTCTGAGAACATTGTTTATCATGTATAAATTATTTTAAAAACTTCTTTATATAGTCAAGATCCTTTCGACCCTTAAGCTTACTGAACCATCTAATATAGTGAATAACATGGGTAAGTTTGACCTTGCTGACATTTATCATTTTTCAAAATACTCAAGCAAGTTCTAGCTGGTGGGGAAATAACTATTTTCACCATCATTGTCTTCAGATCCACATCCTTGGGGCTCCCTTTCAAGGCCCAAAATGAGGTCTCTGGCAAATTTCTTCACTTTTTACCTACTTTGAAATACAGAACAGTCTCTTTTATAGGTATTAAGTAGTCCTGTCTAATCCAAATAAAAACTTTCATTCTGAGACCTTCAAGATGGTGGAGGAGTAAGACGTGGAGATCACCTTCCTCCCCACAAATACACCAGAAATACATCTACATGTGGAACAACTCCTACAGAACATCTACTGAACACTGGAAGAAGACCTCAGACTTCCCAAAAGGCAAGAAACTCTCCACGTACCTGGGTAGGGCAAAAGAAAAAAGAAAAAACAGAGACAAAAGAATAGGGACAGGACCTGCACCAGTGGGAGGAAGCTGTGAAGGAGGAAAGGTTTCCACACACTAGGAAACCCCTTCACTGGTGGAGACCGGAGGTGGCAGGAAGGAAGCTTCAGAGTTATGGAGGAGAGTGCAGCAACAAGGGTTCAGAGGGCAAAGTGAAGAGGTTCCCCTACAGAAGATCGGTGCTGACCAGCCCTCACCAGCCTGAGAGGATTGTCTGCTCGCCCTCCAGGGTGGGTGGGGGCTGGGAGCTGACCTCTGGCTTCAGAGGTCAGACCTCAGGGAGAGGACTGGGGTTGGCTGTGTGAACACAGCCTGAAGGGGGCTAGTGCACCACAGCTAGCCAGGAGGTAGTCCGGGAAAAAGTCAGGACCTGCCTAAGAGGCAAGAGACAATTGTTTCAGGATGGCAAGGAGAGGGGATTCAGAGCACCGACTAAACAAGCTTCAGAGATGAGCACGAGCTGCGGCTATCAGCCCAGACACCAGAGATGGACATGAAATGCTAAAACTGCTGCTGCTGCCACCAAGAAGCCTGTGTGCAAGCACAGGTCACTATCCACACCTCCCCTCCTGGGAGCCTGTGCAGCCTGCCACTGCCAGGGTCCCATGATCCAGGGACAACTTCTTCAAGATAACACAGCACGCCTCAGGCTATTGCAACGTCACTCTGGCCTCTGCCGCTGCAGGCTAACCCCACATTCCGTACGCCAGCCTCCCACTGGCCTGAGTGAGCCAGAGCCCCCTAATCAGTTGCTCATTTAATCCCATCCTGTCTGGGTGGGAACAGACAACCTCAGGAAACCCACACACAGAAGTGGGGCCAATCCAAAGCTGAATCCCAGGAGCTGTGTGAACAAGGAAGAGAAAGGGAAATTTCTCCCAGCAGCCTCAGGAGCATTGGATTAAATCACAATCAACTTGATGTACCCTGCATCTGTGGAATACCTGAATAGACAACAAATCATCCCAAGATTGAGGCTGTGGACTTTGTGAGCAAATGTAGACTTGGGGTTTGCTGTATGCAACTGGCTGGTTTCTGGTTTTATGTTTATCTTAGTTTAGTATTTAGAGTTTATTATCATTGGTAGATTTGCTTACTGATTTGGTTGCTCTCTTCCTCTTTATATATATATTTTTCTTTTTCTCTTTTTGTGAGTGTGTATGTGAATGCTTTCTTGTATGATTTTGTCCATATAGCTTTCCCCTTACCATTTGTCCTAGGGTTCTGCCTGTCCGTTTTCATTTTTTTGTTTGTTTGTTTTCAATATAGTTTTTAGTGCTTGTTATCACTGATGGATTTGTTTTTTGGTTTGGTTGCTCTCTTCTTTCCTTATTTACTTCTTATTTAAAATTATTTTAAATTTTATTTTAAAATTATTTATTTTAACAACTTTATTTATTTTTATTTTATTGTTTTCTTTCTTTTTTTCTCTCTTTCCTTCTGAGCTCTGAGGCTGACAGGGTATTGGTGCTACAGATGGGTGTCAGGCCTGTCCCTCTAGGTGGGAGAGCTGAGTTCAGGAAATTGGTCCACCAGAGAACTCCTAGGTCCACATAATATCAAACGGTGAAAGCTCTCCCAGAGATCTCTATCTCAATGCTAAGGACCAGCTCCACTCAACAACCAGCAAGCTACAGTGCTGAACACCCTATGCCAAAGAACTAGCAAGACTGGAACTCAACCACACCCATTAGCAGAGAGGCTGCCTAAAATCATAATAAGGTCACAGACACCTCAAAACACACTACTGGACGTGGTCCTGCCCATCAGAAAGACAAGATCCAGCCTCATTCATCAGAAAAGGCACTAGTTGCCTTCACCAGGAAGCCTACACAACCCACTGAACCAAACTTAGCCACTGGGGGCAGACACCAAAAACAATGGGAACTACGAACATGCAGCTTGCAAAAAGGAGACCCCAAACACAGTAAGTTAAGCAAAATGAGAAGACAGAGAAACACACAGAAGATGAAGGAGCAAGGTAAAAACCTACCAGACCAAAGAAAAGAAGAGAAAAGAGGCAGTCTACTTGAAAGAGAACTCAGGGTAATGATAGTAAAGATGATCCAAAATCTTGGAAATGGATTGGAGAAAATACAAGAAACTTTTAAAAAGGACCTAGAAACTAAAGAGGAAACAAACAATGATGAACAACACAATAAATGAAATAAAAAATTCTCTAGAAGGAATCAACAGCAGAATAACTGAGCATGAGGACAGAGAAGTGACCTGGAAGATAAAATAGTGACAATAACTCCTGCAGATCATAAAAAGGAAAAAAGAATGAAAAGAATTGAGGACATTCTTAGACTTCTGGGACAACATTAAACACACCAACATTCGAATTATAGGGGTCCCAGAAGAAGAAGAGAAAAAAAAAAGGGACTGAGAAAATATTTGAAGAGATTATAGTTAAAAACTTCCCTAATATGGGAAAGGAAATAGTCAATCAAGTCCAGGAAGCTCAGAGAATCCCATACAGGATAAATCCAAGGAGAAACACACCAAGACACATATTAATCAAACTAACAAAAATTAAATACAAAGAAAAAATATAAAATGCAGCAAGGGAACAGCAACAAATAACATAAAAGGGACTTGCCATAAGGTTAACAGCTGATCTTTCAGCAGAAACTGAGGCCAAAAAGGAGTGGCAAGACATATTTAAAGTGATGAAAGGGAAAAACCTATAACAAAGACTACTCTACCCAGCAAGGATCTCATTCATATTTGACAGAGATATTAAAACCTTTACAGACAGGAAAAAACTAAGAGAATTCAGCAGCACCAAACCAGCTTTACAACAAATGCTAAAGGAACTTCTCTAGGCAGGAAACACAAGAGAAGGAAAAGACCTAAAAAACAACCCAAAACACTTAAGAAAATGGTAATAGGAACATACATATCGATAATTATCTTAAATGTAAATGGAATAAATGCTCCCACCAAAAGACATAGACTGGCTGAATGGATATAAAAACCAGACCTGTATACATGCTGTCTACACGAGATTCACTTCAGACCTAGGGACACATACACACTGAAAGTGAGGGAATGGAGAAAGATATTCCGTGCAAATGGAAATCAAAAGGAAGTTGGAGTAGCAATTCTCATATCAGAGAAAATAGACTTTCAAATAAAGACTATTCCAAGAGACAAAAAAGACACTACATAGTGATCGAAGGATCAATCCAGGAAGAAATAACAATTGTAAATATTTCTGCACCCAACATAGGAGCACCTCAATACATAAGGCAAATGCTAACAGCCATAAAAGGGGAAATTGAAAGTAACACATATAATAGTAGGGGAATTTAACACCCCACCTTCACCACTGAACAGATCATCCAAACTGAAAATAAATAAGGAAACACAAGCTTTAAATGATACACTAAACAAGATGGACTTAATTGATATTTATAGGACGTTCCATCCTAAAACAACAGAATATACTTTCTTCTCATGTGCAAATGGAACATTCTCCAGAAGAGATCATATCTTGGGTCACAAATCAAGCCTTGGTAAATTAAAGAAATTTAAAATCTTATCAAGTAACTTTTCCAACCACAATGCTATGAGACTAGATATCAATTACAGGAAAAAATGTGTAAAAAATACAAACACATGGAGGCTAGACAATACACTACTTAATAACCAAGAAATCACTGAAGAAATCAAAGAGGAAATAAAAACGTACCTAGAAAGAAATGACAATGAAAACACGATGACCCAAAACCTATGGGATGTAGCAAAAGCAGGTCTAAGATGGAATTTTATAGCAATACAACCCTACCTCAAGAAACAAGAAAGATCTCAAATAAACAAGGCAACCTTACACCTAAAGCAATTAGAGAAAGAAGAACAAAAAAAAGTCCCAAAGTTAGCAGGAGGAAAGAAATCATAAATATCAGATCAGAAATAAATGAAAAAGGAATGAAGGAAATGATAGCAAAGATCAATAAAACTAAAAGCTGGTTCTTTGAGAAGATGAACAAAATTGATAAACCATTAGCCAGACTCATCAGGAAAAAAAGGAAGAAGACTCAAATCAATAGAATTAGAAATGAAAAAGGAGAAGAAACAACTGACACTGCAGAAATACAAAGGAACATGAGAGATGACTACAAGCAACTTTATGATAATTAAATGGACAACCTGGAAGAAATGGACAAATTCTTAGAAAAGCACAACCTGCCAAGACTGAATCAGGAAAAAATAGAAAATATAAACAGGTCAATCACAAGCCCTGATATTGAGACTGTGATTAAAATCTTCCAAGAAACAAAAGCTCAGGAGCAGAGAGCTTCACAGGCGAATTCTCTCAAACATTTAGAGAAGAGCTAACACCTATCCTTCTCAAACTCTTCCAAAATATAGCAGAGGGAGGAACACTCCCAAACTCATTCTACGAGGCCACCATCAGCCTGATACCAAAACCAGACAAAGATGTCACAAAAAAAGGAAACTACAGGCCAATATCACTGATGAACATAGATGCAAAAATCCTCAACAAAATACTAGCAAACAGAATCCAACAGCACATTGAAAGGATCATACATCATGATCAAGTGGGGTTTATCCAAGGAATGAAAGGTTTCTTCAATATATGCAAATCAATCAACGTGATAAACCATAGTAACAAACTGAAGGATAAAAGCCATATGATCATCTCAATAGATGCAGAAAAAACTTTTGACAAAATTCAACACCCATTTATGATAAAAACGCTCCAGAAAGTAGACATGGAGGGAGCTTACCTCAATACAATAAAGGCCTTATATGACAAACCCACAGCCAACATTGTTCTCAGTGGTGAAAACTTGAAACCACTTCCTTTAAGATCAGGAAGAAGACAATGTTGTCCACTCTCACCACTATTATTTAACATAGTTTTGGAAGTTTTAGCCACAGCAATTAGAGAAGATAAAGAAATAAAGGAATCCAAATAGGAAAAGAAGAAGTAAATCTGTCAGTGTTTGCAGATGACGTACTATACATAGAGAATCCTAAAGATGCTACCAGAAAACTACTAGAGCTAATCAATGAATTTGGTAAAGTAGCAGGATACAAAATTAATGTACAGAAATCTCTTGCATTCCTCTTCAGTAACGATGAATAATATGAAGGAGAAATTAAGGAAACATTCCCATCTACCATTGCATCAAAAAGAATAAAATACCTAGGAATAAACCTACCTAAGGAGACAAAACACCTGTATGCAGAAAACTGTAAGACACCGATGAAAGAAATTAAAGATGATACAAACAGATGGAGTGATACACCATATTCTTGGATTGGAACAATCAACATTGTGAAAATGACTATCTTACCCAAAGCAATCTACAGATTCAATGCAATCCCTATCAAACTACCAATGGCATTTTCCACATAACTAGATCAAAAAATGTTACAGTTTGTATGGAAACACAAAAGACCTCGAATAGTCAAAGCAATCTTGAGAAAGAAAAACGGAGCTGGAGGAATCAGGCTCCTTGACTTCAGACTATACTACAAAGCTATGGTAATCAAGGGAGTATGGTACTGGCACAAAAACAGAAATATAGATCAATGGAACAGGATAGAAAGCCCAGAGGTAAACCCACACACATATGGTCAACTTATTTTTGATAAAGGAGGCAACAATATACAATGGAGAAAAGACAGCCTCTTCAAAAAATGGTGTTGTGAAAATTGGACAGCTACATGTTAAAGAATGAAATTAGAACACTTCCTAACACCATACACAAAAATAAACTCAAAATGGATTAAAGACCTAAATGTAAGGCCAGACACTATCAAATTCTTAGAGGAAAAATAGGCAGAACACTCTATGACATTAATCTCTGCAATATCTTTTTTGACCCACCTCCTAGAGAAATGGAAATAAAAACAAAAATAAACAAATGGAACCTAATGAAACTTAAAAGCTTTTGCACAGCAAAGTAAACCATAAACAAGATGAAAAGACAAGCCTCAGAATGGGAGAAAATATTTGCAAAATAAGCAACTGACAAAGGATTAATCTCCAAAATTAACAAGTAGCTCATGTAGCTCAATATCAAGAAAACAAAAACCCAATCCAAAAATGGGCAGAAGACCTAAATAGACATTTCTCCAAAGAAGGTTTACAGATTGCCAACAAACACATGGAAGCATGCTTAGCATCACTAATCATTAGAGAAATGCAAATCAAAACTACAATGAGGTATCACCTCACACCGGTCAGAATGCCATCATCAAAAATTCTACAAACAACACATGCTGGAGAGGGTGTGGAGAAAAGCAACCCTCTTGCACTCTTGGTGGGAATGTAAATTGATACAGCCACTATGGAGAACAGTATGGAGGTTCCTTAAAAACTAAAAATAGAGCTACTAAAAATAGAGCTACCACCAGTCCCACTACTGGGCATATACCCTGAGAAAACCATAATTCAAAAAGAATCATGTACCACAATATTCATTGCAGCACTATTTACTATAGCTAGGATATGGAAGCAGCCTAAGTGTCCATTGACAGATGAATGGATAAAATATGGTGCCTATATACAATGGAACATTACTCAGCCATAAAAAGAAATGAAATTGAGTTATTTGTCGTGAGGTGGATGGACCTAGAGACTGTCATACAGAGTGAAGTAAGTCAGAAAGAGAAAAATAAATACCATATGCTAACACATATATGTGGAATCTAAAAAAAAAAGAAAAGGTTTTGAAGAACCTAGGGGCAGGATAGGAATAACGATGCACATGTTGAGAATGGACTTGAGGACACGGGGAGAGGGAAGGGTAAGCTGGGATGAAGAGAGAGTAGCATTGACATATATACACTACCAAACATAAAATAGATAGCTAGTGGGAAGCATCCGCATAACACAGGGAGATCAGCTTGGTGCTTTGTGACCACCTAGAGGGGTGGGATAAGGAGGGTGCAAGGGAAATGCAAGAGGGAGGGGATATGGGGATATATGTATATATATATAGCTGATTCACTTTGTTATAAAGCAGAAACTAACACATCATTGTAAAGCAATTATACTCCAATAAAATTGTTAAAAAACAAAAACAAAAAACTTTCATTCCATATGCCGTTTAAAGATTCTCCTTTGATTATACCCTGGAACACCCCCAAGTCCAGCTCAGAGGTAACTGGGTTCCACAGCTTTCATCCTGGGGACTGGCATGCGGCACAGCAAATTGCATCGAGGATTCTGTCTTGCTGAGCCACCCACTTGTTAGCTGTTGATTCTGACTCCTTAGAATCATCAGTACAGAGGAACTAGAAGAGGAGGCAAGGTCTTAACCTGGTTGTTCATTAAAATCTGGCACCATCACTGAGGCAGCTGTTCAAACGCATTTCTTTTCTCAGGCTGCCTTAGTGGGCATGACAGAACTCTCCCTTCTCCTCCAGGGACCTGCAGCCCCATCCTTCTCTCTGATATGGACCACATACTTTCTGGGTACATGTGTGGTTGTCCATCCCCTTGGCTCTTGCTCCTTTGAGCATGCTCTCTACATCCTTACCCCGGTAAGTGCTTTTTCTGAGCTGCGTACTGTTCAAATGCCTCCAGCCCCGTCACTTCCAGTCTCAAAGAAAGCTCAACCCCTTCTCCCCTGCACACTAACCTCGGACACTCAGCTTGTGCCATTGTAGCACTCTTTAATAGTTGCCATCACCAACATCTAGGGCTGCCCTGCTTTTCCAGGTGAGAATCTAAACTCTAGGCAATGCAGGTGAAGGTCCCAAGAGAATTCTCTTCTACATTCAGGTTCAGGACTGACATGAGATGAACCTATGAATTTCCATAGCTGAATAAGTTTGGGTGCTGGGGGCAGAGAGGGTAGGGAGAGAGGGACTAAGATATCATCTCCTTCTCAACTCATAGCAGCCCAGGGACAACTATGCTAGAATATATAGCAGTGCATTTAGAGTCTTGCACATATTTACAATGAATGACTTTGGATTTAAGGGAAGAAAATTTTTCTTTTTATTTAACATTTTGAAATAAACACCAAGTATAGACACACATACATGCAGAATCATCGTGAATGCAACATTAGTAAATGCAGATTGTTGTAAAAATGTGTTATATTGGTGACTCCAGTACCACTGATGTCATCAGTAATGTGATTTTCTATTTCAATACATTTCTGAACAAAACAAAGTGTAATCCTCCATATACACAATAGCTGTATTCCTAGAAAGTTGGTGCATTTTAAAACCATGCCAGAATTTTACTTCCTGCTGTGAATGATTAAATTTGGGCATTTGAAACCTCCTACCAAAAGCCAGATGAGGAGAAAAATAAACTGTTCAAAAGCATCTCAGAGTTACCAAGACAGCCAGGACTGAAGGAGCTGAGATCCTTACGAGAACAGAACTCACACCTTGCCTCACCCTCTGGATACTGGCTGACTCAGCAGTGACCACTGAGGGCCAAGAAGCTGGGCAGACACTTGCCACCAACAGCCTGAGAAACTAAGCAGGACTTTTGGAAATCTCATTGTGCCTGAGGGACAAAACTAGATTTCAGGTTCCACCAAGGAGGAAGGGTCAGGCCCTTGATTGGGACTCTGAAGGGTTATTGCCTAGAAATGCACCATATCTTACAAAGACTGAAACTCACCTTTGAATTAACTTAATACCTAATTTAAATCCTAGCTAAATGCTAAAATAAATCCTCTCTGGAGAAAAATAACAATGGCCAAAGTTTCTACAAACTTTCAACCTGACATCCAACATTCAAGAAAAAATTATCAAGCATATTGACTAATAGGACCAAAAGAAAAAAACAGAGAATGAAAGCAGACTTGCAAGTGATACAGATATTAGACACAGATTTTAAAATAAAATAATATGATCAAGAATTTTTTCAGAGAACTGTTCCCAACACACACACATACACACATGTACTATTAAATCATATAAAACAGAATTAGGTTCTAGGATTACATAAACATAAACAAACAGGTTTTACACCTACGTGAATGTCTGGTGGGACACTTGAAAATCTTGTATGATGTGGAAATATTGTTCCTGGTGTAGAACTGTCCTGAGTATTGCAGGGTATCTGGTATCTCAATAGCACCTTAAAATCATCTTGTCAACTGAACGCCCTAACCTCTGGTCCCACCAAGTTTCCCAAATGCTCTTTGGAGGGCAGAATTGACCCTGTTGAAAACTGTGCTTCCATTTCTCTCCTTTACATGGGGAGGGTGCAGCCCTGAAAGCTGTGATAGCAACATAAACCTGTACAGGTCATCCAGCTTGAAGATATGAGGCTTGAACCCTGACCTCCTAACTCCTAATATGACACTTTTCTACAAATCCTCGATCACACTTAAAGTTTTTGGGAGCACTGGCTTTGATTTCTGGGTCAATCAGCAATTTGAGGATTTAAAATATATATATATATATATATATATATATATATATATATATATACACATACCCAGGTGAATGATACAGGATACATAAAACCCATTAATAACTAAAGACTATTAGTTGTTTTTAAAACACCCTTTATTATAGTAATGCAAATTCATTTCCAAAATTCTGAAGTACGTTGGGACATTTTGCTGAGAATTTAAAGGTCTCAAAACACCTCATCCTACTTCAGCTTAGGAAAATCAAAGGCACACTTCAAAGATCTCAAGTTTAAAAAATATCAGAAAGTCCTACTTGTATGAGTTCAAAGCAATCACAGGTGAATCATGAGGGATTTGTGTGGAAAGTTAGTATACAAATATATTTTTCCTCTGAAATCCACATAGGCTTCTAAATTCAGTTGGATTAGCATTTTTATCAATTCTCTTACAACTCCACAGTTTCTCAGCCCCACCTGAAATCCTAGCCCCCTCCAGCTTTCCTGGTTCTGCTACCTGCTTCTCATCCACCTGCTCTCTGCTTCTCTCACACATGGATAACAGAGCTCTTCTAAAAACAATTGATTTTTCTCCACCTCTGTTTTTATAGGCAACTTCAGATTTGCATTTTTATCATACCTCTCTCAAAACACATTGGCACTGCTGGTGAGTTTTAGTGGCTCTTTGATTGTAGTTCTCAAAATTAGTGCATACTCTTCACAATAGCCAAGGCATGAAAACAACCTAAATGTCCATCACCAGATGAATGGATAAAGAAGATGTGGTACATATATACAATGGAATATTACTCAGCCATAAAAATGAATGAAATAATGCCATTTGTAGTAACATGGATGGACCTAGAGACCATCGTACTAAGTGAAGTAAGTCAGGAAGAGAAAAACAAATGACATATGATATCACTTATATGGGGAATCTAAAATATTACACAAGTGAACTTATCTACCGACAGAAACAGACTCACAGACCTAGAGAACAGACTTGTGGTTGCGAAGGGGGAGGGGGTTGAAGGACAAATGGTGTGGGAGTTTGGGGTTAGCAGATATAAACTATTATATATAGGATGGTTAAACAGCAAGGTCCAACTGTATAGCACAGGGAGCTATATTCAATATCCTGTGCTAAACCATAATGGGAAAGAATATTTTAAAAAGAATGTTAAAAATTTATTTATAATGCAATGTTTATAATAATCCCATTATATTTCTTTTGGAACTGGTAGTAATTTTAAATTTCTCTTGAAGAATAAACAAGTAAGAAGAGCTAATAAATTTTTGAAGTTCATTTGAAGAATAAGCAAATAAAGATAGCTAATAAAATTTTCTAACTGAGTTTAAATGTGGAAAAAAATAGTGCATTTTAATTTAGTGTTCTGTGTGTGTGTGTGTGTGTGTCTGTGTGTGTGTGTGCAAGCTCTGTTCTATTTCTTATTATTTTTTCATGGCCTAGTAGATTCCTAATATCTACTAGTGACCTAGATGGATGTACATGTGTGTCTATCTCACTAGTGGGAGAGCCCAGTAATGAGCACTCCTACCTAAGACAGTAATTACAGAGTCAGGAATACTGCTTATAAGTACACACAAAGCCAAATAGTTCAACATCTATCAGAGCCTCAGTGAATTTCACCTCAAAGGTTCTTGCCAGGGGGGTGCTGTACACAACAGAGGGGTCGGTTTTTACTTGCTGCAACTCCGAGTATGCCAGGAAGGCTTGGAAATTGTGGACACAAGTTTCAGTTGTTTTGTTTGATCAGCTGTTACTCTTCTGTTGTTTACTTTAAAAGAGATGAAGAAGGTGGCAAAAGCACAGGCTGAGTTTACAGTTGTCCGCAAATCTTTTCTTTCCACTTTCAAATACAGAGTGTCCCAAACATTCTCACAAGGACCCTCATCAGCTTTTATTTTCACCAAAGTAGCTTTACAGAAGGCTGTAAAGTTATCTTCCAAATAACTCTTTCTTGGACTACTTTGAGTTTCTACTTTCTTTAGAGTCAATCAACCCTTGCTTTTCTTCCAAATACATCTGAATTTATTGACTTGGCCCTGGCCTCTGAACCCTCATTAGCAGGTCTGGTATGTATTTCCATACATATGTATGTATGTAGTGTGTTTGTAGTAGATCCAACTTGGTGTGGTTGCCTTGCTCACGGTAACTCCTCAGGTGGTCATGAGGATGCTGTCTCCTGGTCCAGGTAATGACTCCACTCCTGACTATGACTGAAGGGCTCAGACACTATAGGGCCTTCTCCTGGCCCACAAGAGATCGCAGTATCCAGAAGGTAGTAATAATGTCTGATCTCACCTGGGGATTTTGAAAACATGAGAAAGAACTCTTATTTCTATTTTTAAATTTTTCTTGTCACTAGTTGTAAGCTGCTCGCTTGGAGCTGCCCCAAGTCATACTCCCAGGCCCCTGGTGACAGCCAGCCTGGGCAAGCAGAGATAAAATCTATGGAGGAAGAGAGGGCATCGGGCTGACATTCGAGTCCTTGGATCCACTATGTTTAGCCAGCTCCATGGGCCTTTTCACCCTCCAGATGTTCTGTTTAGGTTTAAGCTTGATTGAGTTATCACTTGAAAGTAAAAAATTCTCACCAGTCCAATGTCTTTAAACTTCAACCTCAAGGTTCAAAAAAGGGTCCTGATACATTAAATATAAACTTTATTAGCAATTTAAGACTGAGAAATCCTACACCAGAATTCAGCTAGTCTAGAACAGAAAGAATGTACAACTTTTGTGAAAGGCTTTTACAATGAACTGTAGACAAACTGTGCATTTAAGCCTCAAGACTTTGAGCTGCTGAAATGCGCACTTTCCCTGGCTGAGAAGTCAGACAAAGTAGCCCAGATCTGGCTTGAAATCCAGCAGCAGCTTCGTGCCTAGGTGACCTTGAGCCCATCATTTACAGTTTTCATTTGTATAATGAGGATTGTAATGATCCTATAGTGTGGTCATGAGAAATACAAGGCAAAGAATAAAGCAAAGCTTAATAGGCTCTTTTCCTGTTTGACACACGTAAACATATAACCTGCTTCCTGTACAAACCTATCTCATATCTTTCTTCCCTTTTGTTGGCATTTGAGCCTCTGTTTAGACTTTTTATCCTGCTGAAAAAAGGTATATATGGGAGAGGGGCTAGGGTGGAGTGAAGTTGATCTTGGTTGCAGACCGTAAGGCCTTTTACACCCCTGGGATTTTTAGTTTATGGGGATATCCTCACTATTATTCAAGCCTCAGGCATCTGAAACAAAATGGTGCCCTGACTCCTCTGTTCTCGCATATTCACCAGACCTGCTTCCTACAGCACCGGGTGGAGCCTCTCAGACACAGAGACAGGACAGCTGAGGATAGATTTTCCCTTCACTGAACCTCCTCTCAGGAAGTTTAATTCCTAATTGTCACTGTAGTTCATTTCCTACTTCTCTTTTGTTTTTTGTCTCTCATATCAGCTCTCACCAAGAGTTTCCATTTCCCTTGCCTTTTCCATGGTTAAGCTCCTCAGTCACAGGAAGACTCACCTTCCTGTGACATCTCTGGGCATCACCAACCTCAGGCTTCCATTGTTAGCAGGTGATATTCAAGGGTAAGCTTCTCTTTGATGCTTCAGGTCTACTAGGTCCTGACCATTTTAGACACTGGATGTATGGTAACCATAGTTATCAACACCATTCCTGTGATGCTCGCCACATGATAGATGCTGGATAAATTGACATCTGTCACCTTTTTGGGCACCAGATTCCATTCTTTCTACTAACCTGATGGTGGGGTGGGTATTTTTCCCTCCCTCTCCCTACTTTGTATGTCTTATTTAAAATAGTTCACTCCACTAAGAAGGATTATCTTTCCTCATAGAAGAGGACATTCTTTGGCCTAAAGTACATGACTTAAGGCTTCCTTCTTCTGAAACATACAAACAAGGTCTTGTACTTCCACAGTTGTTAAATCTATAAAAATTAAACTTAGAATAGTTTCCTTGTTAGACCACTAAGCCTATAAAATGTAGACTATACTACATAGTTGCTAGTAATAAGCCTATCATAAATTCTCATGTGCTTTATGTTCTTGATAAGAATGATGGACAGTCAGATATGACGTTTCTCCTTGGAAACAGTTCTTGTTTCAAGAACATTATTGTCTTTTGAAACAAGTGGACTATTTGGATGAACAGGCAATTGACAAAATGTTCTTGCTCTAGAGCTAATAAACTTTGAAGAAGGGTTTTCAGCAGTTTTGAAGAATATTCTTTCCTGTTGACAATGTGTAAGTAATTCAAGTTTTGATTTCCACTGGTGCTATGGCTAAGCTATCACTTCCGCATGAAGGAGAAAACATGTAACTATTGATAAGTCATCTTACCAATATCTTATCAATATCAGAATAACTAGACCCAATCGTCCAAGGGGAAGCAGGAGAGACAAGAAGCAGTGATTTTGCTGTCAATTATGCTGTTTTATCTGAAGTAATTACATCTGAGGGAGAACTGTGTTGGGTGTTGGAGTCTCTGCTCTCCCAGACACACAGCCCCTGCCTCTCCACCTTTATTTTAACTTGCCCCTAATGGGGAGAAGTAGGTACTGGGTGTGTGAATCACCCTCACAGTCACTGTCTCTGTCTGAGTTGAGGAGTGTGCCAGCTGTGGTGTGAATTTAGAAAAAATGCTTCATGGGAAGCATCACTTTCAACAATAGTGGGTCAATGTGAAAACAATGAAGAGAAGGATGTGATGGTGGAACCAGTCTTAGAGACAACCCAGGTGCTTGAGGAGTGAGATATTCAGTGCACTCAGCACAGTCTTCCTTAGCACAACATTACCTTGAAGCTAATTGAATTAGCTTTATCTCAGGCACTTTAAAGAGGATTAGTCCTATTGGTCTTCTGAAAATCATTAAAGGAGATGAGGCCAGCTTCCTGGTTCCCTTTCTTCCAACTCCAGGTTGAGGGACGATGACTTCAGCATAGTTTGATTTCCCCAGATGGATCCAGTGAATGTGCTAGAAGACACATGGGTTATCTATTCCATCCTGAGGACAGGGATGGGGCTGACCCTAAGTCGGCATCAGCACAAGGTACGGACAATGCAGGACCAGCAGCCTCACTGGTCTCCCATCAGTGGGGCTCGTGCCTCACAGAGACCCGTGGTCCCCAGCTCTCTTACACTGAAGTGAGGGCAGGGGGCTTATCTCTAATTGGCTTATTTCTCCTAATGTCTGTTCCTGAAATGTTTGTGGACAGAATTACAATCATCTTTTGGTGTCTGCACTCATGTTTTTCAAGTGTTCTGTTGAGCCTGCTGTAGTAAACTATTAGACAATTTGAATAATAGGGTCTTTTTTTGCTTTAAATTATAATGTATAAATATTTTCTTGAAGGGATACTCCTGTAGTTTGAGCTCTCAAATAGTTGTGATTGTTATCTAATGAAACTTGGCACAAAAGTATGAACAAATGTACAAAGATGTCTTGGGTGTCCTGAGTTAGGTTTGTGAGGAAGCCAGCTCCCTGGCTGGAAGGGAGGACACTCCTTTCTCATTGACAAAAATGGCAGCCTTAATCAAATGGTTGGTTTTTACTTCTTGGGAAATTTGAACACAACTTGTACACATTGTATTAGCTTCCTGTGGCCATTGTAACAAATCATCACACGTTTGTGGCTCAAAACAACACAAATGTATTCCCTGATAGTTCTGGAGGCCAGAAGTAGGAAATCAGTATCAGGGGTCAAATCGAGGCTGCACTTCCTCATGCGGCTCTGGAGAGGGTCTGTCTCTTGCCATTATCTGTTTCTGGTGGCAGTAGGCACTCCTGAGTTTGAGTCTGTATTGGTCCAACCTCTGTCTCTGTGGTCACACTGCCTTCTCCTCTTCTGTCTGTGGTAAAATCTCCCTCTGCTTCTCTCATAAAAGGACACATGTGATTGCATTTATGACCCACCCTGATGATCCAGGACAATTTCCACATCTCAATATCTTTAACTTGCTCACATCTGAAAACCCCCTTTTTGTCATATAAGACTCACATGTTCTTTTGAGAACCCACTATTCAGCCTTCCACACACTTGTTACCAGCAGTTTAATAGATAAGTAGCATGACCTAAATTACTAACAACAGTGTTTCTCAGGAATCAGCAACATTCTCCACTAAGAATATATGGTGTTGATAACTATGGTTACCATGCAAATCTGGGGACAGTTTGGCTTATGAACCAGGATGTTACAAAACATAATTAAATATGAAGCTTGCAGACTTTGTGTAGATCCAGGGTTTTGTGGAATTGTGCATCTGAATTTGTGTACGTTTTAGATTAGGAATTTGTTACCACTGCTTGTCCACATCTTTGTGGTTTTCCAAAACCTAGAACTTGTCAGGTATGTTAGCATTTTCTAGTCTACAGATATTATAGAGACTAGAAGTTTAAAATGGACTTTCTCATCATTTCACAGAATTGATATATATTTGCATGTTCTGGAAGCCATGAAAGACGTGGCACAACTTTTTTCCCTCCATGTTCAAGGACTTACCTTTCATCATCATATAAGACTTTGATGACATGGAACTGATCCCTTAGCTCTTATATTGAACCCAGGCCCCTCTTTTCAGATGACCATACCCAGGATCTGAAATACAGTGGTAATCGCTCAGTTCTCATGTAAATTCAAAACTCCTCCCAGATCCAGCTGTTCTTTATTGCATTTCTCCTCCATTACAGATTCCCCAATTCTGAGGTTTTGTGTTCTTATAGTCCTGAATTACTCTAACCATTGCTTTGATACTGACCACAACTTAGGGGTTTCTTACTGTCTGTCTACACATATTCCTGGCCAGTGACTGCTTCCCACCCTTTAACCTCTCTACCTGCCCCAGGGGTCTTGTGATATGATTATGCTTCCTTTTGACTCAGACCACAATTATAGCAGAGCAAAACATAATAGTGTGAAGAAATCTAAATGCTACAGTCAATGGCTTGAAAAGTCCTCTTTTCCCTTTGCTGAATTATGAGAATGAATTGTTCAGGCTGCAGTGGTCCAGGTTATTGGTACACTAAATGTAGAATACAAGAAACATAATGATTTTACAGACCTGTGTTTTAGAAAAGCCTGGCCCAGAAACACCAATTGATTCATTTAACCAACAAGAATATTTCCATTTTCCAGGATTTTGCTAGGTGATGCAGACAAAATGGTAAACCAAAACAGACTTACTTTGTGCCTATTGGGGCTTACATGATAATGAGAGAGTTGTATATCAATCCAAATAGTCATAAAAGTTGCAAATTACAATTATGAGTGATAAAAAACTTATTTCAGAAGTCAGAGTATATAACTGGTTACTCAATCTGGTTGAGGGGAGGCATTCAGAGAAGGTTTCCCCAAAGGAGCAGTATCTTTATGGGAATTTAAGAAATGAATGGGAAATTGTCAGAATGGGGCTGTGTGGGTGAAGAGAGAGCATTCCAGGCAGAGGGCACATGTGCAAATGTCCTGTGGTGAGAGGAAGCAGGGCATGTTGAAGGGCCTGAAATCAGACCATGAAGCTGAATCAAGGAGTCATCTTGAGGACCTTCAAGATGGCAGAGGAGTAAGACATGGAGATCACCTTCCTCCCCACAGATACATAAAAAATACATCTACATGTGGAACAACTCCTACAGAACACCTATTGAACACTGGCAGAAGACCTCAGACTTCCCGAAAGGCAAGAAAATCCCCATGTAGCTGGGCAGAGCAAAAGAAAAAAGGAAAAACAGAGAGAAAATAGGGGTGGGACCTCCACTTCTGGGAGGGAGCTGTGAAGTAGGAAAAGTTTCCAAACACTAGGAAGGCCCTTCACTGGCAGAGACGGGGGGTGGGGGGTGGGTGGGTGGGGAAGCTTCGGAGCCATGGAGGAGAGCGCAACAACAGGGTTGCAGAGGGCAAAATGGAGAGATACCTGCACAGAGCATTTGTGCTGACCAGCACTCACCAGTCTGAGAGGCTTGTCTGCTCATCCACCAGAGTGGGTGTGGGCTGGGAGTTGAGGCTTGGGCTTCAGAAGTCAGATCCCAGGGAGAGGACTGGGGTTGGCTGCATGAAAACAGCCTGAAAGGGGCTAGTGCACCACAGCTAGCTGGGAGGGAGTCTGGGAAAAAGTTTGGAACTGCCTAAGAGTCAAGAGACCATTGTTTTGGAGTGCACGAGGAGAGGGTATTCAGAACACCACATAAAAGAGCTCCAGAGATGGGCATGAGCTGTGGCTATCAACATGGACAGAAGAGATGGGCATGAAACACTAAGGCTGCTGCTGCAGCCACCAAGAATCCTGTGCACAAGCACACGTCCTCCCCTCCCAGAAGCCTGTGCAGCCCACCACTGCCAGGGTTCCGTGATCCATGGACAACTTCCCGGGGAGAACACATGGCATGCCTCAGGCTGTTGCAACATCACACCAGCCTCTGTCGCCACTGGCTCACTCCACATTCTGTACCCCTTCCTTTGCCCCAGCCTGAGTGACCCAGATCCCCCGAATCAGCTGCTCCTTTAACCCTCTCCTGGCTGCGTGAAGAACAGACACCAGAGGGCAAACAACAAGCAGAGGCGGGGCCAAATCCAAAGCTGAACCCCAGGAGCTGTCTGAACAAAGAAGAGAAAGGGAAATCTCTCTGTGCAGCCTCAGAAGCAGCAGATTAAATCTCCACAATCAACTTGATGTACGCTGCATCTGTGGAATACCTGAATAGACAATGAATCATCCCAAAATTGAGGCGGTGTATTTTGGGAGCAACTGCAGACTTGGGGTTTGCTGTCTGCAACTGATTTGTTCCTGATTTTTATGTTTATCTTAGTATAGTTTTTAGAACTTTTTATCATTGGTGGATTTGTTTATTGGTTTGGTTGCTCTTTTCTTTTTTTTATTATTATTACATTTTAAGTTTTATTTAAATAATTTTTAAAGTTCTTTATTTTAATATTTTTAAAATTTAGTTATAATTATTTTTTTCTTTCTTTTTTCTCCCTTTTCTTCTAAGCTGTGTGGCTGACAGAGTCTTGGAGCTGCAGCCAGGTGTCAGGCCTGAGCCTCTGAGGTGGGAGGGCTGAGTTCAGGACCTTGGTACACCAGAGACCACCCGGTCCCTTGTAATATCTATTGGCGAGAGTTCACCCACAGATCTCCATCTCAACACTAAGACCCAGCTCCACTCAATGACCAGCAAGCTCCAGTGCTGGACACCCCATGCCAAACAACTAGCAAGACAGGAAAACAACATATTAGCAGAGAGGCTGCATAAATCAGAATAAGTTCATAGACACCCCAAAACACACCACCAGATGTGGCCCTGCTCACCAGAAAGAAAAGATCCAGCCTCATCAACTGGAACACAGGCACCAGTCTCCTCCACCAGGAAACCAGCACAACACACTGAACCAACATTACTCACTGGGGACAGACACCAAAAACAATGGGAACTACAAACATGCAGTCTGTGAAAAGGAGACCCCAAACACAGTAAGTTAACCAAAATGAGAAGACAGAAATACACAACAGATGAAGGAGCAAGGTAAAAACCACCAGACCAAACAAATGAAGAGGAAATAAGCAGGCTACCTGACAAAAAATTCAGAATAATGATAGTAAAGATGATCCAAAATCTTGGAAATAGAATGAGAAAATAGAAGAAATATATAAAAAGGACCTGGAATAACTAAAGCAAACAAACAATGATGAACAACACAATAAATGAAATTAAGAATTCTCTAGAAGGAATCAATAGCAGAATAACTGAGGCAGAAGAACAGATAAGTGACCTGGAAGACAAAAGGGTGGAAATAACTAATGCAGAGCATAATAAAGAAAAAAGAATGAAACGAATTGAGGTTAGTCTCAGAGACCTCTGGGACAACATTAAACACACCAACATTCGAATTATAGGGGTCCCAGAAGAAGAGAAAAAGAAAAGGAATGAGAAAATATTTGAAAAGATTATAGTTGAAAACTTCCCTAATATGGGAAAGGAAATAGTCAATCAAGTCCAGGAAGTGCAGAGAGCTACATACAGGATAAATCCAAGGAGAAACACACCAAGACACATATTAATCAAACTATCAAAAATTAAATACAAAGAAAACATATTAAGAGCAGCAAGGGAAAGCAACAAATAACATACATGGAATCCCCATAAGGTTAACAGCTGATCTTTCAGCAGAAACTCTGTGAGCCAGAAAGGAGTGGCAAGACATACTTAAAGTGATGAAAGGGAAAATCCTAAAACCAAGACTACTCTACACATCAAGGATCTCATTCAGATTCAACAAAGAAATTAAAACCTTTACAGACAACAAAAGTTAAGGGAATTCAGCACCACCAAACCAGCTTTACAGCAAATGCTAAAGGAACTTCTTTAGGCAGGAAACACAAGAGAAGGAAAAGGCCTACAATAACAAACCCAAAATTAAGAAAATGGTAATAGGGACATAAATATCACTAATTACCTTAAATGTAAATGGACTAAATGCTCCAACTGAAGACATAGACTGGATACAAAAACAAGACCCTTATATATGCTGTCTACAAGAGATCCACTTCAGACCTAGGGACACATACAGACTGAAAGTGAGAGGATGGAAAAAGATATTCCATGCAAATGGAAATCAAAAGAATGCTGGAGTAGCAATTCTCATATCAGAGAAAATAGACTTTCAAATAAAGACTATTATAAGAGACAAAGAAGGACACTACATAATGATCAAGGGATCAATCCAAGAAGAAGAAATGTAAATATTCATGCACCCAACATAGGAGCACCACAATACATAAGGCAAATGCTAACAGCCTTAAAAGGGGAAATCAACAGTAACACAACAACAGTAGGGAACTTTAACACCCGACTTTCACCAATGGATAGATCATCCAAATAAAAATAAGAAAAGGAAACACAAGCTTTAAATGACACATTAAACAGATGGACTTAATTGATATTTATAGGACATTCCCTCCAAAAACAACAGAATACACTTTCTTCTCAAGTGCTCATGGAACGCTCACCAGGATATATCATATGTTGGGTCACAAATAAAGCCTTGGTAAATTCAAGAAAATTGAAGTTGTATCAAGCAGTTATCTTTTCTGACCACAACCCTATGAAACTCGATATCAATTACAGGAAAAAAAAATACAAACACATAGATGCTAAACAATACATTACATAATAACCAAGACATTACTGAAGAAATCAAAGAGGAAATAAAAAAATACCTAGAAACAAATAACAATGAAAACATGATGACCCAAAACCTATGGGATGCAGCAAAAGCAGTTATAAGAGGGAAGCTTATACTAATATAATCCTACCTCAAGAAACAGGAAAAATATCAAAAATATAACCTAACCTTTCACCTAAAGCAATTAGAGACAAAAATAATAAATCCCCAATGTTAGCAGAAGGAAAGAAATTATAAAAATCAGACCAGAAATAAATGAAAAAGAAATGAAGCAAATGATAGCAAAGATCAATGAAACTAAAAGCTGGTTCTTTGAGAAGATAAACAAAATTGATAAACCATTAGCCAGACTCATCACAAAAAGAAAGGGAAAAGACTTAAATCAATAGAATTAGAAATGAAAAAGGAGAAGTAACAACTGACACTGCAGAAATACAAAGGATAATGAGAGATTAATACAAGCAACTATATACTAATAAAATGGGCAATCTGGAAGAAATGGAGAAATTCTTAGAAAAGAATAACCTTCCAAGACTGAACCAGGAAAAAATAGAAAACAAAAACAGACCAATCACAAGCACTGAAATTGAATCTGTGATTAAGAATTTTCCAACAAACAAAAGCCCAGGACCAGATGGCTTCACAGGCGAATTCTATCTAACATTTAGAAAGAGCCACCACCTATCCTTCTCAAACTCTTCCAAAATATAGCAGAGGGAGAAACACTCCCAAACTCATTCTATGAGACCAACATCACCCTGATACCAAAACCAGACAAAGATGTCACACACAAACAAAGAAGACTACAGGCCAATATCACTGATGAACATAGATGCAGAAATCCTCAACAAAATACTAGCAAACAAAATTCAACAGCACATTAAAAGGATCATACATCATGATCGAGTGGGGTTTGTCCCAGGAATGCAAGAATTCTTCAATATATGCAAATCAATCAATGTGATAAATGATATTAACAAATTGAAGGAGAAAAAACATATGATCATTTCAATAGATGCAGAAAAAGCTTTCAACAAAATTCAACACCAATTTATGATTAAAATTCTGTAGACAGTAGGCATAGAGGGAACTTACCTCAACATAATAAAGGCCATATATGACAAACCCACAGCCAACATCATTCTCAAAGGTGAAACATGAAACTATTTCCTCTAAGATCAGGAACAAGACAAGGGTGTCCACTCTCACCAGTTATTCAACATAACTTTGGAAGTTTTAGCCACAGCAATCAGAGAAGAAAAAGAAATAAAAGGAATCCAAATTGGAAAAGAAGTAAAACTGTCCTTGTTTGTAGATGACATGATACTATACATAGAGAATCCTAAGGATGCTACCAGAAAACTACTAGAGCTAATCAATGAATTTGGTAAAGTAGCAGGATACAAAATTAATGCACAGAAATCTCTTGCATTACTATTCACTAATGATGAATAATCTGAAAGAGAAATTAAGGAAACATTCCCATTTACCATTGCAACTAAAAGAATAAAATACCTAGGAATAAACCTACCTAAGGTGACAAAAGACCTGTATGCAGAAATCTATAAGACACTGATGAAAGAAATTAAAGACAATACAAACAGATGGAGAGATATACCATGTTCTTGGATTGGAAGAATCAATATTGTGAAAATGACTATACCACCCAAAGCAATCTACAGATTCAATGCAATCCCTATCACACTACCAATGGCATTTTTCACAGAACTAGAACAAAAAAATTCACAATTCATATAGAAACACAAAAGACCCTGAAGAGCCAAAGCAATCTTCAGAAAGAAAAACGGAGCAGGAGGAATCAGGCTTCCTGACTTCAGACTAGACTTCAAAGCTACAGCAATCCAGACAGTATGGTACTGGCACAAAAACAGAAATATAGATCAATGGAACAGGATAGAAAGCCCAGAGATAAACCCATGCACGTATAGTCACCTTATCTTTGATAAAGGAAGCAAGAATATACAGTGGAGAAAAGACAGCTTATTTGATAAGTGGTGCTGTGAAAACTGGACAGCTACATGTAAAGGAATGAAATTAGAACACTCCCTAACACCATACACAAAAATAAACTCAAAATGGATTAAAGACCTAGATGTAAGGCCAGACACTATAAAATGCTTAGATGAAAATGTAGGCAGAACATTCTATGACATCAATCACAGCCAGATCCTTCATGACCCACCTCCTAGAGAAATGAAATAAAAACAAAAATAAACAAATGAGACCTAATGAAACTTCAAAGCTTTTGCCCAGCAAAGGAATCCATAAACAAGATGAAAAGACAACCCTCAGAATGGGAGAAAACATTTGCAAATGAAGCAACTGACAAAGGATTAATCTCCAAATTTAAAAGCAGCTCATGCAACTCAATATCAAAAAAACAAACAACCCAATCCACAAATGGGCAGAAGACCTAAATAGAAATTTCTCCAGAGAAGATATACAGATTGCCAACAAACACATGAAAGGATGCTCAACATCACAAATCATTAGAGCAATGCAAATTAAAACTACAATTAGGTATCATCTCACACTGGTCAGAATGGCCGTCATCAAGAAATCTACAAACAATAAATGCTGGAGAGGGTGTGGAGAAAAGGGAACCCTCTTGCACTGTTGGTGGGAATGTAAATTGATACAGCCACTGTGGAGAACAGTATAGAGGTTCCTTAAAAAGCTAAAAATAGAACTATCATACCACCCAGCAAGCCCACTACTGGGCACATATCCTGAGAAAATCATAATTCAAAAAGACTCGTGTACCACAATGTTCATTCCAGCACTATTTACAATAGCAAGGACATGGAAGCAACCTAAGTGTTCATTGAGAGATGAATGTATAAAGAAGATTTGTCACATATATACAATGGAATATTAGCCATTAAAAAGAAACTAAATTGAGTTATTTGTAATGAGGTGGATGGACTTAGTGTCTGTCATACAGAGTGAAGTAAGTCAGAAAGAGAATAACAAATACTATATGCTAAGCCTTTTATATGGAATCCAAAAAAAAATGTTTCTGAAGAACCTCGGGACAGGACAGAAATAAAGATGCAGATATACAGAATGGACTTGAGCACATGGGGAGAGGCAAGGGTAAGATGGGACATAGTGAGAGAGTGGCATGGACATGTATACACTACCAAATGTAAAATAGATAGCTAGTGGGAAGCAGCTGCATAGCACAGGGAGATCAGCTTGGTGCTTTGTGACCACTTACAGGGGTGGGATAGGGAGGGTGGGAGGGAGGTGCAAGAGGCAGGTGATATGGGGATATATGTATCCATATAGCTGATTCACTTTGTTATACAGCAGAAACTAACACACCATTGTAAAGCAATTATACTCCAATAAAGATATACATAATAAAGATTAAATAAAGATTAAAATAATGAAAAGTCATTTTGGTGCAATAATATTGTGAGGTAGGCAAGACGCAGATTTTCTGTTTTTAGGCCTTTCAATGATTTGATCTTGCCAGAAATCCATAGGAAATTATTGAATACTTTAAGCAGAAGTCTGGTGTTCTGTGTTTTAAAGCCTGGTGTTTTATGTTTAGGTTCATGTTTTAAAAAGGATACTCTACTGAGTAGAGATGAATCTGAGAGAAAGCAAGAATGGGTGTGGGAAGCCCAGTTAGGAGACAAAAAGTAAAGATGCACAATGGCTCCTTCTATTTTTTTCATATTCTTTGATTTTATCCGGTTTGGGTTTTGTCATTGAACTCAGATCAATATACATTTGCTTAAAGAACAAGAAAAGATTTATGAATGAATAAGTCCAGTTCTGTTTGGCAAAGGAGAAAAACTCAAACCAGCCATGCTGTGTCTTCAGTGCCTGTACTGTTTGTCACTGATGCCCATACTCCATTTAAAAAGCTCAAAAGTTTTATAGCATCATGAAAATACAGAGAGCAAACATATACTAAATATAAGAAATCACTCAGTGGTGCATTAGGGGAAGAATTTGGAGAAGTTCTAGGGATAAAGGGCAGATATCACGTATCTCGATCCTTGTGGACAAGAAAGTGATTAAGCAAAGTTAAAGGTCTTTTTTTTTTAAGACTGCAAAGGACATAGAGATTCCTGAGGTTCTTGGTAATTATGCAACAGAAATTTAATCCAAATTGGCAGGGAATTAGTCTTTGAAGGATAAAAAGATGATAACTAGGTCCATTGACAATATGGTGTGAATATTTTGTCTGAGTTTAAGAAGAGGTCATTCTATCAGTTTCATTAAGACTTAAATATTCTATTAAAATGAAGATATTCTAAACATGTCAGACTTTAGGAAAAGAAATCCAGGAATTACAAAGAGATATTCTAAATTGCAAGTGCTTGATAACCATCCAGGGATTGAATTAATAGCCACAAAAATACGAAGTAAATATTTCTGTTGAAAATTCTCTCAAATTTATCCTAAAAGTATATAAAATGTTCAAAGTTAAAATAAAGTTGAGGCTTTGAAGTTTTGGAAATATCCTCAGTTGGCTTTGTGAGTGGGGCTAGTTGAGGGCTGGATGCCTCAGCCTAAGATCCTGGTGGTGTGTTCTCAGTTTTGTCCATGGGGACCTGCTTTGATTTTCTTCTCCATGGAGGACTAGTGTCCCCTACCCCTTGTTTCTATTTTCAGAGATAATATCCAGAGACTGAATATTTTACTTACCTGGAGAAGTGAATTCTAAGTTCTAGAAAAAGGATTGAAAAGCACAGTCTTAAGGGAAAGGGTAACCTGATGACACATGACACAGATTCTCATCAATCAAAGAAGCACTTTGCCTCAGACTCATCACAGATTCTGTGAATCACAGCAGAATTCTTCTAACCTTATTGAGAAAGGAGAGAGCCTGGCATGTAACACCCAGTATATTATTTCTGGGATCCAGTCAACCTGAGGATAATTATTCATCCTACTAAAACCCTTTTGTTGGCACAACATTGTAATGTAGTAGACAATACTTTGGAGTCCTACACACGGGTTAGATACCGGCTTTATCAATGATTAGCCTTGAGACATTGGTTACGGTACAGAACTTATCTAAGCCTCATTTTGTCATCTCTAGAATGGGGATAATGATGCTTTTTACTTTATACTATTATTAGGAGGATGAAATGATTTCATCAATATAAAGAACTTAGCACAGTGAGTGACACATAATAAACTAATTGCACATAATAAACTAATAAACTCCTATTAGGAGGTCTTTCAGATTAAGTATGATCTTCAGTTCCCATCACAGATGGAAATAAAAGAGTGAAAAATTTCTGTAGAGTATTATACAAATATAATGAATAGCCTATGAAACTAACATCGATTCCTAGAAATAGACAATTTTAGAAGAAATAGACAATTTTAGAAGAAAACATTATTTTGAAATTCACCACTAAAACACTGTCATAAACTTCAATAAAAAATTGTGTCTGCCTTATTAAAACATTTATGGTGTTTTCCTCAGAGCCATGGATGGAGAAGTGTTAATGGCATATTGTGTGAGTTTTTCTTATATTCAGATACAGTTTATTCTTGGGAAAATATTAACTGTTTAAGTAAATTCTGCAAAAGTTAGTGACCTGAATAAAACTAATGCATACATTGAATAGAATATCCTAGTGTTTTCTTGATTTATTTAAATGGGATAAATCATGTGGTTTTTTTGAAAAATGCAATTTATATGAAAATGTAATTTCTAGATATTTAGCAGCACATTCATGGGGTAAAAAATTGTTGTCTTAAATCCAAAAAAAAGGCAATCTTACACTCTTGTGACTATTTATCAAAATGAAAGATTTTTCTGCAGGCATGATAGACAACTTGTTATTACACCCTTGGGGTTTTTCAAGATTCATATTTTGTTTCAGAAACAGGTTATTATTTCTGATTGACTGCTTTGGATTTTAAAACCAATATTGTCATTAACAAAGAAGTATAGTGAGTTATATAACCATAAACAAAATCCGGCTATACTTAAACAGCACCTCAGAGGAAGTTTCTTAAGAAATCATTTAGGTAACTTGAAATGTATTTTTTTTCTCTGATGTTCTGATATGCTACATATAGATATGATTTTAGTTGCCCTTGGGTGATCATTTTTAAGGGGATCATGCAACTAAATCTTAATCCCTAATTTCTTAGGACCTCACAATGTTTCCCTTGTGGTTATCTGGTTTACCTCTTCTTTGCTAATGAACACTAGAGAAATTCTTCTAAGAATTCCTACCTCCTCCATATGCAAGTATCTGCTGTTGGTGGTATTTTGGAAGAATCATTTGGAGAATCTGCCTCACCCAGAACCTTTTCCTTGAGAAATGTTTATCTATGTGCTTGAACACTGACAGCCATTTTTATATCAGATGATCACCAACCTCTAACAAAACCTTAGCGGAGGAGATCCTCTTTTCTGTTGCAGAAGTTCCTGAGCCCATGTCAGCTGTGTCTTCATTGGCTGAGTTTCTCATTTGAGGGAGATACTGATCCATAATCTTCTCAGAGAGAGGGAAGCCTAGTTTTCAGGGAGAGAAAAAGAATAGACAGATTATGTTCAGAGAAGCAAACTCAAATCCATGAAGTCCCCACAACTCAGAGTACTTTTGTTTCCTGACACTTTTCAGTTGCTGATGCCAGAACCTTGAGATACTCAGCTGTTTATGAGTTCCATAAACTATTCCTACATCCTTATAACACATTTTCCTTTGTTTAAGTAGCTTTTGTGAGTTTCTGCTATTTGCAACTGAAGAACTTCTACTAAGAAGGAAATTCAAGTCTATGGCCTTGTGTAGGAAAAAAATGCGGTGGTCATGGTAGCAGAATTTTCCCCTATGATATTGTACAAGTCTGAATTCATACACCTCTTTAAAACATCTGAAATATTTAGGGACAAAAGGTATGAAAATCATGTGTGAGTAATTTTAAACTATTTTTTAAATTGAAGTATAGCTAACTTACAACGTTGTGTAAGTTTCAGTTGTACAGCAAAGTAATTCAGTTACATCTATCCATCTCTATTCTTTGTCAGATGCTTTTCCATTACAGGTTATTACAAGATATTGAATATAGTTCCCTGTGCTAGGCACTAGAACCTTGTTTTTTATCCATTTTATATATATTGGCGTGTATGTGTTAATCCCAAACTCCTAATTTATCTCTCTCTGTCTCCCCCCTTCCTCCACTATCCCCTTTGGTAGCCATGTTTGTTTTCTATGTCTTTGAGTTTATTTCTGTTTTGTAAATAAGTTCACTTGTATCATTTTTTTTAGATTCTACATATAAGTGATATCATATGATATTTGTCTTTCTCTCTTTGGCTTACTTCACTCAGTATGACTATCTCTAGGTCCATCCATGTTGCTGCAAATGGCATTATTTCATTCTTTCTTACGGCTGAGTAATATTCCATTGTACATATACACCACATCTTCTTTATCCATTCATCTGCCAATGGACATTTAGATTGTTTCCATGTGTTGGCTATTGTAAATAGTGCTGTTATGAATATAGGGTTGCATGTAACTTTTTGAATTAGAATTTTTTCTGGATATATGCCCAGAAGTGGGATTGCAGGATCATGGTAACTCTTTTAAGGTTTTTAGTTTAGTTTTTTAAGGAACCTCCATACTTCTCTCCATAGTGACTGCACCAATTTACATTATTTACAAAATCAACTCAAAATGGATTAAAGACTGGATACTATAAAACTCCTAGAGGAAAGCATAGGTAGAACACTCTTTGATAGAAATCACAGCAATATTTTTTTGGATCCATCTTCTACAGTAATGGAAATAAAAACAAAAAATGGGACTCAATTAAACTTAAAAGCATTTGCCAGCAAAGGAAACCATAAACAAAATGAAAAGACAACCTATGGACTGGGAGAAAATATTTACAAATGATGCCACCAACAAGGAATCAATTTCCAAAATATACAAATAGATCATACAGCTTAACATATATTGGGCTGGCCAAAAAGATCGTTCGGGGCTTTCTATGTTACGAAAAACCCAAACCAACTTTTTGGCCAACTCAATACATAAAAAAAGAAAATTAAAAAATGAGCAGAAGACCTAAATAGACATTTCTCCAAAGAAGATATACAGATGGCCAACAGGCACATGTAAAGATGCTCAATATCATTAATTATTAGAGAACTGCAAATCAAAACTACAATGAAATATTACTTCACACCAGTCAGAATGGCCGTCATCAAAAAGCCTACAAATAATAAATGTTGGAGAGGGTGTGGAGAAAAAGGAATGCTCCTACACTGTTGGTGGGAATGTAAACATGTGTGCATAATTTTAGGAATTCCTGATCATTAACAAAAAGTGAAGCATGATATTTCATAGACCAGGAAAGATTTGTCAACTTCCTTGTAAAAATTTATGGAAAGAGTTTATAAAGAACAAAAGAGAAAACTACACAGGAATATCCAAGAGTAATTTACATATTTTTCTTCTGAGTTTATAATCTTATTTTTTCATGTAAGGTGTGACTCCACTGCACATATTATCAGAGAGAATTTAAGTAATTTTCTTAAAGTCACAGTAGCTGTGTGTCAGAACTCAGATCAATTCCAACATACATGTCTTCAGCTACTTTGCTATTCTACCTTGGAAGGCAATCCTAAAATTTGAAGGGTTGCCATGCAGGTTAATTCCTGGAAGCACATTTTTCAATTAGGGATATATACAAAGGAAAGATATGAATAAAGAAAGCTTCTGATGTTCCTTATCCACATCCCTTGCTCCTTTTAGATATTCATCCTCTACCCCACTCTGCCTTTTCCTAATCTCAGGCCTACTAGAGAGTAAATTACTTGGATGTTACCTTTATTTAGTAGCATGTAACTACCAGCCAGCCATCTTTACTGCACCTGCCTGGATTTTTCTTGTGATTCTGTAGGACTAGGAGTTATATTTGAGTTATCAAAAAGCAGGATAGTGGCACTAAAAATCCTCCAAAGAAAAGAGGTTTCTACTGTAAGGTATTTCTTTCTTTATATATGGTATGAGCTAATGGCTTTAAATATTGCTGTGGATGAATGACCACATTTGTCAGCTCCCACAATTTAAAATTGAGCCCTACAGAGCCAATAGTTCTTATTACTTTGAATAAAGATGATAGCATGTGGCAATTCCAGTATAATTTTATTTTAAATGTGTTTAGGAGGCTATCTATAGTTGACAATGACAAATGAGCACAGTTTAAGGCTATTTTCATAGGCATTGATCCATGCTCGAAAGACCAATGTAGTTCTTATTGCAATATGTTGTGAGTCTGGGAAACAATGGACAAATTTATGATGAGTCAGTTACCTGACTCCTGCAAAATACAGCATTAGCCCTTTTGAGAATGAATCTAAGAATAAACACTATAGCTACTATAATGACTAAAAACATCTTTGATAGAATCACCACAGTTTTCTTCACTTAGAGAAATTCCATGCCACACAATTTGGGGGTCACACTGTGGTGCCAGAGATTGGTTTAGAGGGAGAGATAACAAGCAAGTTGCTTCCCTTAGTCTAGCAGGAAAAAGGAACAACTTTAGGAATAATTGATAGTGAAGGGATGAGGGAGATAAAAAGAGATGGACTAGGAAGAATTTAATGACTCTTTGTAGCTTTACATCTGTCACAGTTTTTGTGCTACATTAAAGTTTCATTATTTTCACATTTCATGTTTTCATATTTTTCCATCCCCTTCTTTCTGCTAAATTTACCAAGTAACACAATGGAGATAATGGAGAGCTATTTCTGCAAATGTCATCGAATGTTACTGGAAATGAATAAAGTGTTTCACTGATGCATTTCCCTCAAAATACATTTTCAATTAGCAGCAGAGGATTTGTGTACAAAACATGCTCTTTAAAAAATTACAGAAAAAATAGACCATGTCATGAAAAAATGGAAGCCTAAAACCATGAATATTTGTATCTTTGTTAAATTTCAATGGGTCAAATGGTTGTGTCAACCTACTTTTACAAAACTTCTTTCCTTGTAATATTTAGTGTTTATCTAGAAATACACTCTACCCCTTATCTCCTTGAACTTTCACTTGTCACAGGCTACGTTTTCATAAGTTCTGTTAATTTCACCAATAAGTTAAAGGTATTTTATGTGTGAATACCTGAGGGCATTGATTAAACTTATTTTTTCAATCCTGTATTATAATAATTACTATTTTTGAGTAATTCTTCATTCAGAGTAAAGAATCCATGATTCTATTGGGTTGGCCAAAAAGTTCGTTCAGGTTTTTCCATGCGATGTTACAGAAAAACCAAGCAAACTTTTTGGCCAACCCAATATTTTTGTCTCCATGACTGAATTGTTATGCAGCCTCTTTTGATACTTTAGTAGACTACAGTGGAAGAGAAAAGATTCCAGTAGTTTGCCCTAAGCCTGTTGCATTCCATGATGTGTAGGGGAGGGCTGGACCTTGAGACACAACTCCTTCAACCAAAACTGAACTGCTGGTCAGTGCTGCAGATGGACACAGTGAGGGCAGAAATTCATATCTTCATTTGCCATATAATTCTCTCACTGCCTCTACTGCAATGTCCCCCCACACTCAAGAGTTCCAAGTCAGGAGGACTGAGCATCTTCAGGTGGATAGAGTCTATATTATGCATCTTTTCTCTCTCCTCCTGTCTGGTGTAGGGAATATGCCCATTCAATGTTACATGTGTTAATGAATACCATGTTTTAAATTCAACTCTGTTTGCTTGTCCTCATGCAAAAAATATCTAAAATAGCACCAACCACATAGTGTGCATGTCTTTGCTAGTAATGTGTAAGAAGTCCTGATTCCACTACCATTTGTGAAACTGGACTCCTGATCAGATGGGTCATGAACCCAGCCAAAACTCAGATTGGGACTTGAATCAGGACCCCTAACTTAGGAGGGGACTTGAACCCACTGTCTTTTAATTGAAACCATTCACCTGGGGTCAGGACTTACTGAAGCTCAGGTTCTTTTGTCTCAACACAGAAAGAATTCAGCATGAGGCAAAGTAGCAGGCAGAGAGTTTATTAGCATAGGACTCTTGTGAGAGATACAAGTGGGCAGGTAAGGGAGTGCACCCCCAGGAACAAAGAGGGCTACATTTTTAAAATCAAAGGAAAAGGGGAGAGGGGAGAAGACCACTTTCTTCCTTATTTTTGGGTAGATGTCAAGGGCTTACATCATTACTTCCTCCTCTGACCCTATATGGTCTTACTGGGTCTAACTGTCATGGCACTATTTAAATCATATGTATATTAGCAGAAGGGTGGTAACATATACTAAAGTATGTTAATTCATCTCAGGTTTCAGTATAATGTCCCTTTTCCCCAGTTTCTTTCCCCTTTCACCTATGTCCCTGTCTTGGCTACATGCAGAAATGTTACTCTTCAAGGACTGTTAACTCCCTGACATCATATAACAAGATTCAGACCCCATATCAATTGTCTGTGTTTTAACTATCAGGGTTTGTGGTTTGAGTGTGCCTGGAGTTTGAATGTACCTGGTCTTCCTTCAAGGTAGGGTATATTGTTGCTAAGTTACTGGATTCTCTTCTTCAGTGGTCATTACCTTACAATAGTCTCCCAAACTCCCTTAAAATTCCCACTCTGTCTTTAATCCCCTGGTGGGATTTTTAAACTATTTAATTATCCTACTCTCTCCCTATCATTTGCATTACTGAACTACATTCATGTGTCTTCCTTACTTATCCATGTGTTTTGCAGTGAGAGATGGACATTCAGTCTCATGGAGCTAAATACTGGAAAAAGCCATGATATTCTGACTGGGAATTGAACTTATCCCCCTCACGAAATATGGTTGAATTAATGTCATTTCTGTTTAGTATATTAGCTCATTCTCTCATTTTTTGCACTGCAATGATGTTTTGTAATAAGCAATATTAATTTTTAACACCCAGTCTGCCCCCCCTTGAGAAAAACTAAGTTGTACGTGCTGCATTTATGATTATAGGTGAGCAAATCAAAGAACAACTAAGCTGAGAATGCTTTCACTGACTTTTATTTTATGTTTCATGTTACATGACATGAGGAGTGTTACGATATCAACAGTTTACTGTATTCACATACTGTCACTCACTCAGTAAACATTTAGTATAACATTTCTTTTTGCCACTTAAGTTCTGTGCTAGATGATAAAACCACTGCTAGAGCTGCTAAGTTTGCAGTGCGCCTGTGGCTATCACCTGCATGTATAATGGTCACAATCGTGTGTTTCTATACTTGAACTTTCTAGGAAGCTCTTGTAAAAGAGAAAAAGATGGGTTGGTGCTAGAAAACCTGGGTTCAAATCCAACCTCTGACTCTTTGTAGCTTTATGGTTTTGATTAAATCCTTTTTCTTCTTGAGCCTCAATTTCCTCTTGTGTCAAAAACAAACATGCTTGTCCTAGGGTTGTGTGAGATAATGCACAAAAAGCATCTGTAAACTTTAGAGAGGTTCCCAGATTTAAAATATTGGAATTATTATAAAATGTGTAGGCAGTTACAATTAAGGAGCAAATGAAAAGCATTTTCCATGAGAACATCCTGCCTAGCAGCAGAGACCTTGCCAGGATGTCTCACCCAGGGCTCCTTTGGAAGTACACTCTGATCCATGATTGGCAGTAGCATGCTTGGAGCCCTCCATGGCCCTGTTTCAGTGCTGTGTTCCACACAGCTTGCTCTTTGTTAATTAAACTGAGCCAAGAGTGTCAGCATTTATTAGATAGGACTCTGGGACAAGCATGGAACTGTGAAAGCAAAAAAGAATTTCACATTTGTGCAAGGTTATTGAAAATACATAGGCTTTGAAGTTTACATATCTTGCCTTCTTGTACATTACAATTTAAAATAGGCATCCTACTCAAACAAGGAATATGCAAAAGAAATATCCAGCTTTGCTAATGCTAACCGGCATGTGGGTCTTTCAGTGCCATTGGAGCATTTAGATTTTTATCCCCAAGAGGCCTGCATTCTGCACTCAGCTGAAACCAGTGGAAGAGGATATCAGAGATAACAATATCATAGCCCAAATGTCTAGAGTCATTTTCATCTGGATGATGCATTTTACTTTCTATACTTTTTAAATGGAAAGGAATAAAAGAGCCTTGTTTCTCTCCCACCCCCCAATTGAGTAGCACAGCTTACATCTTGAAAAGCTATCAACAGACTCCCATTTCTTTGATATATTTAACCAGAAGGGGCTCGTGATGATGAATGATCATTTACAGACACTTTTAAATGTGGGAGTTAATGGAAGTGAGAATAAAAGGAGAAATTATTCTTACTCTTTACTGTGCCTCCCAGTGAAAAGATTTTTGGTCTTTTCTGGAAGAAACCTGCCTGATTCACCTGCCTGGTGATTACTGATGAAGCCTGACTTACATCTTTACACACCAGCATTAAAGGGTCCTGTTTTTTCTTTATCTTTGAGAATACTTCCTTCCTTGAGTCATTAGAATCAGCTCTAAGACAGCTTTCTCCCACTCAACTTCAAATGCGAGAACAGTCAATTTTAAGGAGTGTGTGTAGAAATAAATTGTACTTTGGTGCTTCTCTAATAATCAAAGAAAAATATGGGCTATTTCCTTGGAATTAGAAACAGACATGCTCACAGTTACCAAATATTTATATGGAACCAAATGTTTCTTAAACAGATTAAGACTAGTTAGTGACATACCAGCCTAGCCCAGTGTGTCTGAAGTTATGGCTGGGGACTCCTGTGTTGTCACCAGGTGAAGGCATTGCCACCAGCTACACGTTTGCTGTCAACAGCTCCAATTTGTACACATTTCCATGCTTATTCTTCAAAATTTTTGTTGAGTATATAAAGTTTATTTTTAAGAATAGTAGACAGATTGCAGTTTACTCTCATTTCTTTGATTAACTAAACCAGAAGGGGTTCATGATGATGAGTGATCATTTACAGACAGTTTTAAATGAGGGAGTTAATGGAAATGAGAATAAAAGGAGAAATTATTCTTACTCTTTACTGTGCTTTAAAGTTAAAAGATTTTTGGCCTTGTCTGAAGGAAACCTGCTTCATTCACCTGCCTGGGGATTATCAACGAAGCCTGACTTACCTCTTTACTTACAGTCAAAAATTATAATGCGGGCTTCCCCGGTGGCACAGTGGTTGAGAGTCCACCTGCTGATGCAGGGGATAGGGGTTCGTGCCCCTGTCCGGGAAGATCCCACATGCCACGGAGCGGCTGCGCCCGTGAGTCATGGCCGCTGAGCCTGCGTGTCCGGAGCCCGTGCTCCGCAACGGGAGAGGCCACAACAGTGAGAGACCCGCGTACCGCAAAAACAAAAACAAAAAACTATAATGAATGATTGGATACACACTGAAAGACATTCAAAAAAAAAACCACTTTTAAACCATAGATATACACACTACATAATTATTACAATTTTTGCTTAATTTTATCATAAATTAATTTCAGACAATTCTCGTACATATAGTTTCCTGCCTTACATAGGTCAGACATAAGATCGGTGCTTTTCAATGTTTCTAATTTTCAAAGTGGTTAAAATTTTATGTTTCATTGTAACAATTTTTAGCTATTCAGCCTATTTATAACAACCAAGGAGAGAAACAGAATGGATCTTATGAAGAGACATTCATTAATGGGCAAGTATACGGGGATTAGAAAAGTCTGTCTGAATCAGAAGGCAGGGATGACATTTAGTACCCAAGTCTGCTTCCAGACAAAATTAGCTAAGGCTGCAGTGAGGTTAAAGCCTGCTGGTTGCAAAATTGGAAATTGGTTTCCTGGGGCTCTCTGTAAACTCTTCATTACTTTACTCAATCATGGTTCATTAGCAAGTTAACAGACAGAAGACCAGTGTAGGTTGGGATGTATGTGGAGCCAATCCTTCCATCTCCTTGAGCATCACTTAAAACTTGAATGTCACAGCAGATTAGACATTACATTGAGCTGTGTTTTCATACAATGCTGTACACGGTCATCCCACAAATCACATCCACTCAACCTCTAAATATTGTTAAGTGTTTTTGTTTTATCATGCATTTCACAGGTCAGAATAGGTTTTAATTACAAGAGACTCTGATGGAACAAATAAGAAATCTCAAAAGTCAGCTAAAAAAGAAAACTTGGAAAAACTCAGTTAAGAGGTCTGACGAAAGTAGATTTAATTGTTCCCATTAACTTGAATCTAGTTCACTGGAGGGGAAAAAATCCATAGAGACATTAGAGCATTTAAATGTGCTTCTGAAAATGTTTGGACAAACTGTAGCCTTGGCTCATGAAACAGTTTTGCTCAACCTAAGCAAATGTTTTTGACTCTCAGACCAAAAAATTCATTTTATGCAGTTCATATTGCAAGAAGGTATTTTTGTAGTCTTGTGACTCATGAAAAACACACTGTCTAGGGAATGTTACATAATTCCCTAGGACCCACTACCAGTTAAGTTGTATTTCTGTTTTGGCCTGGTAGGCATTATATTACTCAGAGGGTCTGTTATTAGTTGCTGTCTAAAGTATCCATTACTCATATATTATGTGTATTTCATACTATAGAGTGTTTCATATTCAGGGAGTAAGCCTGACTGTTAGTTGAAATAAAGTGGGATGGATGTTCAGTTTAAGGAGGACTGGGTTTACCAGACAAGGATGCCCACTCTCATCACTTTTGTTCAACATAGTACTGGAAGTCCTAGCCAGAGCAATTAGGCAATACAAATAAATAAAAGGCATCCAAATTGTAAAGGAAGGAGTAAAACTGTCTCTATTCACAGATGGCACAATATTACATATAGAAAACCCTAGGCTCTACAAAAAATGTTAGAAGTAGTAAATGAATTCAGTAAAGTTGAAGGATACAAAATTAATATACTAAAATCACTTGTGTTTCTAGACACTAATACCAAACTATAGTACAGAAATTAAGAAACCGATCCTATTTATAACTGCATCAAAAAAAAATAGAATAAATAGGAACAAAAAACTAAGGAGATGAAAGATCTGTACACTGAAAACTATAAGACATTGATGAAAGAAATTGAGAAAGACAAAAATAAATGGAAAGATATTTTGTGTTCATGTACTGGAAGAATGAATATTGTTAAAATGTCCATACTCCCCAAAGCAATCTACAGGTTCAGTGTAATCACTTTCAAAATTCCAATAGCATTTTTCACAGAACTAGAACAAACAATCCTAAAATTTGTACAGAGCAACAAAAGACCCTGAATAGCCAAAGAAACCTTGAGAAAAAACAATAAAGTAGAAGCATTATGCTTCCTCATTTCAAATTATATTATAAAGCTATAGTATTCAAAACTGGCCCCAAAACAGACACATAGATAAAGGGAACAGAATAAAGTGGGCAGAAATAAACCTAAGCATATATAGTCAATTTATGACAAAATAGCCAAGACTATACAATGGGGAAAAGATAGAGTCTTCAATAAAGGATGTTGGGAAAACTGGGTAACCACATGCAAAAGAATGAACCTGGACCCCTATCTTACATCACACAAAAATTAGCTCCAATGGATTAAAGACTTGAATATAAGACTTGAAACCATAAAACTCCTAGAAGAAAACACAAGCTCCTTGACATCAGTCTTGGAGGTGATCCTTTGGACATGATACCAAAACCAAAAGCAACAAAAGCAAAAATTGACAAGTGGGGCTACATCAAACTAAAAAACTAGTGCATGGCAAGGGAATCCATCAATAAAATGAAAAGGCAACTTACTGACTGGGAGAAATATTTTCAAATCATATATTTAATAAGGGGTTAATATCCAAAATGTACAAATAACTCATATAAGTCAATAGCAAAAAAAAAAAAAAAAAAAAAAGAAAAGAAAAAGGAAAAAAAAAAAGAAAAGAAAGAAAAAAACCCCAAACCACACAAAAACCACAAAAAAAACCCCAACAAAAAAACAAGCAATCTGATTGAAACATGGGCAGAGGATCTGAATAGACATTTTCCAAGGAAGTTGTACTGATGGCCAACAGGTACCTGAAAAGGTATGTAACATTACTGATCATCAGGTATATTGAAATCAAAACCACAATGAGATATCGCCTCACACCTGTCAGAATGACTATCATCAAAAAGACAAGAGATAACACGTGTTGGCGAATATGTAGAGAAAAGGGAGTCCTTGTGCACTGTTGGTAAGAATGTAAATTGGTGCATCCATTATGGGAAACACTATGCCTCAGAAAATTAAAAATAGAGCTACCATATTACCTAGCAGTCCTACTTCTGGGTATATGTCTAAAGGAAATGAAAACAGGTTATCAAAGAAATTCTGTACATGTTCATTGCAGCATTATTCACAATAGCTAAAATATGGAAATAAGTGTCTATCAGTGGATGGATGAATAAAGAAGATGTGGTATACATATATGATGGAATATTATTAAACCATGAGAAAGAAGGAATTCCTGCCATTAGTGAAAAATAGATGGACCTTGAGGCCATGATGCTAAGTGAAATAAGTCAGAAAGAGAAAGACAAATACTACATGGTGTTAATTATGTGTGGACTCTTAAAAAACTTCAAACTTGTAGAAACAGTAGAAGAGTGGTTTCCAGGGGCTGGTGGGTGGGGGAAATATGGACAGGTTGGTAAAAGGATAAAAATTTTCAGCTATAAGATGAATAAGGGCTGAGGATTTAATGTAAAATATGGTGACTGTAGTTGATAATACTGTATTATATGATTGAAATTTGCTAGGAGAGAGCTTAAATGCTTTCACCAAAAAAACCCAAAAGATAAATATGTGACATCATGGACGTGGTAATTTACTAGATGTGGGAATTCTTTCATAATGTATGTGTGTATCAGATCACCACAATGTACACTTTAAATATTTTACAACTTTATTCATTAAAAACAAAAAAGAATTGTGTTTGCTAGAAAGAGAAAAAACAAAACCTACGGGTGCCTTGAATATTTTTTTTTTAAAGGTCAGTCTGCAATAGTAAGAAACAAAACAGAAGTGATATTCTATTTAACACTTACTTTTTACATAGGAGGAAGAAACATGACAGTGATTTATCCTGGCTTAACTTCTGTCCTTTGAGATACAGGAGTTGCCATTTTATCCCCACTTTCTTTTCTGTTCTAGTTTTCTTGCATTTATTTAACAATTTCTAGGCCAGCCTTCCCTGCATCATTTTCTCATTTGTTTTCATATAAAAGTAGACTCTTATGAAATGCACTCTTCCTGCCAACAGGTGAGGACCCAGCTGTCTGATCATCACACTTTAGTGCTGCCCAAATGTATTGATTGGAATGAGAGGTTCACCACGATTTTCAAACCCCTAATAAAGTTTGATTCAATAATAGACAGTTGACCCATATTTATTTATATTTAGGCTACAGTATTTCATTACCATTTTTTATTTCTTGACACCAGAAAAAAAAAAAGGATTAAACAGGTCTGTTGGTAGAAACTTACTCTACAGAGAAATCTTGTTGTAAGGTAAAAATCACTCCATCCTCAGACTCCAGAAAATTAGACTGATTCTGGTTTAAATTACAGAGTACAGATTTGGCCCAGAAAGTGTCCATGTTTGGAAGAGAGTTGTTTGTCTGAAAGCCTGTGGACTAACTTGGGCTGTCAGGCCTCTTCTGGACACACAGGCACTCCACTGTACTGGCCTCAAATTAGTCCCAGTTCTGGGATAGTGACACCGACTCAAGAGAGAGGGAGGTTTGAACTGGTCTCAGAACCTGCACTTTTGGAGGTACTTTCTTTATTTTGTTAGGCCTTAACTCTCAGAAAGACACAACACCATGCAGTGACATTCTGTCCTTTTCTTTTTTTTCAGTCTTACCCATGCATAACTCTCAACTGTCCTGTTTTCCTTCATACTCTCTTTCCCAGAGGGAATTCAACAGCACTGTAGTGTGACTTGAAAATATTCCCCAATAGTAAAATAAACAAAACTATTATAAAAAAATCTCTCTTGCATAAGTCAAACTGAGTTTTTAAAGTGTATGCCTTTGGCACTATCATTTTAGATCATAAACTCTTTGCAAGCCAGGGTGATGTAAGATTTGATTAATTTTGTCCAATGCCATGTGATTAAATCTTAATATATATTGACTATTTTTGCCCATTAACATAATCTGTTTATTTCAATGTATTATTTTCCTACTTATTTCCTTAATGTACTTACTATATACAATAGGCAGCAGGAAGAGTAGGCATAGGAGTCAACAGGAAAACATTTTTTCTTGTACTTATTTTTTGGAGAATTATGATTAATATCATTATTTGCCATCTCCTTTTTCATTCTAAGATACAAATATTTTCTCCTTTAACAAAGATATTACTCCATTATTTCCAGCAGGATTCTTTTTCAGGTTGCCTTTTTGTTATTAACTACTCCATTTATAATCATCTCAAGAAATATCATTCCTCTCCTGTTCAGAAGTGCAGCCCTTACCTTACATCTCAGTACCTAAGGGAGTTGAAGGGTGTGAATGCCATTGCTCTGAAGATTCTGGAGGTGATAAATTTATCAGTGAGCACGTCCTCTGTTTGTGGGGCTGAGCCACACTTTGATGGACTTGGACAGACTTTCTTCAGTGACACCCAACGTGCAGAGAAATATTTTAGTCTTGTTCCCTTAGAACATCCACCTAAAGAAAGAATTAATCACCTTCCAAATCAAATGCAAAACTTTCAATTAACAAGGCTAAAGAAAAGGAAATTTTAAGTGCTCTATCCTGAGTAGGAAAGTGAGCGAGGCATGGAGCTAGTCAAACCCATTGCATGGGAATTTGTAATAACAATCTATTTCAAAGAGAAGAATCCAGCTGGCATTCAGAATAAAGCCTGGACTGGAATCCTCAGGATGGGATGAAGAATAGAGTGAGAAATTCTTCATATACAGCCTTCCCAGGATGAGATGCAAAATGGGATGAGAAACTCATTGTATATAGCATTCTTTCTTTATTTATTTTAAGAGAGCCTGTATCTCAAGTTGCTTATGGTCTAAAGCACTGAGTTTTATCACAATTCCTGAACTTTCTGAGTCTCATAAGTGCTTTTTTCTCATCTGTAGTAGTTGGACATCTGTTGTTGTTTCAGCCCCCTCATGACAGGGGAGCACTCCCTGCAGAAGGTTCAGGACAGCCCGTTGTATCTGGAGAGCTCTCTTGGAATGAGGAAGGGGTACTGAAGGCTCAGAGGCAGAAACAGAGTAGAGGGAGAATGAAGACTGGTGAAGAAGGTGTGTGGAGAAGGTAGTGGATAGGAGGTGGAGGTGGGTCTCTGGTACAATGTCAGTTTCAGACAGAAGATTAGAGCTAAGGATCACAGACCATGGACTTGGACTAGGGTGGCCAGTGGAGGATTGCAGAGAGCAGGACTGGGGCTGAAGAACTGAGTTCTGAGCTTGATCCTGTCACTAGTGTGTGTGTCATTTGTGTGACTTTAGGCATATTCTTTTTTAAAAATATTATTTATTTATTTATTTTTGGCTGCATAGGGTCTTTGTTGCTGCACATGGGCTTTCTCTAGTTGCGTCGAGTGGGGGCTACTCTTCATTGTGGTGCACGGGCTTCTCATTGCGGTGGCTTCTCTTGTTGCGGAGCACGGGCTCTAGGCGCGAGGGCTTCAGTAGTTGTGGCTTGCGGCCTCTAGAGCACGAGCTCAGTAGTTGTGGCGCACGGGCTTAGCTGCTCCGCGTCATGTGGGATCTTCTTAGAGCAGGGCTCGAACCTATGCCCCCTGCGTTGGCAGGTGGATTCTTAACCACTGCACCACTAGGGAAGTCCTAGTTCTGATTCTTAGTTTTGTCATCTGTAAAATGAATGAAAGCACTAAGTTCCATTACAGTTTTAAGATTGGTGGTTCTATGGTATGTCTTATTTGGAGTCATCATACTGTCAAAAGGAATGAGGCTGCTTAGAGAACATTAGAATTAAGTTGAAAATGAACACACTAGATCACTCTTTTTGACACTGATGGTTAGTTAGCAATTTAACAACCATACTTAGCAAATGAATTCATGAGAAAGATAAGGAGAACATTCACTAAATACACTCTAAGAAACATTTCTGTTTTATGTACTGACAGTAACAATAGATTAGAAAAGTTAAACAAGTAACTTGTGTATTTAAAAAATATTTAACAAAGGAATGTACTCTTTTTAGATTTTTTTGCTTACTATTTTTAAAAAGCTGTTACACATAAACAACAATGCCTATAACAAAAGTAATAAAAACTTTCATTTTAGTTTTATTCACAAAGGAAATTATATTCAAATCATACTAAAATTCTATTGAAAGTGGATATGGTGCATGTTCTCCCCTCTCCCCTGCCCCAGAAGGCATGTGTCACAATGCAGATTTTACCTAGACACAGATCTCCTAGGCACTTTAACAAAATAAGAATAGAGAGAAAAACAAGAATTAGAGAAAAAAATTGAAACCAACTTGTACTATACAGCACTGAGGTGGCAGAAACATCTGTACTACAGCTTAATCCTCATGACAAGCCCAAAACTCTACAATAACGGCTGGCACTGTCTGATGAAATTGCCAAGGAACAAGATGCCACAGCTGGGAACATTATCCTTGTGTTTCAGATGAAATTGATACAGCAAATGGCACTCCATCATTAACTCCTTGGTATCCGTATTGGGCTTTCTACAAAAAATTGAAATCTCTTATCAAGGGTAAGTTTCAAAGGGTAACAGGGAGAGATGGATGACAAGGATAACCATTTTATTAGAAAAAGAAATTGAAGAAGAGACTGTAAATATTGCTCAAAGAAGGAAAAATAGCAAATAAGAAGTGATTTTTAAATGACAAACTATAGAGGGATAGAGGAGTTGTAATAGCGTCAGGTTGATGAATGCTCTAAAATGGCAGGACTATTTATATTTTCTCTAAAGTAGGTGGTAGTATTTTTGCCAGAGACAATGAGGAAAACAATAGGGAGAATATTTAAAATAAAAAGATGGTGAAGAATAACCATGATGAGATTCTAAATAATCCATAAATGTTAACTGAACATATACAATGTGTGTGACCCTGTGTTAACAACTGCATGATAGTATTGTCTATATACAATGTATAAGTATATTGTATAGTTCATGTACAACATGTAAGACCCTGTGTGAAGAACTGCACAGTTTGCGTCTATAGGTCTATAGTACAATCGTGTCTATAAATATAGTACAGTCCATGTGGTAGACAGAACTGTACCCTCTGTGCTCCATGATATCCAACTCAAATTCTCGGAACTTGTGAATATAAGTAAGTCCCTTACATTGCAAAAGGGTCTTTGCAGATGTGGTTAAGGGTATGGAATTTGAGAGGGGGAGTTATCCTGAATTATTTGGGTGGGTCCAGTCTAATTACATCAGTACTTAAAAGCAGACAGCTTCTCTGGCTGGGTGAGAAGGATGAGATAGAAGTAGAGTCTGAAGCATGAGAGGGATTCAGCTCATGAAGGCTGGGTTTGAAGTTGGAGGAAGGAGGCCATGAGTTTAGGAATGTGGGGGCCTCTGGGAGCTGGGATCTCAGTCCTATACTTTTACTTTGTCAGTGAGCTGTCTTCTCTCTTATAGAAATAGAAAAAAATATAATCGAGTAGAAATAATTCAGTTGAAGGGCTGGAAAATCAAGTTGGAAGAATTATCTCCAAAAGTAAAGCAAAAAAAAAAAAAAAAAGACAAAGACAGTAAAAGCGAAATAAAACAGATCACAGAGAAAATATCCAGGTTATCTTTTCTATAACCAATAGGGATCCAGAAAGAGGTAATGGAGAAAATAAGCCCACTAGATTTTATTTATACATCTATTCCTGAAAGCTGATAACCAGTAAACAGTGACTACATTATTTAGACTGTAAATATTTTTCATTGGAGAACCATTTCTTTCCTAAAATAACTCATGTCCTAACTCTTGAAGAATAATATTGCTAGTTGGGAGGTGAAATGAGCCTCTGTCACATTCTCAAGGTCTTTTATTTCATTTATTTTTATTTTATTAACTTTATTGAGGAATAACTGACATATAATTGTATAAATGTAAAGGATACAGTGTAATGATTTGTTACACATATCCATTGTAGAATAAGTACCAAGATCAAGATAATATCCATCACCTTACATAGCTAACATAGTCAACACTTTCTTTTTTGTGCTGAGAATGCTCAAGATCTACTCTTGGTAACTTTCGGGTATACAATAATGTATTATTAACCACAGTTCTGTTATTTTTAACCACTTCAGTCATACCAGTCCTTTGTTTCCTGCAGGCACTGCAGAGCCCTTTAATTCCTTGGCCCTCTCTGTGTGGCTGCCAGGCATCTAGAACTCAGGGTGGAGTCCACTCTTCCCTGAATTTCACTTCTGACTGCTCCTGATCTACTCCTTCCTTTTGTTTCTAAATGACTTCAAGTAACTTCCTAAGAGAGGACGGGGGTGAGAGATGGGAGTGGAAAGTCAACACTCTTGCATACTTGAAATGATTTTCTTTTTCACTTAATTTTATGGATAAATTGGCATTTTTGATTTTAGGCCCCAATTTATCCCTCAAAATTTGAAAACTATTGCTGTGCTGTTTTCTGGAATCCAGTTTATTAATGGGACATATTATGTTAAAATGATACCTATTTCTTTGTAGTAGCTTTTCTTTTCCTCCTTAAAAGCATTTAGGACTTTATCTTTGAGGCTTTACAATGTTATATGTACATTTCTAGATGTGGGCCTTTAGTCATTCATTGCTCTGGAGAGTTTTCAGTCTAAAGACCTGTATTCAGGGCTTCCCTTGTGGCGCAGTGGTTAAGAGTCCACCCGCCAATGCAGGAGACACAAGTTCAAGCCCTGGTCCGGGAAGACCCCACATGCCAAGGAGCAACTAAGCCCATGCACCACAACTACTGAGCCTGTGTGCCACAACTAATGAGCCCGCATGCTGCAACTACTGAAGCCCATTCACCTAAAGCCTGTGCTCTACAACAAGAGAAGCCACCGCAGTGAGAAGCATGAGCACCACAACGAAGATTAACCCCTGCTCGCCACAACTAGAGAAAGCTCGCGTGCAGCGATGAAGACCCAACGCAGCCAAAAACAAACAAATAAATAAATTTATTTTTTTAAAAAAAAGACCTGTATGTAACATGTTGTTAAGTCTTTTATTATCTTTTCCTTTAGTATTTCCCCCCTTTTTTCACTTCTTTTTATTCTCTCCATTTCCTATTTCTGGATACCTATTGGTTAAAAGTTAAATTGTGCCTAGAGAAAAACTCAAAATAAAATAGTAAAAAACATTTTAAGATTAAAAATAAAATAAGGGCTTCCCTGGTGACGCAGTGGTTGAGATGCAGGGGACGTGGGTTCGTGCCCCGGTTCGGGAAGATCCCCCATGCCGCAGAGCGGCTGGGCCCGTGAGCCATGGCCGCTGAACCTGTGCGTCTGGAAGAGGCCACAGCAGTGAGAGGCCCACATACAGCAAAAAAAAAAAAAAAAAAAAAAAAAAAAGGAGAAATAATAAACACAGTTATTGTGGAAGACAGCATGTAGCTTATTGAACATGAAACTACAGTCCAGGCTAAGAGTTTTATAGGCATTAATATTTTAATCCTCCAACAATGCTGAGGCAGATACTATTTTCTCAATTTATAGGGAAGAAAATTTAGCAATGGGAATTTTAAGTAATGTGCCAAGGTTTAAATAACTAGGAAGTACTAGAATTGGATTTCAAACCCAAGTTTATCTGACTCTAGAGTCAGGGGTTTTGCAATTCTGTCTTTCCTCTCTCCCTTCCACAGATGAAATAAACAAAACTCAAAGCATAGAGCTCATGAATGATGATTGTTTGATTTAAATGATTTATACGTTAAACTTTCAACTCAATCAAGTGTTCATACAGCTAGATGTTTTCATCACAGTTATTCTTTGTAAAGTTCTAGAAGCTTTGACAAACACACAATGTCATGTGTCCACCATACAATACCAGACAGAAAAGTTTCATAGCCCTAAAATTTCTCTGTGCTTCACCTGGTTAACCCTTCCACCTCCTCAAGCCCCTGACAACCACTCATAAATTTTCTATCTCTGTACTTTAGTCTTTGACAGAATTTCATATATATAGTATTATACAGTATATGTCCTTCTGAAACTTCTTTCTTCACTTAAGCATACGCATTTAAGCAATCCCATATAACATTTATCCACATTGTTGCATAGACTATCAGCTTATTCTTTTTGTTCATCAAATAATATTCCATAGTATGGATGTACCATAGTTTGTTTATTAATTTGTCCATTGAAGGCCATCTTGGTTGCTTCCAGTTTCAGGTGTGTCCTGATTTTTAAAGATTAACAGTGAATATTCACATTCATAGGTGCTAGCAGAGGGTATGACAGGAGTTGTAATATACCATCTATCACTGGTGTATGTAATTTTCCAAATTACAAATGAAAAATGACTCAGGTTATTCAATATGCATTTTAAAGATGCAACAAATTATGCTTTGTTACTAAGCAAGGAAGAATGTAAATAAATGAACTGAGCATTCAGGTAAAGAAATTAGAAACAGAGAAACAAGCCAATGGAAATGAAAGGGGATGAGAAAAACAAAACACAGACATTAATAAATTGGAAGATACAAAATAGTAGAAATTATAAATAATTTCAAGAGATTTTTACTTGCAATAAATCCTGTAACATATGCACAATTTTAGCATGTTTGATCAAGAAAAAAGGACAAAATCCTTCAAGTACATATCATTAGAACAAAAAAGAAGATATATTACATGCCAGGTAAATGGTTTCAGAGTACAGAAAGAGCTATAAACTTCCCAGGTACATTTTATAAAGTCAAAAGAATACTAATCTCAATATCTGACGTAGACATTTCCCCAACTATAGAATAATCTTATTTATATTTGGAAAAAAAATTTTTAAAGTTTGGTAGCAAATTGACTTCACTGGTTATAAGAGAAATTGATAAAACAACAAGGTCCTACTATATAACACCAGGAACTAGATTCAATATCCTGTGATAAACCATAATGGAAAAGGATATGAAAAAGAATATATATATATGTATAACTGAGTCACTTTGCTGTTCAGCAGAAATTAACACATTGTAAATCAACTATATTTTAATAAAATTTTTATTTAACCACTTCAGTCATACCAGTCTGCAAGAACAGTACTAAATGCAAGAATCCCAGGAATACAAGAACAGTACTAAAATAACATATCATTTCAATATGTTAAAGGAAAAAAATATAAGTTAAAAAGTTTCTCTGAGGGTATTAATTAATAATAATTACTAACTTTCATTGAATGCTTAGACTGTGCCAGGCACTGTTCCAAGTACTCTATTAACTTAGCTCACTGAATTCTCACAAAGCCATCAAAAAATAAGTACTACTATTATTATTTTACCAGTTTTACAGAAAAGAAAACCAAGGCACAGATAGCTTAAATACAACTAGGAAATAGCAAAGTCATGTTCAGGACATGAACCCAGGAAATGTGACTGAAGCGCTTGTGCTCTTATCCACTGGCACACGTCCACAGAACTTATTTCTGGTTAAAAACAACAGCTACGAAAACCACAAAACCACCATCACCACCACAAATGAGTCTGCCACCACTCACTATTGCTACCACCACAGCATAAAATTATGAGTGGTGATATAACATAATAAAGAGGGCCTATTTCAACCTAAAAGCGAACATAATAGTACAAAATGAAACACTAAAACCCTCCACTCATATTATTTTATACATTCCCAGAAATTCTTGACTACTGAATAGAAAATGAAATAATTACAAGTATATCTTTTGGAAAAGAAAATATTTAATTACCATAATTTGCATATAATATAATGGCCTATCTTGGAAACCTAAGAGAATTACTGGAAAACCTATTAGAAGTAATAAGAGAGATCAATAAATTAACCAGATGGAAAAAAATGCAAAAAAAGTCAATTTTTTTTTGTTATTTGGGAGTTTCAATAGAAGGAAAAGAGTGCATTCACAATAGCTAATAAATTATAAACTGCCTAGAAATGATGTATAGGATCAAAATAAATCCAGCTAAAAAACTTTGTTGAAATATCTAAAAGAAACATAAATACATAATATCATAAATTATTCCAGTGATGTGCTGGTAAACCAGGGAGCCATGATTTGTTGCATTTGCTGATTTCCATAGTGTAAAAATTTCCACCATGGCTGATTTCAAGATACCAGGAGTTTAAAACCACCTGGTAAAATTCCTGAATTATTTAACAATTGGCTTTTCTGTGTTGCTAAGAGCTGGCTCCAGAACAACTGAATTTTTCTCAATCTAATTTGTATGTTTAATGTAATTACATTCTAAGCCTCATTACTATGTTTTTTGAAGCTAGACAGAGTAATTTTAAAATTCATCTCAAGTTCACTTTGGAAAGTAAAATCATGATACTAGCCAGCACAATTTTGCAAAAATAGTAAGCAGGGCATGTACTACTATATATGAAATCATGTTATAAAACTACAATGAAAAGCAATTTGCTTTGCTAGTTCTACTAAGAGCTGTTAACAGCCCAGCATTCACTGGAAGAACACTTTTTATTATTTTCAATTATGATGAGCAATATGTAGTTTGAACATACCATTTTACTTTATGAAACCTCAGCTTGGAATCTAGGTTTTTGATTTAAAATTCACACATACTCAAGCATATTTTTTTAGAAATAGAAGCAAATTTTTGTTTAGTATTTCACCTTTAGAAAAATGTATAAACATAGCAATCTTCCTTTAAAAAAATAACATTGCAAGCCTTATAACAAATTTTGCACAACGGCTTCAGGTTTTCTTTTAATTTGATATTATTCCTGGGATGCAACTTATCTAGTATCTCATCTGCTCACTAAAAGTAGAGCTTCTCAGAACCACACACAAACCCAACCGCAACAAAATCCACACGGCCCAGAAAGTTCAGGCCAACTCAACCCTAGATATCTAACTTTTCTGGTAGTATTCTGTACTCCAATCCAAGTCATCTTCTCCCTTGTCTCATACTCTTATTATCAACTGCTTCTAGTCTTCTGACCCACTCTCACACTACTCTACCCTCTAAAAAACTTTCATTGTGCCCTTTATTTCATGGTAAATCTATTCTACCTGATAGAATGTTTGACTGAACAGTCCCTTCATCCTTTTGCCTCAATGAACAAGGAATCAGGTTTTTAAGGAATTGTTACATTTCCCCCCCAACTCTACATTCAGCTGATATTCATTGTCCTGCTTACATCTAAATACTTCTTTCCCCTTCTCTGAAACATCATTTTGCTTTGAGACCAACTACATCCTCTTTCTAACACTTTTTGTAACCACAAAGGATAAATATCCCAATCTAGCCTCGCATTTGCTGAAGATTTTGAAATTGGCTCATGTGCTTCTAAACCATGTCTTCCATTTTCTATATTCCTTTGTGAAAGTATTTGTAATGTATATTCCACTTAGTGCCTCAAATTCTTTCTCCCTCTCCCTCCTTCCCTCTTTTTGGTAGTCCTGAATTTTAACTACCTTTACCTGAATTTCATCTTATCCACTCATTCCAACAGCCAAATCCAGGATGTGTCATCACTGATAGTTGTTCCAAATCTGTGGTCTAAAATGTAAACATCTCTTTCTTTTTTCTACAATTTATCATCATTCTAGCTCAGTAATTCCATCTGCTTTTTCCCCTTATTAACCTATTCAGAGTTACAACTCAGTGTTGTAGAGGTATCAGTTCTCCTCTATATTGATCTTTAGATGCAATGAAATCCAAATCAAAATCCCATCAGTTTTTTTTTGTTATAATTGACAATATTGAATTGCTTATATAATTCATATGGAAATGCAAAGATAAATATAACATAAGCACAATATTTAAAATAGTGCAGTATTGGCACAAAATACCAGGTAGTCAACCAACGGAACCAAACTGAAAATCTGAAAATTTTCATGAATGTATAAGCATAATATTTATGGTAAAATGGCACAACAGAACAGTTGGCAAAACATGCATATTTCAATAAATGTAGTTGAAACAAATAGACATCCAGATATAAAAATATAGACTCCACTTTCACAACACGCCTGAAAATTAATAAAGCATTGAGAGATATTATATGAAATGTTTTTATAACTTAGATGTGAGAAAAATTTCATAAACAACACACAAATGCAATGACTTAAAGGTAAATGTTGCTAAATATGACTATACTAACATTAAGAATTTCTGATTATTATAAGGTTGATTTTTAAAATTTATTTTATTGATTTATTGATGGTATTTCTATCCAGTTTATAGTTGTTATGTGTGAAAGAGTCAGTATAAAAGGAACTTCAACTATTGAGAAAACATCATCTCTTTAAATATTTATGTGACACCATTCTTTCTCCCTTATACTTTCTCTTTTTGTCCTCTCTTCTCCAATTACATATATGTTTGACCACTTGACCTTGATTTACAGATGACATGTACAGTTTTCTTTCTTTTTTAAAAAAATATTTTTTCCTTCATGCATCAGTGTTGATAAATTCTATTGACATGTCTTCAAACTAATTATTTTCTCTGCTTATTTCAGTCTTCTGATAAGTCCACCATGATACCTTTATTTCTGTTCCCACAACTTCTCCACTTTTATTGGGCTTATTTTAATAGTTTCTATCTTTCTTCTGAAATTTCCCACTTGTTCACAGATTTTGCATGCTTTTTCCACTATGTCAGTTAACAAAATCTTGACACTAAAAAATCCTTGTCTGATCATTCTAACATATGCAAAATCTCTGAGTCTGGTTCTTCTGAATATTTTCGTCTGTTGACAATGTGTCAAATCATCTTGTCTCTTCCATGTCTTGCAAGTTTTTGAAAATTAAATATCAGCAACTGTGTATAAAGAAACTATGGTGGGGACTTCCCTGGTGGCGCAGTGGTTGAGTCCGCCTGCCGATGCAGGGGACACGGGTTCGTGCCCCGGTCCGGGAAGATCCCACATGCTGTGGAGTGGCTAGGCCCGTGAGCCATGGCCGCTGAGCCTGCACGTCCGGAGCCTGTGCTCCGCAACGGGAAAGGCCACAACAGAGAGAGGCCCGTGTACCGCAAAAAAAAAAACCAAAAAACAAAACTATGGTGTATAAAGACTATAGCAACAGAAGTAACTACTACTCCAGTAAAAGGCATGTTGCTTCTTGTGTCAGGCTAGTACGTATTTTAAACTGGGACTAGGTTTTTTGTTGCTCTAATAGATCCACTAAGCCACAGGCCACAGACTTAATTGAGGGCAGGAGTAAAAAACAACGTTCTTTTGGCAGGGCTCAGACTGTGTGTCTGGAGGTTTTTATTTTGTTTATATTTGTTAAATAAATTAATGAATGAACACATTGCTATGTCATGAGGAGATATAAATATCTCTGTAAACAGGATCTCTGTGTCATAGTTAAAATTCTGATATTTACAGATTACCTAGCATACATCATCTTTAAATGCAAAGGCTATGAGACTCAGAGAGGTATAGAAAACCAAGGAACTATAATTCATAAAACACCTAAGAAAACTTCACGGGCCTCTGGGTCTCAATATTAATGTTTTAAAGTTCATTTTCAAATAAAATTGCAAACTCAGTATCCATCACAGTGCTTGAATGTAGAGGATGTTTTAATTTTACCACGAATGTATGCATTATATATCAAAATAAATAGAGATGTCTATATGTATGTTTATATAATGTAAAAGTAACAGTGAAACTAATTGTTATAGATGTTATTGTGTTTATTAAATGATCAGAATCTTTGAACAAGTTTTTAAGTTTTATGATCACTAAAATTTTCTGAGATTTAGAATATAAAATCATTTATTTAAAAAAATAAAAGGCTGGTCTTTTAATCCTTTTATAATATATTTTGATATTGGCAACATTAATGGCAGATAGGAGAAGAAGAGTGTTATTTTGCTATTTTATATAAAATTTTTATAATCTATTTTATTTTATTCTATTTTATTATTCTATTAATATTATATTATCTATTATCTATTTTAATTAAACCTCCCCTGTGATTTAAATGTAAATATATTTATACTGATTTACTTTTATAAAGTTTGACCCACACTTTTATTTTGTACAAAGGTATTCTTAGATAAGGTCAAGGGAAAAAAATCATAAAAATACATACAAGCTATTCATTTTACTACATGGCTAAAAATAAATGCAACAACTTAGCACCTGAGTTGTACATCTGTTCCCATGTAGATGTATCAGAAGTAGCATTTCATTCTGAATTGGTACAATTGCTTGGGGGTAAAATAGCAAAATAAGTAATGTTCAGATATAATTTAGAGAACTTGCTGTGTCATAAGGTAATAGAAATGAAAGACATCTGGTTTTCTATATGTTGTTTGATAAGACATAGCATAGGTTAAAGGAGTAGAGATAATTTAATACAGCTTCTCGTTTTAGATGTTATTTTAGGAGTTTCAGGATTTTTGAGTACAAATATTCTAGTCACACATTGCACTGTAGATAATTGATTCCTGTGCATAAATATACTTTCCCCTGAAATTTCATAAAATATTTATGAAAATTAAAAATAATTGTTTATCATGGTACATTTATACTTGCTTCTTCTTCCTATTTTTGTATGAAGAGAGACTATCTTTTAACATTCAAGAAATAAACCATGTAATTCCTTTTTGTACCATGAAAAAAAAAAAGCAACTTGCTATCTGTACAAAAACAACAGATCCGTAGTTCACAATAGATTCTAGTATAAGTAGAAAACCATTGTGTGATAATATCCAGCTTTACTTTTAGTTGTAGCAATGCAAATTCACACAGTGAGGTACCACTTTCATATGCCCTAACAAATGAGCAAAGTTTTAAGTGTTGATACTCAGTGTTAGAGATGATGTGGTAAAGTGAGCACTTGTATGTTCTGTAAGATTGTAACCTCTTTTTGCAACCTTACTGGATATCATTTTATTAATAAATATTAATTTTAAAGATATTAAATAGATATTAACTTTAAAGAGTCTATGCCATTTAATACACAGTTTATCCTCTTTTAAAATATATATATATATATTTAAATATATTTTTACTTTAGTGAAGAATTGTGAACAACTTGAATATCTCTCCTCATCTGGAGTTACTTTGCTTCATGCATCTGAAACCCATGGTAGCTAGCTGAAGGAATGGGGGAAAGTGATTTGTACAGGCATTCCCAAATAGTTCATGGAATTCAAGAGCAGGAAGTACAACTAGCTTGGTTTTCTGTTAACCCAGACAGAAAACTAAGAAAAAGTCATCTGTATCCAAGACAGTTGTGTTCTTCACATCAATCTCTGGTGCTCCTCTTGTCTTTCCTGGGTTTGAGGGGTGGTAAAGAAAATATTTTTTGTGTTTCTGCAGTTAGGAATTTTTCTGAGCAAATTTTACTGAAACCTGGGACCTGGCTAAAAGAATAAGCTGTGGGAGGTGAGTTAAAACAGTGATAACTCCAGAGAAATTTACATAACTCCAGAGGTATGTATTTCTTTTTTTTTATATTGAAGTATAGTTGACTTACAATGTTGTGTTAATTTCTGCTGTACAGCAAAGTGACTCAGTTGTACATATATATACATTTTAAAATATTCTTTTCCATTATGGTTTACACAGGATAGTGAATATAGTTCTCTGTGCTTTACAGTAGGACCTTGTTGTTTATCCATTTTATATGTTATAGTTTGCATCTGCTAACCCCAACCCCCCTGTCCAACCCTCTCCCACACTCCCTTTCTCTTGGCAACCACAAGTCTGTTTTCTGTGTCTGTGAATCTGTTTCTACTTCATAGATAGGTTCATTTGTGTCATATTTTAGATTCCACATATAAGTGATATGGATGCGACTAGAGATTATCATACTAAGAGAAGTAAGTCAGAATGAGAAACACAAATACCCTATGATATCACTTATTTGTGGAGGTATGTATTTTGATTTCAAGGAGTCAGGTGAGATCGGGGATGTGGAGACATCCCGGATTGTAAAGTTGGACATTGGTTTTTATCTTTCCTGGGTAAATTTATTTGCCTTTCAGAAGGTTGGAGTGGGAACCCAGCATCATTCCCAGGGAACAAAGGCTTTTTTCTCTTTATCTGGAAGGGAGAGGACACTTAGATTCATTAGGTTTTGGCTTTCTTTCCTATACTACAGACCCTACATTTGTGTAGGATAACATCTAGCTTTCACGGCCTTCCCATAAGTGAGTGAGACACAGGGTACTCATAAGATTATCTGTTGTAAAGTAAATAATAATTAAACTGTTCCACGCCAGAACTCTGTGTGTGCATTCAGGATAATATTAATAAATATGGAAACAAAAAACTTAACAGCTTTTTTGATCCATTCTCCAGCTTCTTCTGCAACTTTGCTCAGCAGCACATAAAACTCAACCATGGCTGCTCCCCAGACCCCAAAAAGGCCTAGAACCTATGCTAAGTGTTCAGTTTTCTTGGTCTCTCAACTACAAATTCCTCAGAGACAGATTCCAATGAGAATCTGCCTTACTGCATAAGGAATAAGGGCACAGACTTTTGAGTGGAAAAGAAGGGAAATGACTGGCTCTTTTAGGACACCCTCCAACAGTAGGAAAAGTGATTAAGGTATACCTAATACTGTGTATTATTATGAAGCTACCAAAACTGTGTTTCAAAGAATGTCTAATGAATCTGGAATATGTTCATGATGTGTGTTTATAATTTCGAGGAATACGCTCTTGAGTCTATATTTTTCTTTTCTTGTAATGTGTCTGCTTTTGGTATTAAGGTAATACTAGCCTCAGAAAATGAGTAGGGAAGTGTCCCCTCCACTTCTATTTTTCTGGAAAAGAATGTGCAGAAGTGAAACTATTACTTCCTTAAATATTTGGTGGAATTCACCAGTGAAACCATCTGGGCCTGGAGTTTTACTTGATAAAAGATTTTTAATGAAATATTTAGTATTTTTAATAGAATAAGACAATTCAGATAAACAACAAGATTTTGATGTATAATACAGGGAGCTATATTCAATGTCTTGTGATAAACCATAATGGAAAAGAATATAAAAAAAGTGTCTATATGTGTATAACTGAGTCTCTTTGCTGTACAGCAGAGATTGGCACAGCATTGTAAATCAACTATACTTCAATTAAAAAAAAAGAATAGGATTATTTATGTTATCTATTTCTTCTTGAATGAGTTTTGGTAGTTTTGTCTTTCAAGAAATTGGTACTTAATGAAAGTTTTTAATAGAAAGCAACTTTAAGTATCATTCTTACAAACTTTTAACTTTTACTTTGAAGGTTTATTTTAATCCTAAATTTAATAAAACATGTTAGTAAAATTTTCTTCTGTAAACTCTTTGTGCCTAGACTTCCACAATTCAATATCAGCTGGTATTTTATTATCTCGCAACTGTGACAATGGGATTTTTAAGCTGAGAAATCGTTCTTGCAGTCCCCTCTTCCTTAGTTTATAAAGGTATTGTCTATTATTTCAGTTCCATTCAACCAGGTGGGCCTCCAACATCCTCCCCATGGGAAGGAAAGAAAAGTAAATGACACTCCATGTTGCTTCTATGAGAGTGAAAAACCAACAACCAACTACCATGCCTAAAATTTCTCCTAATTTTGACACAATTTTTTCACTTTACTTTTGGATCACAAATCTTTCTTAGTCTTGCCTTTCAGTCTAGAAGCTTGTTTAAATTAACTGTATGCAATGCTTACTTGATTAGTTAACCAACAGGCTCTAGGGACCGAGTTTGCCTTAGAAACATTTAGCAAATGACATTTATAACCTAGTTAAGCTTTAGTTTGGTAAGAACAATACCCCACCATGCAAACAAGAACACTTTGGTTAGAAAATTTGAACTTCAAAATCAAGGTTTAAAATTATTTCTTCACACTTACTAAGAATTTAACTTTAATCTAAGTCAACTGAATAACTGCAATTTTAAGGAAATTTATGGATTCCCAACCAAATTTCTCCCAGATAATTGACTTCTTTTATTCTATAAGCCATGTTTATCAAAGTATAATTTACATACTGTAAAATTCACCCTTTTAAGTATATAATTCCATGAGTTCTGACAAAGATAATTGGCTTCTCAAATTGCCCTTTCATCTTCCTGTTGCCCCTCCTATTACCATTCTCCTATTACCCTTCCTTAACCCACGTAACTCTAGAGAATATTTGAAATAAATGGATAGATGCTCTTACAAATTTAATAGTATTACAGCTAATATGAAAAAAAATGTTTTCTCGTAGATAAATACAGATGCCAACTGCTTCCTTAAACATGATTATTAGTTCTGAATATGTGTGAAAGAGTCTTTTCTTTTGGATTTGCTGGAAACCACAGCATTTCTTATCAATGTTTACATGATAATCCCTTGTCCTGTTGTATTCAATGTGATTTAGTGACCTGTGAGCTGCCTCAGATGCATGCAGTCTTTATAAACTCTGAATCCCACAGTTCATCTGTCAGTGGGCAATGGGGAGAATAATTTTTTTTCTATTTTCTAATGATAGTGATAGTTTCCTCTTTTATTCTATGACCTTTTCCTTTTCTTTTCAAAGACTTTTAGAATTTCTCCCTGATAATTCTCTGAGGGTCTCTCTCGAATAGTTCTCTAAACTACTCTGTCCCTCAGTAAATTTCTGTTTTATAGTCAAGGTACATATATGACCCCAAAGTGAGGAGAATATCAAAATAAAAAAATATATACTGACATTTGCATTTAAAGGGGGAATTATAAACGTGCCATATTGTGAATACATTGTGCATGCATTGTTCCTCCTATTAAGCTTATCTTAAGCTAAACTTATGGAATTGCTGGATCAAAGGTACTAAAGTTTTTAATACATAACCTCATAATTGTTCTCCTGAAAGACTTCACTGTTAAATTCACATCAGTATATGAGAAAAATATTTCTCAACTTTCTTGTATTTCTTTGCTTTATGTTTGAAATTTCTATGCTTAATACAGCACTGATTTGCAGTAGCTACAGGATAAATATTTGTTAAACCGAGTTGAGCTACAAGTATCTTTGCCAAGGATATGTAATTTAAGGTAGAGATGCTTGTATTAACAAATTAAAAGAATAAACAACTTCAAAATGAAATGGATATTATTTTCCAACTGGTTACTATGCTACCCTATACTATAATGAAACATTTCTTAAGATGAAAATTTAGAATCCCATATTGTGCTGACACAGAGAATATAATTTTGAATAACATGATATCTAAAAAATATCAAAATGATGATTCTCATTTGAGAATAAGAGTCTGGCATCGTTTTATGAAAATAATTGCTCAGACTCTGCCAGTCCACTTTTCTATTTATTATCACAGGTGTCACTTCTCAGTAATTTCTCTTACATTTACTTTGGGGCATTTCTCTAACAACTGATACTATTGTATCATTCAATGTATTCCTATTTCTCATAAACACACAGTCAACAAAAAGCTGTACCCTAACAAAAAAAGAAGATGCCTAACAAAAATCTTAAGGGGACTAGTGAGCATCCTGAGAATTATAAGATTTTATGAGCAGTAAGTAACTAAGGACAAATATATTTGGTTGCATTTGGCAAGTTACCCATCTTGGGTCTGGGCAGCAGGAAGTAGCCTCTTCAGCCTGCTTAACCTTACCTGCTAATTATACCAAGTCAGTGGCTCAACCCTTATTTATAATGATATTTCTGTTAAGAAAGACTCAGATGAAAATCCAAATCCTTAGAGATAGCTAAATTGTTTCTGATAAAATGAGACAGTTTTGTCCAATGAGGAAAATCATTATAGATTTTAAAATTCAACTACAATTTTGACTTTAGTTGCATAATTGCCTGCAGTATGTAAAATGAAAAGTTGATTCAAATATCCTAAAAATTGGGACCCCAAGTGCTTTTGTTTAAATTACTGAGTTTAGTGACAGTTTACTGGATACTTGCTTCAGGGCTTAAGTTGTATACGTATTGAGTATTATAAAGTATAACAACTTTATGTAAAAAATGGTTTAATATGGAAAGAATTGAAAAGGGGCTCTTGGGGAAAAGTTCAGTGTTCCAAACAAAGTGTGTGTGAAGTAACTAAGGTGAAACAGATTTTAAGCTTTTAAAGTCCATTTGCTTTTGTAGATTTAGCCAAAAAGAAGAATAAAGATTTGAGGTAAAAAGCAATAAGACCCTATTTTTATGCTCAAATAATCTTAGGTATGTTCTCTGTTCCACTTGATAACAGAAATCATCTTTGCTTTTGCTTATGCCAGACATCTAACAGGAATTTCCCTTTGGAGTCCCTTAATCTCGCTTTTGTGCATTTTTTTCAGTATATTACTTGTTTGGAACAGTTATCTTTCTTTTTTGTAACCAGGTAACTTCCCTTAGGTGTTTTTATAAGCATAGCTATTCTGTGAGCCTATTGCAGTGACAACCCATCAGGAAAAGGAGTGATGTTAAGTCAACAGTGAATGGTTAAAAAAAAAAAAATCAAGAAACCAGAACCCCTGAGACATAACCTCCTTATCTGAACTATAACTATTAAATTCATTTTATATTTTATTCAGATTCAACCTCCCAAGGCAGGAAGAGTCACACTTGGAGAATGCTTTTCAAAATAAATTGGAAATATGCAAAAAATTGGCTTGTGTGTTTGTTGCTATTCTTAACAATATAAAAAAATTATAAATCATTTCAGTTTTGTTACTAAGAAACATTGGCTGTACATAGAAAATTTGTTTTCATTATTTATATTAACTTAAAAATATAAATTATACAAACACATGAATGGAAAATAAAATAGCATGAAAGAGCTTGTTATGAAAAACAGCAGTTCCTAACTGTATCCATTTCTACCCATCCCACCCAGGCCTGATCCCAGGGGCAAAGCCTCTCAGTGGTTTCCTCTGTTGCAGTTGACTTCTGCCACTCTTTCTTTTCTTACCAACTGTGGACTTTATTGCCAACTTCCACTTTCCAACCCCCCAAATTTTTGCATACTTTGCCTACTATTGCTGTTTTATTTCCTCAGTTGTTTACCTATGCAATCAGTAATATATGTAATATAGATACCATACTTAACCTTGATCTCTTTCCATTAACTAGAGTCAGTATCTCTTGACTCCTCAGTTTGTCAGAGAAGAAAATTAGTGCCCCTGCCTGTTCTTTTCCCTCTCTTTTCCTCCTTCTGTAACCAAGCAGGGCCTTATGGGGCCTTCCTGGGAAAGACTGCCCCCCTCATGTCCTCTGCCTACCTCTTGTTTGTAGAAAAGCTGTAGTCTCCCAGGCCTCCCCTGACTCACAAAAGCCTGGCTCAAGAATTAATGGTTGAAAAGAAGGTGAACATGTAGTAATAAGAAATAGCCAGGAGAACTGATGACAAATTAAAAAGTAAATCACCATATAGCAGAGTCACAGAATCCTTAGCTCCTCTCTGAAGGATATGTCCACATTCCTGAGTTATTATATAAACACTAAAACCCTCACCAGATAGAAGAAGTTAACTGCATAATGACCATGAGCACATAGCCCCCAGATCAGCTGGAGCCTAATATGTATAAGTGCAGGCAGAGATTGGATGGTAGGTCAACAGTGTAGTAAGTGGTGATAATGACCATCCACAGTATTCTCAAGAGTTTTTCACATAAAATAAAATTTGAGTAGCCTCATCCACTGGAGAGCAGACAGCAGAATCAAGAAGAACTACAGTCTTGCAGCCTGTGGAACAAAAACCACATTCACAGAAAGATAGATAAGATCAAAAGGCAGAGGGCTCTGTACCAGAAAGAAGGAAAAAGATAAAACCCCAGAAAAACAACTAAATGAAATGGAAATAGGCAATATTCCAGAAAAAGAAATAAGAATAATGATAGTGAAGATGATCCAGGGCCTCAGAAAAAGAATGGAGGCAAACATCGAGAAGATGCAAGAAATGTTTAACAAAGATCTAGAAGAATTAAACAGCAAACAAACAGAGATGAACAATACAATAACTGAAATTAAAAATACACTAGAAGGAATCAATAGCAGAATTACTGAGGCAGAAAAACGGATAAGTAAAGATAAAATAGTGGAAATAACTACTGCAGAGCAGAATAAAGAAAAAAGAATGAAAAGAATTGAGGACAGTCTCAGAGACCTCTGGGACAACATTAAACTCACCAACATTCGAATTATAGGGGTCCCAGAAGAAGAAGAGAAAAACAAAGGGACTGAGAAAATATTTGAAGAGAATATAGTTGAAAACTTCCCTAATATCAGAAAGGAAATAGTTAATCAAGTCCAGGAAGCACAGAGAGTCCCATACAGGATAAATCCAAGGACAAACACACCAAGACACATATTAATCAAACTATCAAAAATTAAATACAAAGAAAATATATTAAAAGCAGCAAGGGAAAAACAACAAATAACACACAAGGGAATCCCCATAAGGTTAACAGCTGATCTTTCATCAGAAACTCTGCAGGCCAAAAAGAAGTGGCAAGACATATTTAAAGTGATGAAAGGGAAAAACCTATAATGAAGACTACTCTACCCAGCAAGGATCTCATTCACATTTGATAGAGATATTAAAACCTTTACAGACAAGCAAAAGCTAAGAGAATTCAGCACCACCAAACCAGCTTTACAACAAATGCTAAAGGAACTTCTCTAGGGAAGAAACAGAAGAGAAGGAAAAGACCTACAAAAACAACCAAAAATAGTTAAGAAAATGATAATAGGAACATACATATCGATAATTATCTTGAATGTAATAGGTATAAATGCTCCTGCCAAAAGACATAGACTGGCTGAATGGATATAAAAACCAGACCCGTATACATGCTGTCTACAAGAGACCCACTTCAGACCTAGGGACATATACACACTGAAAGTGAGGGGATGGAGAAAGATATTCCATGCAAAAGGAAATCAGAAGAAAGTTGGAGTAGCAATTCTCATATCAGACCAAATAGACTTTAAAGTAAAGACAATTCCAAGAGACAAACAAGGACCCTACATACTGATCAAGGAATCAATCCAGGAAGATATAACAATTGTAAATATTTATGCACCCAAAGTAGGAGCACTTCAATACATAAGGCAAATACTAACAGCAATAAAATCGACAGTAACACAATCATAGTAGGCGATTTTAACGCCCCACTTTCACCAATGGACAGATCATCCAAAATGAAAACAAATAAGGACACACAAGATTTAAATTATACATTAAACAAGTTGGACTGAATTGATATTTATAGGACATTCCATCGAAAAACAACAGAACACATATTCTTCTCAAGTTCTCATGGAACAGTCTTCAGGATAGATCATATCATGGGTTGCAAATCAAGCCTTGGTAAATTAAAAAAAATTGAAATTGTATCAAGTATCTTTTCTGACCACAATGCAATGAGACTAGATATCAATTACTGGAAAAAAATCTGTAAAAAATACAAACACATGGAAGCCAAAAAATACACTACTTAATAACCAAGAGATCACTGAAGAAATGAAAGAGGAAATCAAACATTACCTATAAACAAATGACAAAGAAAACACGATGACCTAAAACCTATGGGATGTGGCAAAGGAAGTTCTAAGAGGGAATTTCATAGCAATACAATCTTACCTTAAGAAACAAGAAACATCTCAAGAAAACAACCTAACCTTACACCTAAAGCAATTAGAGGAAGAAGAACAAAAAAAATCCCCAAAGTTAGTAGAAGGAAAAAAATCATAAAGATGAAATCATAAATAAATGAAAAAAATGAAAGAAATGAGAGCAAAGATCAATAAAACTAAAAGCTGGTTTTTTGAGAAGATAAGTAAAATTGATAAACCATTACCAGACTCATCAAGAAAAAAAGGGAGAAGACTCAAATCCATAGAATTACAGATGAAAAAGGAGAAGTAACAATTGACACTGCAGAAATACAAAGGATCATGAGAGTTAACTACAAGCAACTGTATGCCAATAAAATGGAAAACCTGGAAGAAATGGACACATTCTTAGAAATGCACAACCTTCCGAGACTGAACCAGGAAGAAATAGAAACTATGAAGAGACCAATCACAAGCACTGAAATTGAAACTGTGATTAAATATCTTCCAACAAAGGCCCAGGACCATATGGCTTCACAGGCTAATTCTATCAAACATTTAGAGAAGAGCTAACACCTATCCTTCTCAAACTCTTCCAAAATATAGCAGAGGGAGGAATACTCCCAAACTCATTCTACGAGGCCACCATCACCCTGATGCCAAAACCAGACCAAGATGTCACAAAGAAAGAAAACTACAGGCCAATATCACTGATGAACATAGATGCAAACATCCTCAACAAAAAACTAGCAAACAGAATCCAACAGCACATTAAAAGGATCATACACCATGATCAAGTGGGGTTTATCTCAGGAATGCAAGGATTCTTCAGTATATGCAAATCAATAAACGTGGTACACCATATTAACAAATTGAAGGATAAACACCATATGATCATCTCAATTGATGCAGAGAAACCTTTCAACAAAATTCAACACCTATTTATGATAAAAACCCTCCAGAAAGTAAGCATAGAGGGAAATTTCCTCAACATAATAAAGGCCTTATATGACAAACCAACAGCCAACATCACCCTCAATGGTGAAAAACTGAAACTATTTCCACTAAGATCAGGAACAAGACAAGGTTGCCCACTCTCACCCTTATTATTCAACATAGTCTTGGAAGTTTTAGCCACAGCAATCAGAGAAGAAAAAGAAATAAAAGGAATCCAAATAGGAAATGAAGAAGTAAGCCTGTCCCTGTTTGCAGATGACATGATATTATACATAGGGAATCCTAAGGATAGTACCAGAAAACTACTAGAGCTAATCAATGAATTTGGTAAAGTAGTGGGATATAAAATTAATGCACAGAAATCTCTAGCATTCCTGAACACTAATAATGGAAAATCTGAAAGTGAAATTAAGTAAATACCCCCATTTACGATTGCAACAAAAAGAATAAAATATCTAGGATTAAACCTACCTAAGGAGACAAAAGACCTGTATGCAGAAAAGTATAAGACACTGATGAAAGAAATTAAAGATGATACAAATAGATAGAGAGATATACCATGTACTTGGATTGGAAGGATCAATATTGTGAAAATGACTCTACTACTCAAAGCAATCTACAGATTCAATGCAATCCTTACCAAACTATGACTGATATTTTTCACAGAACTAGAACAAAAAATTTCACACTCTGTATGGAAACACAAAAGACCCTGAATAGCCAAAGCAATCTTGAAAAAGAAAAACAGAGCAGTAGGAATCAGGCTCCCTGACTTCAGACTATACTACAAAGCTACAGTAATCAAGACAGTATGGTACTGGCACAAAAACAGAAATATATATCAATGGAACAGGATAGAAAGCCCAGAGATAAACCCACGCACATACTGTCACCTTATGTTTGATAAAAGAGACAAGAATATACAATGGAAAAAAGACAGTCTCTTCAATAAGTGGTGCTGGGAAAACTGGACAGGTACATGAAAAGTATGAAATTAGAACACTCCCTAACACCATACAGAAAAATAAACTCCAAATGGATTAAAGACCTAAATGTAAGGCCAGACACTATCAAACTCTTAGAGGAAAATATAGGCAGAACACTCTATGGCATAAATCACAGCTAGATCCTTTTTGACCCACTTCTTAGAGAAATGGAAATAAAAACAAAAATAAGCAAATGGAACTTAATGAAACTTAAAAGCTTTTGCACAGCAAGGGAAACCATAAACAAGACAAAAAGACAGCCCTCAGAATGGGAGAAAATATTTGCAAATGAAGCAACTGACAAAGGATTAATCTCCAAAATTTACAAGCAGCTCATACAGCTCAATATCAAAAAAACAAACAACCCAATCCAAAAATGGGCAGAAGACCTAAATAGACATTTCTCCAAAGAAGATATACAGATTGCCAACAAACACATGAAAGAATTCTCAACATCATTAATCATTAAAGAAATGAAAATCAAAACTACAATGAGATATCATCTCACACCGATCAGAATGGCTATCATTAAACAATACAAACAATAAATGCTGCAGAGAGTGTGGAGAAAAGGGAACCCTCTTGCACTGTTGGTGGGAGTATAAATTGATACAGCCACTATGGAGAAGAGCATGGAGGTTCCTTACAAAATTACCATACGACCCAGGAATCCCACTACTGGGCATATACCCTGAGAAAACCATAATTCAAAAAGAGTCATTTACCAAAATATTCATTGTATCTCTATTTACAGTAGCCAGGACATGGGAGCAACCTAAGTGTCCACCAACAGATGAATGGATAAAGATGTGGTACATATATACAATGGAATATTACTCAGCCATAAAAAGAAACAAAATTGAGTTATTTGTAGTGAGGTGGATGGACCTAGAATCTGTCATACAGAGTGAAGTCAGAAAGAGAAAAACAAATACCATATGCTAACACATATATATGGAATCTAAGAAAAAAAATGGTCATGAAGAACCTAGGGGCAAGACGGGCATAAAGACACAGACCTACCAGAGAATGAACTTGAGGATATGGGGAGGGGTAAGGGTAAGCTGTGATAAAGTGAGGGAGTAGCATGGACATATATACACTTCCAAACATAAAATACATAGCTAGTGCGAAACAGCTGCATAGCACAGGGAGATCAGCTCGGTGCTTTGTGACCACCTAGAGCAGTGGGGTAGGGAGTGTGGGAGAGAGGGAGATGCAAGAGGGAAGTGATATAGGAACATAGGTATATGTATAACTGATTCACTTTGTTATAAAGCAGAAACTAACACACCACTGTAAAGCAATTATACTCCAATAAAGATGTTAAAAATAAATAAATAAACGGCAGAGTTAATATTTTAAAAAAAAAGGATGACTAATGAGAATAAATAAATAAATAAATAAATGAAATTTGAGAGATATTAGTAATTAAGCCTCAAGCTTGTGCTTGTAAACTTTACAGGAGTCATATAATATGTACTCGGTGTTTAAAATATCTTCTGCATTTTACTTTATCATATATGTCTAGTCAGAATCAGACTACTTTATTTAAGAGCAAATTACTGGTAGCAGTATATGGCTCTGAAAATTAGTGCAGTAGTGTTTTACTTTTTAGGCCCCTGTAGTTGGAAAAGAATAGTTCATTTGCATTATGAATTTGTTTAATTGATTTTACCATAAAGAATAGAAATAACTGATTACATCTTTTAATACCATTAGCAGTAAATCACTTTAGAAAAGAATATTCAGGATTCATGAGCTATTTTATCTCTGCTGTAATACTTTATTTTCTCATCTCTTGTGTTAGGTTATGGATGAAGCCACCACCCCGAGCTCCTTCCCCCAGTTTCCTCCCACAGGAGCCCCCTCTCCTGGAGTCTCTTGCCCTTCTTTCTCTGAAAACTCAAACTTTATTTACTTTATCCTGAAACAATATCTTCTTTTTCATATTCTCAAAATACTTTATCTGTACCTCTCTTGCAGCACCTACCACTTTACATCATGTAAATATTCTTGGTGGTAAAGGTCACACTCTACACTTAGGTCCAGATGCCCTGGACTTGGCCAGTCTGAGGGCCTCCTCTGAGGCTCAGGGAAGTTCTTACCAGCCTGTGAAGCAAATCTAAAGCTTGAATTGTTAATACAAGTAAATCAGGGGCTTCTTTATCATTCTTGTGCCTTGGGGGATGAATAAAGGGCAAGAAAATGTCAAATTTTTTTCACATGACAAGTACTAATATTAAAAAAAAAAAAAAAAAACTAAAACAAAAATAACATCCTGGTTCCAGACAGCAAAGATGGATCCCAAAATGATCTCTTTCTAGCATTAAAAAATGATCTTACCAGGAAAGTTACATGTTGATCTAATAAAAATTAGTGACTCACTTCAAATGAGAAAGTAAACAAGCCAGGCGTCCACTTTGGCATCACCATCTTGGTAGCAAGGGCACCAATACTGCAGGAGGAACAGCTGGCCCTGAGGACAGGATGACCGATGTGTCAACACCCTTTGTTCCTACCTTTTAAACAAGCACCTGGAAACGGCGATCCAAGAGGAAACATTCTCTGGGTCCAGGGAGTCATAAAGCACACATACCATCACCTCAAATGAGAGACACATGGGGTTCTTACTCACCTGAGACTGCAGGTTCGGGGAAGAAAAACTAGCATTGCCACTTTCCTGATGTTTATTGCTCTCAGTTAAAAGAAGCTTTCTTTATTCTCTGCTGAGAGCATGATGCACCAAGAGGGCTTGTTAAGAGTAGCTTTAATCCTCGTGAATTAGTTTTGGAAAACCAGAATAACATATTTACCCCATTCCTTAAATCCTCTAAATCAAGAGAGCAATCGAACAAGTAGGAGAATAAAGGGCAGGGGGTGATCAGATGGGGAAAGAGCTGAAGAAATTGGTTGTTTAATCTGGAAAAGAGAGAATTGAGAGGGTGTCCTCCTGATAACTTTTCAAATAGGACAGCTATATTTTTGTGTGTCCACAGAGCAAGCAGACCTAAGACTGATGAAAATCCTATACTGGGAGGTATACTTTAGCCTAAAGGAAGGGGAAAAATATCTGTCACCAACAAACCAACAAACAAACACAAACTTTGACCATAAGAGAAAATAATTGCTTTCTCATGAAGTAATTAGTTCTGGGTCATTGGATGTGTTCAAGCAGAGATTGAATGACCACTTTTAGGGAATAGTACAGAAAAGAGTCCAACATCTGATAATGGTTGGGTTAAATGGCCTGTAAGATTCCTCTGAAATCTAACATTTTATGTTCCAAGAATGTACCCAATTTTATGCCTTGGATGTAAGGTTCAGGAAGCCATATTATTTCTAAGCAATTTTCTGTGTCCCATTTAATAAAAAATAAAGAAATAAACTGGTTTCTAGATGAGAAAGAAATAGAACTGGGGCTTTATTATTTTTCTGGGCAATAATGCATCTTTTGTCCTATGCATTCTAAGAAAATAATACTCTAAAATCTAACACTTTCTCTGTTTAATATTTCCTTTTGTGAAAGCTAGTTTCATTTCTCACCTTGTAAGGAAAGACTCATCTCCAAGTTTCATAATTTTATGATTCCCTTTACCTCAGAGAGCAAGGCACAGTTTAATTCAGACTGACCTGGGGTACTTATTTAAAAGTTAGATTCCTGGTCCCACTTTAGCAAATGAACCAGAATCTTTGGGATGGTGTCTTTGAATCCTAATGTTTAATGCATACCTTCTGATGACTCCTATGCATATTAAAGTTCAAGAATGTGTGCAATGGATCTTCACAACTGGGGTTTCAGTATGTCAGCACAGTTTATTCTCATGTTATCAAATCTCCAAAAACCCACTCTTTCTTGTGGAAGGAAGAAATAGTTAACTTTAAAAATATTTTTCTTGATGTAGTTTTTTCATTTGCTGGCTTTTGTTTAACAACTTGACAATAAGAAAAATCACAATATATTTGTTTTTGAATATGAGCATATACTTTTAATCTCATAGCAGAGCTGTGTCAGGGGATTTTGAAAGAAGAAGGAAACATTTTTTATCTTTTATTTGTTCCTGTAAAAATAGTTGGTGATGGGTTAGCTTATTATTTACAGCAGTATGCCACTGCATCCAAAGGTATAAGTCAGGTACCTATGCAGCCAATAATAGTGTGTTTCACTCCATGGTTTAAACATTCACAACCTTGTTTGAGAGAATAACTGTGTTTTCCAGGACTTTTTTTTGTTGCCAGTGACAGAAATGACACGCAAACTAGCTTAAGAAAACAAAAAACTTATGTAATGGGAGAAGATAAGAATGGATTTTAGGCATGTCTGGAGTTGAGAATCAAATGATGTCAGCAGAAGTTTGTCCTGAGCCATTCTTTAGCTCTGATTTTTTCTGGATTAACTTCATTCTGGTAAAGTGTTCCCATGTGGTGGCAAAGACAGCCATCATCAGCTCTAGTCTTACATTGATCACTCTTAGTGGTGGTCCCAGAGAAAAGAAAGTGCATCTTTCCAAATTCTCCTTGCAATGACCTTCCTTGGCCCACAAAAGTCACATGTCCATTCTTGACTTAGTCCTAGTGGTCAGTGGGATGAAGTGCTTGAGTTCTCTGATTGTCCATTCCTAGACCACACATCCATCTTTGGAACCAAAGTCTGTATCACCTCATGGGTCTCTGAGGATATGTGGGTCTGGGCATTGTTCTCCCAAAGGAGGAGATTTGAGCAAAAGAAAGTAGCTGATGTCCTCCAATGGGATGACTTATTAAGTCCTTCTTTCAACAGACAGTTATTTTTAAAATTTTTTTGCGGTATGCGGGCCTCTCACTGTTGTGGCCTCTCCCGTTGCGGAGCACAGGCTCTGGACGCGCAGGCTCAGCGGCCATGGCTCACAGGCCCAGCCGCTCCGCAGCATGTGGGATCTTCCCGGACCAGGGAACGAACCCGTGTCCCCTGCATCGGCAGGTGGACTCTCAACCACTGCGCCACCAGGGGAGCCCCAGACATTTATTGATCATAAAATATTAGAGAGTTAGAGAAGAACCCACACTGACTTCCACTCAGATTCAGTCCAGTGGGTGGAACTGGTCTTTAGCAATTGCTATGTATAATGGTAAGGGCTATAGTGGAGGTAGGGATGAAATTCTGAGGGAACAAAGAGGAGCATGTAAGTGGGACTCAGTAATTTAAAAAGAAAACACCAGAGGTGACAGTGAGCTGGATCTGGAGAACGGGTGGGGGCTGTAAGGTGGACACAATGGGAAGGGGAGCCCAGGAAAAGGGACCGGCAGGTATAAAGACACATACTCTAAAAAGGAAAATAAGTAAGAGTATCATCTCCTTAGATGACACCTAGATAATCAAAATAAGCTTTACAAGCAAGCAGGTTGAAAAAAATCATGACTTGGTAAAATTTGAGTTTCTTGTCCATTTTGGCTGAAAGCCAGTGCAACTTACTGTAGATAACTCAATCTCTATTAAATGGAACTGCATTTCCACCTGTAAGAAAACTCTATTGTGGAAATAATGATTAATTTTTAGATCAGGTTGTTAAGATAAAATGTTAGAAAACTCTTAAAGGCATTTGCAATGAAGTTTAACAATTTTCCTTCTTACTGAAGGAAAAAATAACATGGCAGCAATTCAGGAAAGGCACACTTAAAATTCAGTGAAATGTAGAAGCAACAGAAGTTAAAAGTGAAGCAGTTTTCTGTAGATTTCAGTTATTTTTAAAGATAATAAAGACAGCTATTAATTCCATAGGCCATTGGTGATGATTCAAATGTGGAATATTATAAATATGATATCAGTTCAACATGTAAAGATAAAAATGACTTTAAATATTTTGAGGTGGGGTGGAGGGCAGAGGAGCAAAAGAAAAGAATGAGTGGGGAGGTGGCATGATCATAAAATAATGTTTGGATTCAGCTTTTCACCGTGACTCTGTAGGCATTAGTTTCAATAATATGGTCTGCTTTAGAGAGACCAAATAATCATGTAGTGATGGTGCAGATGAGGATAATAAGAGCATTGTTTTAAATCCTGTATCTCTATTGCCTTTCATCCTCAAAATGACCCTTTAATTGTAGGCTCAGTATCATCCCCACTTCAACAATGAGGTTGAGTAACACAGCCATTGTTAGACCCAGGACCCTGACACACAGAGAGTGATAGTGGAGTCCAACTTTGGATAATAATGGCTAGTAGCCATTATTTAACATCTACTCTAAGCCCAGACTTACACGTGCTTTATCTATTTTGCTTTATCTATTTTATCTATTTTTTCACAGATGTCCTGTGAATAGGTGTTATTTTAAACCTATTTCACAGATGAAAAATGACTTGAGATGTTGAGAAAATTGTCCAAGGAAAGTTAATAAATGCCCAAATCTGGACTTAAAAGTCAGCTTCTATGTTGATCTCTTTCCTGTATGGTCATAATGAACAATGGGAATCCAGTTCCTCATTATCTTTCATGAATACACAGTAAATGCTTATTTAATGACAATATGCTACTCTGCTGAGACTTTAATAGTAAAGAATTACTAAAGAACTTAAATATGGTAGTCACAAAAGTAGTTGATTTTAAACCTATATCTGAGCTATGTATAGGAGTCTAGGATTTAAATTTATTTATGAAAAATTACATGTCTCATATACTGATTCTTAATACCTCTTTGAATTTTTATTATTTGACAAATACCTCTTTGAATTTTGTTACTGATTTTAGATATAAAACTATTAGATGTCTGTTTAAGTAGACTTGGTAACATTCAAGAGTTTAAAATTTTTAGCACAGGCTTACATTTTAATATGGCTGGTTGAACATATAATGATATCTACTACTGAGTTCAAAAATTCATCGTACTAGGAATAAAAATGTAGAAATAGGACATGGAGGGAGGTTCAATGGTGTGTGAAAGATTTTATGAAAATACAGGATGTAGAGAGTGAGTGAAGGAATAGGGCCTGGTTCAGAAAGGGAGAGGAAACCACAACTTAGAAAACATCCAAAGAGGGGCACAAATCAGAAAGGCTTCACCTTACAAACCCTGTGGGTTAGGAGAGGGGTCCAAGTGAGTGTAGCCTTGAAAACAAGGGTGTGGAGGTAAATGGAAAGATTGTAGCTGGATAATGTTCACTTCCCACACATCTTTACCTCCAGCACAGAACTCAAAGCAAAAATGCATGAAATAGAACATAATAAATAAACTCCCTCTTGTGAGAGCACCAGAATCACAACTAACTGCTGAAAGAAGGAAGACAGGAAGACACTGGATCTCACCATAAAAGATACCCCACATCCAAAGACAAAGGAGAAGCCACAATGAGATGGTAGGAGAGGCTCAATCACAATAAAATCAAATTCCATAACATCTGAGTGGGTGACTCACAAACTGGAGAACAATTATACCACAGAAGTCCACCCACTGGAGTGAAGGTTCTGAGTCCCAAGTCAGACTTCCCAACCCGGGGTTCCAGCAACAGGAGGAGGAATTCCTAGAGAATCAAACGTTGAAGGCTAGTGGGATTTGACTGCAGGACTTTGACAGGACTGAGAGAAACAGAGACTCCATTCTTGGAGGGCACACACAAAGTAGTGTGTGCATCAGGACCCAGGGGAAGGAGCAGTGACCCCATAGGAGACTGACCCAGACCTACCTACTAGGGTTGGAGGGCCTCCTGCAGAGGCTGGAGGTGGCTCTGGCTCACCACGGAGACAAGGACACTGACAGCAGAAATTCTGGGAAGTATTCCTTGGCGTGAGCCCTCCCAGAGTCCACCATTAGCCCCACCAAAGAGCATGTAGCCTCCAGTGCTGGGCCGCCTCAGGCAAAACAGCCAACAGGGAGTGCACTCATCCCCACCATCAGCAGACAAGTGGATTGAAGTTTTACTGAGCACTGCCCACCAGAGCAACACTCAGCTCTACCCACCACCAGTCCCTCCCATCAGGAAGCTTGCACAAGCCTCTTAGATAGCTTCATTCACCAGAGGGCAGACAACAGAAGGAAGAAGAACTACAATTCCACAGCCTGTGGAATGAAAACCACATTCACAGAAAGATAGTCAAAATGAAAAGGCAGAGGCCTATGTACTAGATGAAGGAACAAGAAAAACAACTAAATGAAGTGGAGATAGGCAACCTTCCAGTAAAAGAATTCAGAATAATGATAGTGAAGATGATCTAGGACCTTGGAAAAAGAATGGAGGCAAAGATCGAAGAGATGCAGGAAATGTTTAACAAAGACCTAGAAGAAATGAAGACAGCCTAAGAGACCTCTGGCACAACACTAAATGCACCAACATTCACATTATAGGGGTCACAGAAGGAGAAGAGAGAGAGAAAAGACTGAGCATATATTTGAAGAGATTATAGTCAAAAACTACCCAAACATGGGAAAGGAAATAGCCACCCAGGTCCAGGAAGTGCAGAGAATCCCAGGCAGGTTAAATCCAAGGATAAACACGCCAAGACACATAATAATAAAATTGACAAAAATTAAAGCTAAAGAAAAATTATTAAAAGCAGCAAGGGAAAAATGACAAATAACATACAGGGCAACTCCCATAAGGTTAACAGCTGATTTTTCAGCAGAAACTCTACAAGCCAGAAAGGAGTGACACGATATATTTAAAGTGATGAAAGGGAAGAACTTACAACCAAGGTTACTCTACTTGGCAAGGATCTCATTCAATTTTGACACAGAAATCAAAAACTTTACAGACAAGCAAAAGCTAAGAGAATTCAGCACCACCAAACAAACTCTACAACAAGTGCTAAAGAAAGTTCTCTAAGTGGAAAACACAAGAGAAGAAAAGGACCTACAAAAACAAACACAAAAGAATTAAGAAAATTGTATTAGGAACATACATATCGATAATTACCTTAAATGTGAATGGATTAAATGCTCCAACCAAAAGACACAGGCTCACTGAATGGATACAAAAAAAAAAGACCCATATATATGCTGTCTACAAGACACCCACTTCACACCTAGGGACACACACAGACTGAAAGTGAGGGGGTGGAAAAATATATTCCATGCGAATGGAAATCAAAAGAAACCTGGAGTAGCAATACTCATATCAGATAAAATAGACTTTAAAATAAAGAAAGTTACAAGAGACAAGGAAGGACACTACATAATAATCAAGGGATCAATCCAAGAAGAAGACATAACAATTATAAATATACATGCACCCAACATAGGAGCACCTCAATACATAAGGCAAATGCGAACAGCTATAAAAGAGGAAATTAACAGTAACACAAAAATAGTGGGGGACTTTAACATCTTACTTACACCAATGGAGAGATCCTCCAGACAGAAAATTAATAAGGAAGCACAAGCTTTAAATGACACAATAGACCAGATAGATTTAATTGATATTTATAAGACATTCCATCTGAAAACAGCAGATTATACTTTCTTCTCAAGTGCACATGAAATATTCTCCAGGATAGATCATATCTTGGCTCACAAATCAAGCCTCTATAAAACTAATAAAATTGAAATCATATCAAGCATCTTTTCTGACCACAACGCCATGAGATTAGAAACTAATTACAGGGGGAAAAAAAACCCTTAAAAAACACAAACACATGGAGGCTAAACAATATGTTACTAAATAGCCAAGAGATCACTGAAGAAATCAAAGAGGTAATCAAAAATTACATAGAGACAAATGACAATGAAAACATTCTGATCCAAAACTTATGGAATGCAGCAAAAGCAGTTCTAAAAGGGAAGATTATAGCAATACAATCCTACCTCAAGAAACAAGAAAAATCTCAAATAAACAATCTAACCTTATACCTAAAGGAAAGAAAACCGGATAAAACCCAAAGTTAGTAAAAGGAGAGAAATCATAAAGATCAGAGCAGAAATAAATGAAATAGAAACAAAGAAAACAATAGCAAAGATCAATAAAACTAAAAGCTGGTTCTTTGAGAAGATAAATAAAACTGATAAACCTTTAGCCAGACTCATAAAGAAAAAAAGGGAGAGGACTCAAATCAATAAAATTAGCAATGAAAAAGGAGAAGTTACAACAGACACCACAGAAATACAAAGCATCATAAGAGACAACTACAAGCAACTCTATGCCAATAAAATGGACAACCCAGAAGAAATGGACAAATTCTTAGAGAAGTATAACCTTCAAACACTGAACCAGGAAGAAATAGAAAATATGAACAGACCAATCACGAGTAATGAAATTGAAACTGTGATTAAATATCTTCCAACAAACAAAAGTGCAGGACCAGATGGCTTCACAAGTGAATTCTATAAAACATGTAGAGAAGAACTAACACCCACCCTTCTCAAACTCTTCCAAAAAATTGCAGAGGAAGGAATACTGCCAAACTCATTCTACAAGGCCACCATCACCCTGACACCAAAACCAGACAAAGATACTATAAAAAAAAGAAAATTACAGACCAATACCACTGATGAATATAGATGCAAAAATCCTCAACAAAATACTAGCAAACAGAGTCCAACAACACATTAAAAGGATCATACACCATGATCAACTGGAATTTATCCCAGAGATGTAAGGATTCTTCAATATATGCAAATCAACCAATGTGATACACCATATTAACAAACTGAAGAATAAAAACCATATGATCATCTCAATAGATGCAGAAAAATCTTTTGACAAAATTCAACACCCATTTATGATAAAAACTCCCCAGAAAATGGGCACAGAGGGAACCTACCTCAACATAATAAAGAACGTATATGACAAGCCCACAGCAAACATCATTCTCAATGGTGAAAAACTGAAAGCATTTCCTCTATGATCAAGAACAAGAAAAAGATGTCTACTCTTGCCACTATTATTCAACATAGATGTGGAAGTCCTAGCCATGGCAATCAGAGAAGAAAAAGAAATACAAGGAATCCAAATTAGAAAGGAAGTAAAACTGTCATTGTTTGCAGATGACATGATGCTATACACTGAGAATCCTAAAGATGCCACCAGAAAACTACTAGAGCTAATCAATGAACCTGGTAAAGTAGCAAGATACAAAATTAATGCACAGAAATCTCTTGCATTCCTATACACTAAAAATGAAAGATAAGAAAGTGAAATTAAGGAAACAATCCCATTCACCATTGCAACCAAAATAATAAAGTACCTAGGAATAAACCTACCTAAGGAGGTGAAAGACCTGTACTCAGAAAACTATAAGGCACTGATGAAAGTAATCAAAGATGACACAAACAGATGGAGAGATATACTATGTTCTTGGATTGGAAGAATCAATATTGTGAAAATGACTATACTACCCAAAGCAATCCACAGATTCAGTGGAAACCCTATCTGATTACCAATGGCATTTTTTACAGAACTAGAATAAAAAATCTTAAAATGTGTATGGAGACACAACGAATAGCAAAAGCAATCTTGAGGGAGAAAAACGCATCTGGAGGAATCAGGCTTCCTGACTTCAAACTATACTACGAAGCTATAGTAATCAAGACAATATGATACAGGCACAAAAACAGAAATATAGATGAATAGAACAGAATAGAAAGTCCAGAGATAAACCCATGCACCTATGGTCAACTAATCTATGACAAAGGAGGCAAGGATATGCAATGGAGAAAAGGCAGTCTGTTCAATAAGTGGTGCTGGGAAAACTGGACAGCTGCATGTAAAAGAATGAGATTAGAACACTCCCTAACACCATACACAAAAATAAACTCAAAATGGATTAAAGACCTAAATGTAAGACTGGACACTATAAAACTCTTAGAGGAAATATAGGAAGAACACTCTTTGACATAAATCACAGGAAGATCTTTTTTGACCTACCTCCTACAGTAATGGAAGTAAAAATAAAAATAAGCAAATGGAACCTAATGAAACTTAAAAACTTTTGCACAGCAAAGGAAACTGTAAACAAGATGAAAAATTAACCCTCAGGATGGGAGATAATATTTGTAATTGAATCAACGGACAAAGGACTAATCTCCAAAATATATAAACTGCTCATGCAGCTCAATATTAAAAAAACAAACAACCCAATCCAAAAAGCCAGAAGACCTAAATAGACATCAATCCAAAGAAAACATACAGATTACCAAAAGGCACAGAAAAGCTGCTCAACATCACTAATTATTAGAGAAATGCAAATTAAAACTACAATGAGGTATCACCTCACACATGTTAGAATGGGCATCATCAGCAAATCTACAAACAACAAATGCTGGAGAGGGTGTGGATAAAAGGGAACCCTCTTGCACTGTTGGCGGGAATGTAAATTGATACAGCCGCTATGGAGAACAGTATGGAGCTTCTTTAAAAAGCTAAAATGACCCAGCAATTCTACTCCTGGGCATATACCCACAGAAAACTGTGATTCAAAAAGATACATGCACCCCAGTGTTCATGGCAGGACTATTTACAATAGCCAAGTCATGGAAGAAACCTAAATGCCCATCAACAACGAATGGATAAAGAAGATGTGGTACATACATACAATGGAATATTACTCAGCCATAAAAAGAAACGAAATTGGGTCATTTGTAGAGACGTGGATGGACCTAGAGACTGTCATACAGAGTTAAGTATCACATATTAACACATATATGTGGAATCTAGAAAAATAGTAGAGATGAACCAGTTTGCCAGGCAGAAATACCGACACAGATATAGAGAACAAACGTATGGACACCAAGGGTGGAAAGTGGTGGTGGGGTGGTTGTGGGATGAATTGGGAGATTGGGATTGACATATATACAATAATATGTATAAAATAGGTAACTAATAAGAACCTGCTGTATAAAAAATAAAATTCAAAAAAGAAAAAAAGAATATAAATAAATAACAATACACACAGAAAGTAGAACAGTGTCTGGGGATTTGTGGGAATGGGAAGTTAGTGTTTAATGGGCACAGAGTTTCAATTTGGGAAAATGAAATTGTTCTGGAGATGGTTGGTGGTGATAGTTGCACAACAATATGAATGTACTTAATGCCACTGAACTGTACACTTAAAAATGGGTAAAGTGGTAAATTTTATGTTATGTTTACTTACCACAATAAAAACAAGAATGGAGACTTCATATCTACAGGAATGTAAAGGACTGTCTGGTAAAACCAGGTGTTTTATGTGGCAACTAGACTTCTAGAGTGAAGCCTTCAACATCTCAGCCTTTCACAGCAGCTGACTTGCCACTGATTCAACAGAAGATGAAACCTGCAAGTTGGTAAACTTTTGTCCATCAGTACAAAGGCTTCTGCTAGATTTTCTACTGTCTTAACCTTAAATTCAAACAGGCATTAAAGGATGACCAGAAAAAAAAAAAAAAAAAAAAAAAAAGGATGACCAGACAAATGAGGAATGTCAAAAAGAAAGAGCAATGTTAATAATTAGCAACAATGGCCAAAGAGCGAATGATTAATCCAGAAAACAGAAGAGAATTTTAAAATTCTCTCTATACCTGGTATCTTTAGAGATCTTTTAGAGAGATATTACATTTATTAAATAAGAGCAATATGCTGTAAAATAGGAACATATAAAAATGTAACCAATGGAAAAACTCAGTTGAAGAGTACAGAAAGAAATTAAGCAAATCTAGGAAAAGAATAAAAAGGACCAGAAACAAGAAAGGAAAATATGAGAATAAAGATTAAACACATATGGATAAATTCAAGATTTGCTACCTAAAAATGGAAGTCCCTGAAAGAGAAAGAAGAGGGTAATAAACCATCAGAGAAATGATAAAGGAGGCAACACTGAACCAAAGCATGAGTCTCTAGGTTGGAAGGGCCTACAAGGTGCCCAGCAATGGGAAGAAAAGATGTTTGCCTGGACATGTTATTGTGAAAATTCAGAATGCTGAAGTTTCCAGAAAGAAAAGAACAAAGTTAAAAAAACAGGTCACCTTTCAACTCAACAATAAAAGGAAAAATAACTCAATTTACAAAATGGACAAAGGATTTTAATGAACAAGAAAGTAAACAAATGACCAATAAGCACATGAAAAGATGCTCAATAATCATTAGCCATCAGGGAAATCCAAACCAAAACAGCAATGGGATACCACCTAACAGCCACTAGGATGGCTATGATCAAAGAGACAGATGTTAAAAAATGTTGGTGAGAATGTGGATGGATCGAAACCCTCATACATTGCTGTTGGGGTGGAGAGTGGTGTACTGCCTTGGAAAACAGTCCGATAGCTTCTCTGAAGGTTAAACGTTGTTACCATATATATGACCCAACAATTCCACTCCTAGGTATCTAGCCAAGAGAAATGAAAAGAAATATTCACACAAAAAGCTGTAAATAAAGTTCATAGTTGTATTATTAATAGCCCCAAAGTGGAAACACCCCAACTCATGAAGGGATAAATAAAATGTAGTGCTGGAAACACCCCAACCCATGAAAGGATAAATAAAATGTAGTGTATCCATACAATGAAATATTATCTGGTCATAAAAAGGAATGAAGTACTGACACGTGTTTCAACAGGGATGAGCCTTGGAGATATTTTCCTAAATGAAAAGTCAGTCACAAAAGAACACATATTTAAGATTCCCTTTACATGAAACGATGAGTTTAGGCAAATCTATAGAGACAGAGAGGAGATTAGTGGTTGCCTAGGGAAGTGGAGGTTGGGGGAAAAGGGGGAGTGACTTTAATGGGTACAGATTTCTTCTGGGGGGAAGAAAATATTATAAAATTTTGGTGGGGATGGTTGCATAGCTCTGTGATTATACTAAAAGCCATTGAATTGTACATTTTAAATGGGTGACTTGTATGATATGTGTGAATTATATCCCAACAAATCTATTTTTTTTTAAAAAGTCACACTGTTATCAGGCTTCTGAGTAGCCCTGGATTCTAGAAGTTTATATATAATGTGGAAATAAACAAAGACCACACAGATGAGAAAAAGAAAATGCTATTTATTCACGTTTCTATAGCAAGGGAGTCAGCCACCATCACTTGGTTTTGCTAGAAACTCAAAGGCAGGCAGAGGATTGGGAAAGCTTTTTACTGAAAAAAAGGGAAGGTTTCAGGTGTGCTCTAATTGGAGACTGGTGTGTTGGAAATCTGTAGGTGGGCTTGCTAGAGGCAGGGCATCCCATGTGATTGGTTAGGTGTGTATTTGGCTTTCTCTGGTTGGCACTAAATTGAAAGTGGGAACAAGACTTAGAGAAGCTGTCAGTTGTTAATCAAATTCTGGCCATTTTGGGTCAATTTTTTTTAAGGGTTTATTGTTTGATCTTCCTGGATTTTTTGTTAGAGACAGTGATCTGACCTACAAGTCTGACTTGTAGATAGTAGGCTGGTTTCCTGGCTCTTTAGATAATGGCTTCATTTCCTAAACTGGTTGCCACAGATTTGGGGTCAGAGTTTTATTTTATTTATTTATTTATTTTATTGAAGTGTAGTTGATTTACAATGTTGTGTTAATTTCTGCTGTAAAGCGAAGTGACTCATTTATACACATATATGCATTCTTTTCTGTTGTGGTTTATCACAAGATATTCAGTATAGTCCCCTGTGCTATACGGTAAGACCTTATTGTTTATCCATTCTATATATAATAGTTTGCATCTGATAATCCCAAACTCTGAATCACCCTCCCCCTCCCCCTATCTCCCCACTGGCAACCACAAGTCTGTTCTCTATGTCAGAGTTTTATTTTTATATATGGTCTGGGCATTGTCCACTTGTATATTCAGTCTCTCAATAAAAATGCTTCCAAAATTATGAAGGAATGAAAACAATATATTAAAAATATACCTAAGGAGAGTCATCTGTGCCTTGCCTCTCCTTGTTCCAGCCCGCTCTGCTGCCACTGCAATGGCCCAAGCTGATATTGCCCTGATTGGACTGGCTGTCATGGGCAGAACTTAATTTTGAATATGAATGACCATGGCCTTGTGGTCTGTGCTTTTAATAGGATAGTCTCCAAAGTTGATGATTTCTTGGCCAATGAGGCGAAAGGCACTAAGGTGGTTGGTGCTCACTCCTTGAAGGAGGTGGTCTCCAAGCTGAAGAAGCCTTGGTGAATCATCTTGCTTGTGAAGACTGTCCTGGCTGTTGATTTTATTGGAAAACTGGTACCCTTGTTGGACACAGGTGACATCATCATCAATGGAGGAAATTCTAAATACAAGGATACCACAAGACAGTGTTGAGACCCCAAGGCCAAGAGAATCTTGTTTGTGGGGAGTGAAGTTAGTGGTGGAGAGGAAGGGGCATGGTATGGCCCATCATTTATGCAGGGAGGGAATAAGGAGGCTTGGCCCCACATCAAGGCAATCTTCCAAGGCATCGCTGTGAAAGTGGGGACTGGAGGACCCTGGTGTGACTGGGTGGGAGATGAGTGGGCAGGACACATTGTGAAGATGGTGCACAACAGGGTAGAGTATGGAGACATGCAGCTGATTTGCAAGGCCTACCACCTGATGAAAAACATCTTGGGTGTGGAGCACGAGGAGATGGCAAAGGCTTTTGAGGAATGGAATAGGAGAGGGCTAGAGTCATTCCTGATTGAAATCACAGCCAATATTTTAAAGTTCCAAGACCGATGGAAAATACCTGCTGTTAAAGATCAGGGACAGTGCGGGGGCAGAAGGGCACTGGGAAGTTGACCACCATCTCGACCCCGGAGTACGGTGTCTCTGTCACCCTCATCAGAGAAGCGGTCTTTGTTCGATGCTTATCGTCTCTGAAGGATGAGAGGATCCAAGCCAGCAGAAAGCTGAAGGGACCTCAAAAGATCCAGTTTGAAGGAGATAAGGAATCATTCCCGGGGGCATTCGAAAGGCCCTCTATGCTTCCAAGATCATCACTTATACTCAGGGCTTTATGTTGCTAGGACAGGTAGCCACTGAATTTGGCTGGATGCTCAACTATGGTGGCATTGCCCTGATGTGGAGGGAGTGCTGCATCAGCAGGAGTGTATTCCTAGGAAAGATATAAGATGCATTTGATCGAAACCCAGGGCTTCTGAATCTACTACTAGATGACTTCTTTAAGTCGGCTGTGGAAACTGCCAGGACTCCCGATGGCAGGCAATCAGTACTGGTGTCCAGACAGGCATTCCCATGCTCTGCTTCACCACTGCTCTTTCCTTCTATGATGGATACAGACACAAAATGCTGCCAGCCAACCTAATCCAGGCTTAGCGATATTACTTTTGGGCCCACACCTATGAACTCTTGGCCATGCCAGGACTCTTTCTCCACACTAACTGGATAAGCCACAGTGCTAGTGTGTCCTTGTCTTCATACAATGCCTGATCAGATTCTGTTAGGCGCCATGACTCCGCAAACAGGGACATTCCATTTGCCACACAACAGTGCTTCCATGGCCCTTTGACCTACTTTCTGCTCAGATCTCTCTCTCTCTTTTTTTAACTTACTAGTAGTTTTATTTATTTATTTATTTATTTATAACAACCTTATTGGAGTATAATTGCTTTACAATGTTGTGTTAGTTTCTGCTGTATAACAAAGTGAATCGGCTATTGCATACATATATCCTCATACCCTCCCTCTTGTATCTCCCTCCCACCCTCCCTATCCCACCCCTCTAGGTGAACACAAAGCACAGAGCTGATCTCCCTGTGCTATGCAGCTACTTCCCACTAGTTATCTATTTTACATTTGGTAGTGTATGTATGTCCATTTCTCTCTCACACTTCATCCCACCTTACACTTCCCTCTCCCTGTGTCCTCAAGTCCATTCTCTATGTCTGCGTCTTTATTCCTGTCCTGTCCCTAGGTTCATCAGAATCCTTTTTTTTTTTTTAGATTCCATATATATGTGTTAGCATACTGTATTTATTTTTCTCTTTCTGTATGACAGACTCTAGGTCCATCCACCTCACTACAAATAACTCAATTTCGTTTCTTTTTATGGCTGAGTAATATTCCATGATATATATGTGCCACATCTTCTATATTCATTCATCTGTCAATGGACACTTAGGTTGCTTCTGTGTCCTGGCTATTGTAAATAGAGCTGCAATGAACATTGTGGTACATGACTCTTTCTAAATTATGGTTTTCTCAGGGTACATGCCCAGTAGTGGGATTGCTGGGTCATATGGTAATTCTATTTTTAGTGTTTTAAGGAACCTCCATACTGTTCTCCATAGTAGCTGTATCAATTTACATTCCCACCAGATCTCTTTAAAAAGTGTCGTAAGAGACTCCTCTGAAGAGTCAACCCAAGTCTATTTGTAAAGTAGTTCTGTGAGAACCATCACGCCCTCTGCCCTCACCTTTTGGGACAGAGCAGGAATTGAGCGTATGCACCACAGTGTGAGCCAGCTCTGTGAGGTGGTGTTTCTCACATGTCCCCTGTGGATTTGGGAAGCAGAGTAAGTTTGCTCTGATAGAGGCAGCGGCACTTATCACATAGGAGGGAAAGGTTTTTGTGGAATTTGATCAAACTGGAAACTTTGTATTATGTAGGTGAATTTCCTTTTCCTTTTACTTAATAAAGGTAAAAAGAAAAAAAATCCCCTAGGAATAAATAAAATCTGAGAGCTGAATACAAAATACATGTTCATAAACTTTACTTCCTAAGTGCCTTTCCTTAGAAAATTAATTGAAGACATTTTCCAAAAAATTAGCATAAAAAGGGAAAGACATGACATTCAGAAAGAGATGATGCAATCCAGAAGAGCAGGGACCTGAAGTTCCAGGAAGAGCACTGTTTAGTACTTCTAGAGAGCAGCCCTCCAGGATGGAGGCAAGAACCCAAGATGCCTGCAGGGAGTTCTACGAGGGGAGGGAAGAGAGGGAGTTTAGAAGAGAGTTGTAGTAAAGTATAACGGTACTGAGGATATGAAAAGGGTGCAAGGGGAAAGAGAGGCAATTTACAAAGCATTAGACATGCCAGGAAAAACAATAATATATTATAGTGTTTGCAGTTTTTATGATTTTGAATTATTGTTCAAGCAGAGCCTGTAATTACAAAGGCATAATAGTACAAGGACTACTGTTTTTCAGCGAAGACAAATGTAAAACAATTAGATGTACTTATAAAACAGAACATAAATATTGTCATCCTTGATAAAGTAGAAATACAGACGACAGTGGGGAGGTGAAAAGTGGGCAAAAGGCCAGGGAATGGCAGCTCATGTCATCAGGGTAAGATAGGAAGCTAGGTGATGTGTTTATAGTTGATAGAACAGGAAGTAAATGTGTCAGTTTATTACTGAGAGAAATAATGGTGTTCACATGCATTCACACACCAGCATACAAACTTGAACCTGAATTCTTCCTTAACAATACTTTGTAGACATCTCTCAGTGTAATACATTATCATTTGTAACTGAATCATACTTTTATTGCTAGATTTTTGGGTTGTTTCTAATTATTCACTATTGTCAAAAGTGCTACAAATATGTCCTAATTTATTTGTGTTTTTGCAATTTACCTATTATTTACCTTATAACAATTTCCTAAAAAATGCAATTCTACATCTAATGTTATCTATATGTGAAAATTTGAATCTATGTACAGATTGGTTTCCAGAAATGTTTATCAACTCATATTCTCAATTTAATGTATATTTCTTGCCCACCATAGTCACCATTTTAACCCATATCAATCTCCTATTGGTGAGGGAGATTAGCGTTGCTTTCCTGGAAAGAAGAGTGCACCACAATAATCTTCTCAGATTTAGTCTGCATTTTCAAATTCCACCATCTCAGTGGGAGCTGGCCTTAATCCATATAGTAACCCGAATGATACCTAAAAAGCATTTCAATGCAATTGCCAACTGGAAGCTATCACAACCCTTCAAGAATAGCTTTTAAATAGTTTCAAAATACTTTATTGCTAAATATAAAAAAGAACTATGACTTTTCATAATAGAATTATACTAGATAGACTCACCCAAAATAGTAGAGAGTAAATTCATTTAAACAGTTCAAATATCTGTGTTAGAAGAAAAAGTGGTGGATGGTGGAAGTGAAATTGTACTTTATGCTTACCAGGTGGCACTTTAAGTAGTATTTTCCACAGTCCTATTTCACACAGCACAGTCCCAGTTTATTCCTGTTGTTTTAGCTTAATTAATCATCCCCCTTCACTCTCAAAAGTGTCTTGGAATGGGTAATAATTATATGATCACCCTGTTTGCATAATTTCTACTAAATCTGGGATTACTTGATCAAAATCATTTAATTCTTTCTTCCACCTTCCTCTAGTACCTGCTATGTTACAAAGCTTGGATGAAAAATAGTTTAAAATTATGTATATGAATATATATGTGTATATATATAATAAGATATAAAATGTCAATTTCAGACTATACACAAGTGTGTATGCCCTTAAAATAAGATAAAGTGTACAGAGCCACAAGGCAGATGACTGCATGCTATTTTTATAGACTGTCTCACTTCACATATCCTAGTATGTATATATTTTGTACCTTGCCTACTCTACTGCCATGGATCTTAGAGCAACTGTAAAGACCAATAAAATTTCTTGCTCCCTAAACCAAGAAAAACCTGCATAATATAAAACTTGCAATAACATTTGAGAAAGGATTTTTCACTAAGGACAATTGAAATTTAAATTATGCGACTATTCTGTTTATTATTATTACAAATTTGACCTAATGATAATGTCTCATCACTGAGAGAACACTGTGATAAAGACCAGTAAGTAGTTTATAATTTTTTTGCTTTGCAAAATAAATTCCTTGGTTTTGGTGATAGAATTCTTAGGACTATGTGTCAAGGTTTATTTTTCCATTTTACTTATTATGTATTTTTCACACATAGAAATGTAAAATGTAATATTTAAATGGTTCATATTCCCACCAACCAGGTAACTTAATACTATTAATATTTAAATATAACCAGCCCCCCTGCCACACACACATGAAATTTCATTTTTATACACACATGAAATTTCATTTTTATACATGTATTTGTTATCTATTATTTTATAACAAATTACTCTATGACAGGTTAACAGATTAAAGCACAGACATTTATCATTTCCCAGTTTCTGTGGGTCAGGAACTCAAGAGTGGCTTAGCTGGGTGGCTCTGGCTCAGGGTCCTCCCCTCCCAACGCTGCAGTCAGGCTGTCAGCCAGAGCGACATCATCTGGGCTTGACTGGAGCTGCAGGATCCATTTCCAGGATGGCTCACTCGCACAGCTGTTGGCAGGCCTCTGGTCTTTTCCATGAGACCTCTTTGTAGGCCTGCTTGTGTATCTTCAGGACTTGTAAATAGGCCTTCCCCAGAGCAAGTGATCTAAGAGATACAAGAAGAAAGCTGCAAAGTCCTTTTGTTACACACCATCACTTCTGTCATATTCTGTTCATTAGCAGCAACTCACTAAACCCAGACCTCACTCCAGGGAGGGGAATTAATCTCAACTCTTGAAGTGAGGAGTAGCGAAGAATTTGTGGACATGTTTTAAAACCACCACACATGGTAAAAATGCAGGAAGCTAGTGTAAAGTGAGGACACTTGAAATGAAAACACTGCTGAGAGAAATTAAAGAAGACCTGAACAAACGGAAAGATATACCATATTCAGAGATTGGAGACTTAGTACTCTTATGATCTTAATTCACTCCAAGATGATTTGCATATTCAATATCACAATAAAAACCCAGCAGGTGGATGATTAATTAAGCTAAAACAACAGTAATAAACTGGGACTGTGCTGTGTGAAATAAGACATATATCACCCAACTTGTAGAAATTGACAAGATGACTCCTAAATAAATATGAAAATGTGAAGGACCCAGAACAGCAAGGTGATCATGAAGAAAAATGAAAAATGCACACGAACACATTTCAAGATTTACTATGAACTTAGAGTAATTAAGACAAGGTATTTTTGGCATAGGATAGATAAATAATTCAATGAAATAGAATAGAAAGCCTGGAAAGAGACAGATAATGTCATTTGATTTTTAGCAGAAGTGCCAAGCAATTTAAAGGGCAAATTCCTAAACTGGAAACAATCAATGTTAATCAGTATGAAAATGAATTAATAAACTGTGGTATATTCATACTCTGGGCTATAATTACTCAGCAATAAAGAGAACAAAATACTGATACATGCAAAAACATGAATACATTTTTAATATGTTTTGCTGAGTGAAAGAAACCAGGTGCAAATGAATACATAATATGTTTTCATTTATATGAGGTTAACAGGTGCAACTCATCTATGGGAATAAAAATCAGAATAATAATTATGACTGGGGGATAGTGTAGACAGGGAAAGGGCAGGCTATAATTGCTTATTAATTGCAGGGTTTTTTGTTTTGTTAATTTTTTCAAATTTCTCACATAGATGATCGTGCCATCTGTAAACAGTCAGTTTATTTTTTAATTCCCAATCTATATACCTTTTATTTCCTTTTCTTGTCTTATTTCATTAAGTAGTATTTCCAGTAGTATGATGTTGATAAGGAGTGGTGAGAAGAGACAGCCTTGCATTCTTCCTTATCTTAGTGGGAAAGCTTTGATTTGCTTAAGTATAATGTTAGCTATTGGTTTTTTGCAGATATTTTTTTTATCAAGGTGAGGAAGTTCCCTTTTATAATTTTTATCTTGAATGGGTATTGGATTTTGTTAAATGCTTTTTTATATATCTATTGATATGATCCTGTGCTTCTCCTTTTTAGCTATTTAGTAATAGATTCCATTAATTGATTTTCAAATGTTGAACCAGTCTTACAAACCTGAGATAAATCCTTCTTGGCTGTAGTGTATAATTCTTTTTATAGATTGTTGGATATGATTTGCTAATATTTTGTTGAAGTTTTTTGTATCTGTGTTCATGAGAAACATTGGTCTGTAATTTCTGGTTATTACAGAGTACTCTGGTACATTTCAAACTAGTTCCCTTTCCCCTTGCCCTGCTGGAAGTGCAAGTGGATTTTTCTCAGATATTTACTATGGGAACCAGGTTATGCTCCTGTATGTAATACAATACTGTGGGGACCTCCTCATGACTGGATTCCCCCTGGAGTTTTTAACTCTCAGACTTATCTACACTGAGCCTCCAGCAATCTGTCAATTACCATCATGTTTTCCTCTCCTGGCCCTGGTTCCCTTGGTTTCTGCTCTTAAGCCTCTGCTACAGTATTCACCTGACTTCCTGTACTCACCTGTCTCTCTCTCCAATCTTGGGTGGCAGTTTGCCCTGTGTCCTCCCCTCTATTATGGAGCCAAGAAGAGTTGTTGATTTTTCAGTCTGTTCAGCTTTTTACTTGTTAGGGCAGAGTGACAACTTTCAAGTTTCCTACATGTGGAACTGGAAACCAGAAATCAATAAATATACTTTTTTACAGTGGAGTTTTGTTTTGTAATATGAAAAAGTTGTTTTTAAATTTAGTATAAAGTAAGAACACTCTCCACTCATGACAGATTGAATTGACATATCATTTAAACTGAGCAAATGATGATCTTTGAAAAGACACTTTTAATTATACCACAAGTTCTTCAAAGCACTTTGTATATTCCCCAAATATAATATACAAAATAAAAATTTGTCTTGCTATTAGAGGTTTCAGAAGAATTATTCTTTTTGATAGTTCATAATATTAACTGATATCAAAGAAATGTAAAATAATTTTAAATGGTTAGGCTGGCTTAGAGGTAAAAGATAACTTGAGCCATATGTTAACATCAAAAGAAAAGATTTAATAGAAACATTGAAAATTATAATTTTAAATTAAAAAAGACCTTAAAAATAGACTACTAAATTTGTTGAGAGACAACTGACTCAACATTTTTATTGAAGTCAGTGTTAGTGACATATAGTTTTCTGCATCATCATGTATCATTCACTGTCATCATCTCAAAAATGATACAAATATGCTGTCATTTTGGAGCAGTCAAGTTAATCCTAGATTGACACGTGTTACTCAGACTGGGTAGTCATGTTATGGTTTTATTTAACACAATTCTGTAATGAACTTGCCTATCCAAAGATAACTCTTCTAATCTCCTACACTAGGATTCTGAATATTAAAGTTACTGCTTTCATCTAAGCCAAAAAATCAAATGAACAACTGTAAATGAGCATTATCTATGATCATTACAGTAAAAGCTACAAGTTTTTGTGTGCCTCTTATGTGTGAGGCACTTTACAGACATTATCTCACTTAATTGTCTTTATCATCACCCTGCCAGTATGGGGGTCCCTATATTGTAGGTAAGGGAATAAACTCAGATTGCTTAAGTAACTTGTGTGAAATCAAACAGTTAAGAGGCAGACAAGTTAGGAGTCAAAGTAATGTCCTTCTACTACAGTGAACACTGTGAATAGATTCTGCAAGTAAAAAATAAGAGTTTTTGCATTCAATAAACTGTATCTAGAGAAAGAGGGAAAAAGTGAATTGTTATGTAACAAGGTTAGAAATAATTTAAAGACTAAATACATATTTGAAAAATTCAGATAATACTTCAAAGAGTAAATTTTCCTTTTGAGGAAAATGGTCAGGGAAAATTCATGATAGCAGGTTTGGAAATGTGTATTTGAAGGATGGAGAGGACTTGGGTACCCAGAGATGAAAGAATATGTGGCAGCAAGAGGTCAAAGACCCAGGGATAAAAGGAGGTGAGAGGGAGATATTTGAGTAGTGAAGGGGACATTTTTTTCTAAGGATGCCTTTGAATACATGCTTATACAAGTATTACATGTGTTAACATTATCACCTTTTAATATTTCATGATGAAGTTGTTTGGGAATGACACATTGGGAAGATACTGACAAAAATAGAAAGAACATTTTTCTATGCTTAGAAAGGGAGGTAAATTCAGGTGGAGAATATAATATTGGGCATAGATAATTAGAAAGCATCAGAGAGAGCAGATATTTTGTGGGGAAAATACAAATAAATGGAAATGACAAAAAACATAATGGGTTGCTAAAAACAAATTTTAAGTTATCGACATTTTTTTCTGCTTTGACTATTTGTGGAGTGACTCAAAAATACATAATATGCCATGAAAAACTAGAGTAAATGAAAGAATCAAGGGAAAATGTTAAGCTAACTTTTATTGAGCATTTCCTATGTGCCAGGCTTTCTGGCAAATATTTTATATTATTTTATTTGTTGCTCAACATGTCTGTGAGTTAGAGCTCTTATTATTCCCATTTTATAAATAAAGAATTTGAGGTTAAAAAAGAGTAAGTCACTTTCTCAAGACCTCAGAGCTGGTTAGGGGCAGATCTTGGGCTTTAACTCCAAAGTTTGGGCTCCTCGCCACCTAATGATACTACTGCAGATGAATGATATTCTCATGGAAGCTGAGACAATAGACAAATTTAGGCTTTGTGCATGAGAGCACACTAAGGTAATATAATTCATCCAATTTTATGGCACACTTTACGACTAGGTTCTAGTTTCACCCTAAGTTAATTTCTAAAACTTTATCATAACTTATTTCATGACTGGAATCTCCAGTATCTTCTCTATAAGGCTAATACCACCACTTGTCTGAAGTAAGTTTGTATTTCATGCTAAAGTCCTTCTGATTTAAATTTATTATTGCTATCAATATCCTTAGTGGCTGGAATTAGTTTGGCCTTACCAAGAAATAAACAAACAACCAAACCAAACAACAAACACTTCCCTCCAAAACAAAACCTATCCACTAAAGGAATAGATGATAAAACAGCATTTACTATATCTTGAAAACTGTCAATAAACCTGTACCTATGAGCTTCTTAATAGATATTGTAAAATATCTTCTGAAATTTTCTATTTAGAAAATATCTGGAAACCAAAGCTCTAATTATCATCAGTCACCATAATGTTTAAACTCAGTAGGTTTTACTTTGAGGAAAAAAATTGCAGTTTGGCAATAGGAATACATAAAACCACATCATAAGCCCCCAGGCTTTATTCTCTGAAACTTTTACTAAAAATTCTAATTGCTTAGAATTTTGTTTTAACTTTACCTTAGGAAAAACAAAACAAAATAACAATATGAGAATATGAAAACTCTGGGTTATCATAAATGCATAGGTTTCATTTCTTTTTGAGGATTAAAATCTTCATTTGAACATAAAAATGACAGTGTGTTTTGCAGATAGCTGTCTAAAACAAAGTTAACAAATTTGAGCTTTTATTTAACTCTATATTATACTGTAAAGCATATCAGATTATAAGAAGTTCGTGTTGTGAAAATACATTTTTAAAGCCTGTGATTTTTCTTCACCAAATGATACGTAAATATCTTATGTAGTCAAACTATTTCTTTGCACACAACACGATATGAAGCCTGAAATTTCAATGAATATTGAAATTCAAAGAATATTCAAAGAATAGGCCAGAGAGTTAATTAATTAAAAATAAAAATTCCCTGTTCTATCCCCAGTGTTCTAATTCATTACCTTTGGAATGGGACTCAGAAACTATATGTTTACTAAATATTTCAGTATGTTGAATGCAGTAACTCTGGAGATCATACTTGGTGATATACTGATAACATTTTTTTGCCAAAATTTTTAGACTTTTACTAATGGGGGAAAGACCAACCTGGAAATTTGTTATTTAAATTTAAATATTTGTGTTTAGTATTGCAACCTGCTTTGCTTTCAAAATCCCAGCTCTGATTTCTGACCCTGATAATCATGAAATGTAGCTTGAAAACAACTCGAAACCTGATTAAAACATAAAATATCAGTTTGAACACCTTGGATTACTACCCAGGTAATAAGGACAGGAGGAGTTCAGATCTTAAAAGAAGAACAATAAGATGAGACATATTTGGCATTGCTTTGCTCTCTCAGTCCTGACTGAGAGGCTGAGCATCTAAGCAGAAGTTTCAGCAATTCTGTAGATCACGATGGGAGTGTGGGCACTGGAGTTCCAAGTCCTAGAAGGAAGGAGGGCTTTTGTGACTGTGGTACGTGCATCTATGTATCTATATATTTCTCCCCACCCTCTCTTGATTAATGACATCACTTCTGGAGCCAGAACAAACTGGATTTAAGTCGTGAGTGTTTTGGGGTCAGTTACCTAATATTCTTTATCAGAACCATTTTTTCATTTGTTCATTCACTTGATAAATATATAATGTGTGTCAACTATATCCCAAGACTTTGGTGTCTATTCTATTTTATTTTTGAGATTTTTTTCATGCTATGTCTTTGATTCTTTTTCTTTTTCTCTTTCTTATTCTTCTTTTTTTTGGCCGCACCATGCAGCATGCGAGATCTTAGATCCCCAACTAGGGATTGAACCCGTGCCCCCTGCAGTGGAAAACGGAGTCCTAACTGCTGAACCGCCAGGGAAGTCCCTGATGTCTAGTTTAAAGGATAATACCTACTCCATTAGGTCATTGTGAGGATTATAATTTGGTGATTTTCAGCATCTATCACAATGACTGGTGTATAATAGTGCTCAATAAATATATGCTGAAGAAAGGAACTGATTAAAGCAGAAGTATCAGACTTCTAATGGGAATCTCTTTTTGCTTCATATGTTTTCACTTACTTCCTAAAAAAATCTAAATGTCATATGTTACTATTGTCTAATTTAATTGTCACAATATGATTATAAAAAGTTTGTCATAATTAATAATTTTATTTCACACATGTAAACAAAAAGTAACTCAAAGGGAGATGACAGGTTCATTATATTTTCTCTAAATCTTATTCAAACTTATATTCTGTTTTTTGTTTGTTTTAAGCTAGATTCTTCTTTTTTATTGTGATATAATCGATATATAATATTGAATTAGTTTTAGGTGTACAGTCTAACGATCTGGTATATGTATGCACTGAAAAATCATTACCACCATAAGTTTAGTTAACATCTATCAACCACACAGAGTTACAAAGTTTTTTTTTCTTGTGATGAGAATGTTTAAGATTTACTCTCTTACCAACTTTCAAATATACAGCATAGTTTTTTTCACTATAGTCACCATTACACCCCCAGGACTTAGTTATCTTATAGCTGGAAATTTGTACCTTTTGACCATGTTCATCCTATTTTGCCCACCTCCTAACCACTGCCTCTGGCCACCACCAATCTGTTCTCTGTATCTATGAGTTTTTGTTGTTGTTTTTTAGATTCCACATACACATCAGATCATACAGCATATGTCTTTCTCTGTTTGACTTATTTCAGTAAGCATAATGTCCTCAAGGTCCATCCATGTTGTTGCAGATGACAGAATTTCCTTCTTTTTAAGGCTGAATAATATTCCAATCTATGTATATACCATATTTTCTTTATTCATTCATCCATCAATGGACACTTAGGTTGCTTCCCTATCTTAACTATTGTAAATTATGCTGCAATGAACATGGGGGGGTGCAGATGTCTTTTCAAGGTAGTGATTTCCTTTCTTTTGAATAAATACTCAGGGTGGAATTCTTGCATCATAGATTAGATTCTCAACATTGTTCTTATGAAAACTTTTCTAACCTCGGTAAAGTTCTTCCAAATTCAGGATAAAGTTCATCTTAAACCAAGGTTAGGCTCTCCAGCCTTTAGAGCCAGTGGTGTTCAGCTTGCTATCCACCAATGATATGTCTGATTATTTGACTATTGGATTCTGTGTAACATTAGCTCTTTTCAGATACAAAACAAAATACTAATGTTTGCTAGGTATGTGTGAATATTTCACATATGATTTACAATAGATTATAAAATATGCATTCTAAAAATGAATAAAATTGTCATCTGAAAACACTTTATAAGAAAACCATATGAATTTTAAAATATCCTTTCTATGATAAAGCTGATCCTATAGGTATAAGGTAAAAATAAATTAAGAATGAGAGGACAAGCATCAAGACTGGGTTTTTTTCTTTTTTTAATTTCTTCTACTCATCTTAGAAATCTTCCTTAATTGGTATCTCTTGCCAACACCTTCCAGTAACAGAACATTGTATCTGCACTTCTATACATCTTTAACTCACAACTGAGAATCGCCTTCATTTTCCTGGCAGGAGTAGTTTTTCCTCTTTACCTTTCAACATAGCTTTCAATAATAAACCTGCTTAATTTTGGTATTCCTTATCTTTTGACTTAGGTTGTATTAGTATCATTTCAGTCTACTTGCACAAAATTTTAGTTACTTTGCATTTTATCATTCTTATAGTTATTCATTTATTTATTCTTTCAATATTTATTGTGTAGAAACTATTGATATCAAAGTTGCCAAGTCTGATATTTGCTGTCAAGAATCTCGGTCTGTTGGGAGTGGGGGTACTGGTGGAGATGGATGCTAGGATTGACATACGAAGAGAAAGTGCTGAATCTTTACAAATTAGCTTAAGTCATAAGTGACTTCTCTGTATCTACAGATTTGTTTTAAAATCAATTGAAGAAATTTAAAAACTGATGATATAAAGATTACAAATGCAACTTACTGGAAGTTTCCTATACTGGTCTACATTTGAAAACCCATTAAAGGAAAGCAAAACCAAACAACTTGCCTGGATGTTTGGTGCTATTCTTGACTTAAATAACTAGTAAACCCTCTCTTCCATATCCTATCATATGGCCTAGGATCCAGCACCTGCCAGATGCTTGTGAAGGTATCCGGAAATTGAGATACTTAATAAACTTATTCACTATTCAGTAACATTTTTTTTTTTTGCCTGGATTTGTTCAATCATCTTTGGCTTCTTCTAGCACAATTCTAGTTCCCTATAATTATTTTTCTAAATAAAGGTGGGACACTCACAAAAAATGATAGGAAATATTATTTGAGATATAATTTCAGTTTAGAAATTGATAAATTCTACCCACTAACTTAGAGAATTCTTATTTTTTTTAAATGAAATTTCAAAACACATTGTTATATTAGTATCATCTTTAATTGCTGGAAATCACACAAGGCAGGCTGCCTCCATTATGTGTTTAGACTAAGTGCCCCCTAAACTACAAGGAATGGCCTACAGAGCAGCCCACCTTCATTGAAGTCTTGGCTTCTCAGAGCTGGAAACATAGCCTGGAATTCAGGGTAGGGTGGAATTCACCCTCTGAGAACTTAACACGCAGCCCTAAAATGCCTTTGGTAAAGCCATGTATCTTGTACTTTAGGTCTTTAAACAATTTTAGTGTCTCTAATTTAATTATTGTGTAATAGTTATTCTTTTGAGCACCTACCATGCTAGTTACTGTATTGGGTGCTTTACATATTTTTACATAAAAGCCTCAAAAAATCCCTGTAGTTTTTCCCATTTTAGACTGTAGGAAAACTGAGGCTTAGATTAAATAGCTGCTCAAGGTCAATCCATTTCTTACCAATCTGGTGTCAGACCAGAGCCTGTCTTTGCTCTTGGTCTTCTGTCACTGAGAGCACTTTGTCTGGTTTCCCAGCAGGTCAAAAGCAGAGACAAGGATTGGATGGTTGTCTGATGCTAACACAGGAGGAAAGAGGGTAGATGGGGGTCTGGAGGGTTGAGAAGTGCTGTATCCACTCTCTCTGAGAGTCTGGCTCTCCCATGGAGGCCCTGTGAGGTTGCAGCAGGAAGCAGGAACCATTTCTTAGACCCAAATGAGATCTGTTTGTGACTCAGGGGCAATGCCTGTGTCCAAGATGATGACCAAGGCCAGCGATGTGGGGCGTTTGGAACTCTCAGACTAGCATGCGTCCTGCGATTGGGCAACCCTTCCACCATTTTTGCCTAGGTTTTTTTTTAAAAATTATTATTATTATAACCATCACAAAAGTACAAAATTTAAAAATTTAACAGATCATTTGTAGAACTCTGAAACCTGTGGACCCAAAGTTGGTATATCCTGATTCAGAAGGGGTAATTATCTGATAACTAACCATAGAAACTTTAACAGATATTTGAGTAACAGCCGGTCCAGATGGGCTTTCATTGGGAAGCTCTTTCAGAGGAGGAGAAACAAAAAGTCTCTTTTCCCAATTTGCAACTAGTCTGGGGCTGGTGCTGATTCTAGGAGACATTTGTTTTTAGCTAATGGGTTGTTTTCTTTTCAGCTTACCTAGACAAAATTTGAGCTTATCACATTAATGCCAAAAATACTTGCAGGTTTTTCAGAAATTACATCTGTGTTCAGCACTATATTTGAGAGAAAGTTACAATAGGGACCCTGCAAATAACTAGTACAATGCCCATAATGTCAGGATAATGTTCTTCTTTTGTAACAGGGTGAATTGACAAAAAGGATTGACACTAGCCCATCTCTGCTCTCAGGAGAGCTGTTAGGAAGGCTATGGAATGAAATTGGGGACAATAAAAGGACCCTCTCATGTCATTTGTAAAATTCTTTATAGCAGCCCTTGAAATTAAATGCATTCTTTATAGCTGTGCTTATATTGTAGTTTTATTCAAGTACTTATTTGAGATCTTTGGGGAAAAGTGTTCTTACAGGCATAGAAAAAGTTGTAAAAGTGAGGTGAAAATAGAAATAAATAAATGCTAGTGCTTAAACAGGATTCCCTAGGTTTAGAGGGCTCCAATGGAGACCATATAAACAAATAATTAATAATTTGTCAGATAATAACTCGTTCTTTTATTTATGTGTGGAGTCAAAATGTCTTTTCATCTCAGAAACAAAACAAACATGGATGTGCTCAAAATCAGACTATTGAAGGAAACCACCTGAATGTAAAATAGGTTTCAGTGCTTTTCCATGCTGATCATAACACTTTCACCACTTACTGGAAAATTATTACATAGCATAAATCATAACAAACACATTGGGTAATTTTTATTACTCTAATCCCAAATGTCCATGTAATGGAATAAAAGCTCTAAATTTTTCTCTGGACTTCACTTAGCTCTGTTAGGTAAACACCTCTGGCTTCTCAGGGAGATTCTTCCCACAGCTTTCATTATTGATTTGTTTCCTAAGCTTTGGGCAAGACCTACATTGAACATAATCAACCTACCAACCAACCCACCACAGAAACCAACCAACCAACATGTACACACAATTTGGTTCTAAACTGTTTTGCCATGAAGAGCAGAAAATATGTTCTTTTAAATGTCTGAAGGAGGTATATGTCATCTTTTAAAACTGTTTTCCTTGATTAAGAAAGAATACAAAAGAAAGAATAATTCTAAAAAATTAGTTTTCAATGAAGGAATGACTATTAGCTTAAAATGGTAATTACCAGGAAGGATCACGCTTTTTGGTACTGATCATGCAGCCATAAGGAATCATGCCATCTCTAGTTTAGGGTTGTACTTTGCAATAGTCATTAATGCTATTCACAGATATTTGTGATTCTCCTTCTTGAGGTCTGTAGAATGGAAATTTCCTGCTTTTCAAAGTTAATTTTGGCCAAGTGACTTGCCTTGCCAGTGAAATGTAAGAAGTGATCCAGGTTGTTTCTGGAAAGAAGGGTTCAGAGCAGAAGTGTGACTTGCCTCAGCCTTTCTCTATGATATGGTGATTCCAGACAATAACTGCTGTGTTAGCTTGGTTCCCAGAATGAGGACGACCCAGGGCAGAGCTGTAGCCAGACCAGGAAGGACCAGGAGCATCCATGATAAATATGACTTGTTGTTTAAAGGTACTGAGATTAGGGTGTTTGTATTACTGAGTCTTCACTAATGGTGTCCCATGTCATCCACTCTCTATGGCAAGAGTCAGCAGAGACATATAATGGCTCACACCCATCTACATGCTCAGAGTCTAAAAGGGAATATATGTGGGGAAAAGGCAGGAGAGACAGGGAAAGAGAGAGGTTAGTTATGGAAGGGAAGAAACATTTAGAGAAGGGAAGAGGAAGACCTGAACATATTTTGATTATTTTTCATTCAAATAATTGTTATCTGGGCCATTCATTTTTCTCACTTAAAGAGTATATTATGAAGAAAAAAATTTGGGAAGGAAAGCATAAAAGCTTATTTTAAGTAAATTCCCATATAAATTCATTTCAGTACACATGTAGGATGATTGGAGAGTAAAAGAGCCTATAAAATTCATGTTCCAGCGTGAAAAGATTGATTGTGGTCTTAATGTCTCTGTGGAACACTCAGAGATCACTGATGGTGATTGTTAGCAAATGTAGTTGATGTACATGAAGGTGAAGATACCACTTCTGCTTGCCTGATGACAACAAATACAACATATGTTGAAATGTGGGAAGTTCAGATCTTCAAACATTTTTTTCTGAACATCATCAGTCAGTTGCATGGATTCATTATTTATTTTTCTTTAAGACACCACTAAGAAGAAAGAAAATTCCAATTCTAAATAAGTCAATTTGTTTGCTACTAAAATTACCCATTCAATACCAACAGAAGAGATTGTATACATTAACTATGCTGCAAACAAATAAAAATAATAAAAACAAAAAGACAGGTGCACTCAGACTCTTCCATTAGATTCTGAAGCTAATTCAAGAATCAGTGTTTGCCACATGCTTTATTCATGAACCATGATGTATTGTCCCCATCACCCAACAAAAGAAAACAACAAAAACAACAATAAGAAAACAACGGTTAACTTTCAGAATGCTTAATAATTATTAGGACTTAGAAAAAGTGCTTTAATATGAAAAGTTATTTAATCCTCTCCATCACACTGTTAGGTAGGTACTACTAATCCTGTTTTACAGAGGAAGACAATGGGCCAGAGAGAGGCTAAGTGACTTGCCTGTAGTCTCATGGTTAATGGGTGGTTAAATCAAGAATCAAACCCAGATTAACAGGGTTATAGGGTCTGAAGCCTTCTACTCTGCTTTCTTGGAAAGAGGGCAGCAAATTGGCAGAATCTAGGCATAAAGTCAGAATCTGATTTCCAGTAATGGAGATTGGCTCTTATTCTGTATTTAAAATTTTTAAATACTATTACAATGACAAAACTATATTTTTAAAAGGAATCCATCTTTTCTCTTACTCTCTATGGTTAAACTATGTTTACTTTTTCTTTGTTATTCCAGATTTTTTCAAAAGCATACAGAATTTTTATATAGTTGTAGGTGTATAGAATATATAATTTTATATTCTATTTATTTTATTTTTCCACTAAATAATTCTATATACCAATGCAGTTTTTAATAATTTTACATTTTAATGGATGTCTAATATTCCACAGAGTTGATGTACTAGAATTTATTAAATTATTTCCTGCTACTGGCCATTTAAGTTGTTCTTGAGTACTTCATCTTATAAATAATGCTGTAATGGATTTTCATGAACTATTTCCTTAGAAAAGTATATTATCATGATCTACTTATAATTCATGAATTTTATTGCCAAATTATGTTCTAGTTTATTCTGTCATCAGCGTATAAGTGCAATACTGTTACCATAATTTTAATAGCATTTGGAATTATTATTTTAGGTTTTGGTTAGTTTAGAAGGTATGAAATGGTATATGTTATTTAATTGGTTTCTTTGATGTAGTGGGGTCATAAATTGATACCCTAGCCTCTGATATGCTAAAAAATATGTAGCATTTTCATTTCCTATTGTAATTGATGTTTTTTATGTGCCAGTTCATACAGTATTGTTTCTGTTTAAATAACTAGTCTATTCAAAAGTAAATTCTTTATTTGAAGTGACTGAGCTCATTAAAACTGCTCAGTTTCTCTAGGGAACTGCTTCCTGTTTTACAGCTGCACCCCCCCACCACCACTTTGCATATTGGAGATCTAAGGGGGCTATTTTGTCCCAGTTGTGGAAGGGCAGGGGGGCCTTGCATCCTTGCCTGTCATCTAGACACTCATAGAAGCTCAGCAATTTCTGTGGGCCAGTGCTGATTCGGTTCTGCCCTTTGTACAAGTGATCACTGAGGTGTGAGTGATGCCACTGATGCCTTCTGGCTTTTGGGATGATTCCTGGCACTCCTCCAGGAGCTCATTCCCTGAATAGCAAACCCCATGCACAGCAGCCCCTCTGTCCTGACATGAGGCTCTGCTTCTCCTGCAACAACCTCTCCCCTTCTCCCCTCACCTCTCGCTTGTGCATGGGGCAGCTTGTGGGTCCCCTGCACACACAGCACAGAAACCAGAGGGCTGCCACCTCCCTTGGGTCATTCACCTGGACATCTGCCCCAGTGTGGCACTGTACCCCCTCCCACGTTGACATTAATCCTGTGAAAGGATTCCCTCCTAGAGGATGTAAACTGCCTGCACATGACAGGGGGAGAAGGTGAGCAGTACCTATTGGGTTGGCCAAAAAGTGACTTCAGTTTTTAAGTAAAAATAAAAGGCACATTTTTTATTTTCACCATTTTATTGAACAACATATTCACCATTTTGCCATTTTTCAGGCAACTTCATAATTCCTTTCATAATTCCATCTTCCCAAAACTTCTTATCTTTTTTGAGCAAAGAACTGGTCCAGGTGACTTTTACAGTCTTCCAGGGAATTGAAATTTTTTCCATTAAGAGAATTTTGTAAAGACCTAAATAAATGGAAATCCGAAGGTGCAATGTCTGGTGAATATGGCAGATGAATCAGAACTTCCCTGCCAAGCTGTAACAGTTTTTGCCTGATCATTAAATAAACATGCGGTCTTGTGTTATCCTGATAGAAGATTATGCGTTTTCTGTTGACTAATTCTGGATGCTTTTCGTTGAGTTCTGCTTTCAGTTGGTCTAATTGGGATTGGAATTAATCCTCTGGTTTCCTGGAAAGAGCTCACAATAGAGAACTCCCTTCCAATCCCACCATATACCCAACATCTCCTTCTTTGGATGAAGACCAGCCTTTGGTGTGGTTGGTGGTGGTTCATTTTGCTTGCCTCATGATCTCTTCCATTCCACATTATTGTGCAGTATCCACTTTTCATTGCCCATCACAATTTGTTTTAAAAACGGAACACTTTCATTACATTTCGATAGAGAATCGCAAGCGGAAATACGGTCAAGAAGGTTTTTTTCTGCTTAACTTATGTGGAACCCAAACATCAAAGTGATTAACATAACCAACCTGGTGCATATGATTTTCAATTCTTGATTTGGATATTTTGCGTATGTCGGCTATCTCCTGTGTGGTATAACCTTGACTATTCTCAATTAATGTCTCAATCCGATCACTATCAACTTCAACTGGTCTACCCCACCATGGAGCACCATCCAGGGAGAAATCTCCAGAATGAAACTTCGCAAACCACTTTTGACACGTTTGATCAGTCGCAGCACCTTCTCTATACACTGCATAAATCTTTTTTTTTGCATTTCAATTGCGTTTTTACCTTTCTTGGAATAATAAAGCATAATATGCAGAAAATGTTGCTTTTTCCTTCCATCTTCAATATTAAAATGGCTATACATTTACCAATTTTAATTTTTTTAAAATGCACGGTGATATGACAGCTGTCACAGTACAATCTAACAAAATTGTTTTGAATGAAGTTAAAGACAACTAAGTGCTACTAGAGCCACCTTACGGAAAAAAACAGACAAGCTTTTTGCCCAACCCAATACAATCTTCCCAGTGGTCCTCGTCTCCGTAAACATGGTTTAATATATTTTACTGGACATTCCCCTCTGGAGCTCCACTAGGAGACAGTGAAACAAAGATTGTACTGTATTCACTCCCCCTTATTCCTGTCTTTCATTTTTCTGAAATCTGCCGAGCAGGAATGGATAGATTTTACTTTTCACTTCCTATATCATGTTATATCCCATTTTTTCTAATGTGTTATCTATCTTTCTTCCTTCTATGAGACTCAGTGGCCATGGGGCAGGGGAGGGAAGTTAGTAGCTTACTAAACAAGAAACAAACATTTAGAGTCATTTTTAAACTTGCAATCTGAAGTGTAATATACAAACAGTAATATGCATACTCTATGACTTTTCACAGAGTGAAAATACCTGTAACCATCATCTGGGTCAAGAGGTAGAATATGAACAGCAGCCAGACACTTCCCTCCTGTTCTCTCCCAAATATCACTCATCATCCCTCTGTGCTAGTGGCCAGGTGTGGTTTTCTTTTCTTTTTTCCTTTACTTTTTATTTTTATTTATTTATTTATTTATTTTGCGGTATGCAGGTCTCTCACTGTTGTGGCCTCTCCTGTTGTGGAGCACAGGCTCCGGACGCGCAGGCTCAGCAGCCATGGCTCACAGGCCTAGCCGCTCCACGGCAATGGGGATCTTCCCGGACAGGGGCACAAACCCATGCCCCCTGCATCGGCAGGTGGACTCTCAACCACTGTGCCACCAGGGAAGCCCTCTTCCTTTATTTTATGTTGTTGTTTGTTTTTCCCTGCCTGAAGTATGAAAAGTTTCTTGAAACTTTGTCTTGATGTCTTTCACCAGTTTTGAAAAATTCTTGGCTAATACCCTTTATTGCTTCTTCCTCATCATTTCTACTTCTTGGACTCCAAAAACTTTCTGAATTTGTTATCTATCTTTTACATATTTTCTATCTTAAAGCTATACTAATCCTAGTTTCTGCCATGTCTAACCTGCTTTTAAATCTATCTGTTGAATTCTTATTTTCAGCAATACTATTTTTAACTTCTATCATTTTTATTTGATTTTCTATGTAGATTCCAATTATGTGGTACAGTTCTTCATTTTTCACCTATGTTCAAATATATTAATCATAGTTATTTAAATTCCATGTCTAACGCCAAGATTTCAGTCCTCTTGGGTCTGTAACTATTCTTTTTTTTTTTTTTTTTTCTGCTTTTGTTTCAAGTTATTTGGTTCTGTACCTTAGCATGTCTGGTAATTTTTGATTTAGTTCTAGATATTAGGCATGTAAATGTTAATGTTTCCTCCCTTTGGCCAGAGTTAGTATATATCAGTCAGACCTACCTTATTGATCATTCTGTAGCCTTCTCAATAGTTAATGACTGTCAGTATTTATTTTATTTATTTATTATTATTATTATTTTTTTTTTTTTGCGGTACACAGGCCTCTCACTGGTGTGACCTCTCTTGTTGAGGAGCACAGGCTCTGGATGCTCAGGCTCAGCAGCCATGGCTCACGGGCACAGCCGCTCTGTGGCATGTGGGATCTTCCCGGACTAGGGCATGAACCTGTGTCCCCTGCATCGGCAGGTGGACTCTCAACCAATGTGCCACCAGGGAAGCCCAGTAATATATTTTTTAACATCTTTATTGGAGTATAATTGCTTTACAATTTTGTGTTAGTTTCTGCTGTATAGCAAAGTGAATCAACTATATGTATACATATATCACCATATCCCCTACCTCTTGTGCCTCCCTCCCACCCTCCCTATCCCACCCCTCTAGGTGGTCACAAAGCACAGAGCTGATCTCCCTGTGCTATGTAGCTGCTTCCCACTAGCTATCTATTTTACATATGGTAGTGTATATATGTCAAGGCCACTCTCTCACTTCATTCCAGTTTACCCTTCCCCTTCCCCATGTCCTCAAGTCCATTCTCTACATCTGCATCTTTACTCCTATCCTGCCCCTAGGTTCTTCAGAACCTTTTTTTTTTTTTTGCTTAGATTCCATATATATGTGATAGCATACGGTATTTGTTTTTCTCTTTCTGACTTACTTCACTCTGTATGACAGACTCTAGGTCCATCCACCTCACTACAAATAACTCAATTTCATTTCTTTTTAAGGCTGACTAATATTCTATTGTAAATATGTGCCACATTTTCTTTATCCATTCATCTGTCGGTGGACACTTAGGTTGCTTCCATGTCCTGGATACTGTAAATAGTGCTGCAATGAAGATTGTGGTACATGACTCTTTTTGAATTATGGTTTTCTCAGGGTATATGCCCAGTTGTGGGATTGCTGGGTCCTATGGTAGTTCTATTTTTAGTTTTTTAAGGAGCCTCCAAATTGTTCTCCATAGTGGCTGTATCAATTTACATTCCCTCCAACAGTGCAAGAGGGTTCCCTTTTATCCACACCCTCTCCAGCATTTATTGTTTGTAGATTTTTTGATGATGGCCATTCTGACCAGTGTGAGGTGATACCTCATTGTAGCTTTGATTTGCATTTCTCTAATGATTAGTGATGTTGAGCGTCCTTTCATGCATTTGTTGGCAATCTGTATATCTTTGGAGAAATGTCTATTTAGGTCTTCTGCCCATTTTTGGATTGGGTTTTTTGTTTTTTTGATATTGAACTGCATGAGCTGTTTGTATGTTTTGGAGATTAATCCTTTGTCAGTTGCTTCATCAGCAAATATTTTCTCCCATTCTGAAAGTTGTCTTTTCATCTTGTTTATGGTTTCCTTTGTTGTGCAAAAGCTCTGAAGTTGCATTAGGTTCCATTTGTTTAGTTTTGTTTTTATTTCCATTTCTCTAGGAGGTGGGTCAAAAAGGATCTTGCTGTAATTTATGTCATAGAGTGTTCTCCCTGTTTTCCTCTAAGAGTTTTATAGTGTCTGGCCTTACATTTAGGTCTTTAATCCATTTTGAGTTTATTTTTGTGTATGGTGTTAGGGAGTGTTCTAATTTCATTCAGTATTTTACAGGCATTTAAAAATAAGGCATGTTTTTTATTTTCAGTGACCAAATTCATACACATAAATTAGATTGATCTTATTATTTATTCAAGTTTTCAATGGACACTTATTTTTCTCTAATTCAATATGTAATAAAGTAAAAGAAGTGAAATAAAATCTTGTTGCTGCTGCTCTTTTTATCTCCTATAATTTCTGACATAACATTTTTGCTCTTATTTGATATTCAGTTATGACATTCATAACTGTACTATGTTTATTATTAGTTGTAGCTTTTGGTATCATGAAATTTACTTTTTGCCAAATTTAATACTTTTGGGTTGAAATTCATGTGGTTTTATATTATGGCTGCAACATTAATATTTGCTTGTTTGTTTACAGTTGCCTATTATTTTATTTTATTTTTATTTATTTTTTTTGCAGTACATGGGCCTCTCGCTGCTGTGGCCTCTCCCGTTGCACAGCACAGGCTCTGGACGCGCAGGCTTAGCAGCCATGGCTCACGGGCCTAGCTGCTCCATGGCATGTGGGATCCTCCCAGACTGGGGCACGAACCCGTGTCCCCTGCATCAGCAGGCAGACTCTCAACCACTGCACCACCAGGGAAGCCCTATTCTTTTATTTTTAACTTTAAAGAATCACTTTGTGAGTGTCTCTTATAAACATCCTAGCATTGCTATTTAGCTTATGATCTAATCTGCATATGTTTTTTAATAGGTGAGTTAAATTCATTTACATTTAATGTTATGACAGGTATGTGAGGTTTTAATTCTGCCATATGTGATATTTTCTCTTTTTAGGTTTTTTTCTTAAAGGTCTCTTACTTTATTGTCTCTTTTCACTTATTGTTTGTTTTTGTGTTTCTTATCACAGTTAGGAAGTTCATTTTCTTCCATTATTCTAGTAAACTGTAAATTTTCTTGGTGTTTACATTTTTGGTCTTAAATATGTTACTACCTTTATTATTTATTTTAAATAATATTTTTGTTGCCTCTTAGCTTTTAAAATGTATTAAACAACAATCTTATTCTATTTTGCAACTTTTCTCCTTCTGCTTTCAAAGTTTTAAAAGCCTTATTTCTACATAAAAATTTTATTAAATATTTTTATCCCTTTTTCTCTATTATTTATCTTAGTTAGTTAAATATTAAATGCTCATTTTTCATCTTTTTGCTGAATTCCTCTAGCCATATTTTAGTCAGCTAAAGTTGGCATCTAGCAGTTTCTTCAAGAAAAGCTGTTACCAAAGTTATTACTAACTTAGTAAGCTAAAAAGTTATTACTAACTTTTGAAATAATAGTAAGCTACTACTTCAAGAACAGTATTACCAAAGTTCTTGCATGTTCAAAACTGTTTATCTGTAGTGTTTATAACAAAGATAGAGCTTTGCTGGATGTAAATTTCTAGGTTCAAACTTTTTAATTTGAATTGTTTTTAAATATTATTCAATTACCTTCTTATACTGAATGGTACTACAGAGAAAGAAGTTGCCCTCTATTTTCCCTTTGTACATAGAGTGATTTTATAATATATCTTCAAGAACAAGTCTCTTTTGATAGGGAATAGAGTAATAACTGCACAGACATTGGGTAAACAGGTGCAACCCAGGACTCTCTTCATCAAGTCGGTATGCACGGACACTTTAAACTTATTAGAGTGCTTTCAGTTATGAATAGGTGATTTTGTTTTTCTTAGAGAATCCAAATTATGAGAATGTTGGTTCTCTTTTGATTGTACATAGTTCAATTATTTTATCTCCAGTAATTTAAAAATTTAAAGTTTTTTCACTTTATTTATTTCTCACTATCCCTTATTGTATTTCCCAGTGTTTAGTCTCTTTTTACTTCTTCCAACTTTGTCTTTACTCTGTGTGTGTGTGTATTGGTCTACTTTCTTTGCATGTGTGAATTCAGCCAACACATTTTAATCTACTTGTTATTTTGTCATTTTTTTGCTAAATTCTTTTTCTAGAAACAAGAAGAATTTTTTTTATTAAAGAAGAGTCTTTTATTGATCAAAATAGAATACACATTAAAATAAACACCTTTGTATTTAATGAATACTACACCAAACATTGGAGATATAAACTCACAAAAGCATAATCATATATACAGTAGTGATATATCTAGCCATACATAGAAATCTATTTCCAACTGACAAGAATATCCCCTATTTTCAAGTTTCCAGGTATAATTTACTGAAGTTTACTACATATTAGATGATGAGGAATAGTTTAATAAGAACAAAATATAAAATAATCCAGATCCCTTTTGCTGACCATAATACAATAAACCAAAAATTAATAGCTAGAGTATAAACAAATAGTCTTGGAAATTAAAAAAAAGAAAACTCTATCTAAATGACTCTTGGGTATAATAAAAATTTAAATTGCAATTACAAATTAGAGAATAACAGTAATTAGTACATTCTTTATCATAATTCATTAGATGTAACAAAAGTTACTCAGATAAAAATTCATAGTCCTAAAAGCTTGTTTTCTTAAATGAGATAGAATGAAAATAAAACAACAAAACTTTTAGCATAAGAGGCTAGAAAATGAAAAACAAAACTTATCTAAGGAGAGAAAATAAAAGAAACAAATATACTTAAAATCAGAATCAATATATTGGAATAATAAAATAGACTTGGTGTAAATGCTGGGTTGATTCTTTGGAGAGCAAAGTAAGTTATGAAATCAATAATTAGTCCAATTTTTTAAAAAGGAGAGTTAATTTCCAGGCTTTGGAAATTGTTCTAGAGAATCTCAAAAAGCAAAACTTTTCATTTAAAAAATGATTAAGTTTTGCCTAATCATGGCCAATAATGAGGCCTACTATGAATTCCCTTTTAAGAACAGGATCATTCCCCAGGCACTTTTTTTTTTTTTTTTTTTTGCGGTACGTGGGCCTCTCACTATTGTGGCCTCTCCCATGGCAGAGCACAGGCTCCGGATGCGCAGGCTCAGCGGTCATGGCTCACGGGCCCAGCCACTCCGCGGCATGTGGGATCCTCCCAGACCGGGGCACAAACCTGTGTCCCCTGCATGGGCAGGTGGACTCTCAACCACTGCGCCACCAGGGAAGCCCCCCCAGGTACTTCTTATACCTTCTTATTCTTCTCTATTTGTTTTCATGATACTTCTCACCTTGTAACATATTATACAATGTATTTATCATGTTTATTGTTTATTTTCTCTTCTCCAGCAGCAATTAAAATGTAAGGTCAGACGAGTAGGGATTTTTGTCTTATTATTCACTAGAACAGTCTATGGCATATAATGGGTGCTAAATAAATATTTTCTGAACAAACAAATACAAATTATTCAGCCTTCACAGAAAGAACAGCAAAATAAAATACACAGAAAAGCATAAAAAAACTATTTTATTGTTTATGCCACCACAATTTACAAAAAGAAAACAGAGACAAGGAATTAGAGTGATGCTCTGACATCACAGAGTCACACAGATGGGACAAGACTACATTGTATATATGCCTTTTCTCTTTCCAAAACTAAGAAATTGATCTTTAATTTTCATCTCAGTTACACATCAGATTATAAATGTGTCCACATAGAAATAAAAATTCCAAAATACAGGACAATTTTCTAGCAACATTTCATAGCTGGTTAGTAGTAGAACTGCTGACCCCACCTCACAGGCATCACCAGTGTGTCCCCTACACTTCTCTACTTAGAGCCATAAACCAGAAGAACAACTAGTTAACTCTGGTGCATTAACAGTTGGTTTATATTCTGGTTCATCCACTAGAGTATTTTACTTTTTGATTATAAAATCTTCTAAATGTATCAAGTGACAATTTTGGCAGAGGGAGCTAAATTTTCATTAGTCAACTCTTGCATGGCCAGAGTTTTCTAGCAGTTTTCTCAAAAAGACTTATGCAAACATTTTCTAATCTCTGCTGTTCAAAACTTTTTATAGCTATAAACAGTTCTATTTAAAGGATAGGTTGGCCCTCACTTTGTTTCCTTGAATGTCTTATGTGTTGCTTCACTTTCTTCTGACACTGATTGTTCCTGTGAAGAAATGTGATGCGAAACTGATTTTCTTCTTTTTCAAATGAATTAATCTGTTTGCATATTTGACCAACATATTTTAAAAATTAACTTCAAAATTCAATGTGTTTGCAGAATATGTTAGTGTTAAACCTTTCAGATTAATAGACAAGGAGACATTTCAATATGTAGAATTGAACCTTCTTTTATTTCAGGAAACTTCTCTGGAACTATATTTTTAATTTCTATCTTATTGCTTTTATTTTGTTCTCAGAAGTCTCCACTTCTGCTACATTGGATTGCCTCTGCCTATCATTTATATTTTTGTTGTGGCCCAATCCTCTCACTCCCTCTCTGCCTTCATTTACATTGCATTTTGTTCTTTCTCCTTTCTTTCCATATGTCTCTTTCTGGGCTCTCTATGGGATCTATTCTCCATTGAGTTCCTCACATTTTTTATTTTTTTTAATTTTTATGGGGGTATTTTTTACAATGGTGTGTTAGTTTCTGATTTATAACAAAGTGAATCAGCTATACATATACATATATCCCCGTATCTCCTCCTTCTTGCATCTCCTTCCCATCCTCCCTATCCCACCCTTGTAGGTGGTCACAAAGCACCGAGTTGAGCTCCCTGTGCTATGTAGCTGCGTCCCACTAGCTATCCATTTTACATTTGGTAGTATATATATGTCTATGCCACTCTCTCACTTCATCCCAGCTTACCCTTCCCCCTTCCCGTGTCCTCAAGTCCATTCTCTATGTCTGCATCTTTATTCCTGTCCTGCCCCTAGGTTCTTCAGAAACTTTATGTTGTTTTTTTTTTTTTAGATTCCATATATATGTGTTAGCATATGGTATATATTTTTTCTCTTTCTGACTTACTTCACTCTGTATGACAGACTCTAGAGTTCCTCATAGTTTTTGTCTTCCTTTCTGAAATGATTTTGCTGTCTGTTTATGTTTTCCTGAATTGCACCAGCTCTTGCTTCATGACCTCTTTTTTTTTTTTTTTTTTTTTTTTTGCGGTATGTGGGCCTCTCACTGTTGTGGCCTCTCCCATTGCAGAGCACAGGCTCTGGACGCGCAGGCTCAGTGGTCTTGGCTTATGGGCCTAGCTGCTCCATGGCATGTAGGATCTTCCCGGACCAGGGCACCAACCCGTGTCCCCTGCATGGGCAGGCGGACTCTCAACCACTGCGCCACCAGGGAAGCCCAGTCAGGAGCTTTTAAAGGCAAAGAAGGAAGGTTTGCATTACAAAGAATTTTAATTGGAGCCCGAGGCAGAAGCTAGCCTTGGCTGAAGGCTATTGATCGCTAAGACCATCACTAGAGGGAGGGAAAAGGCAGCGAGGCTAACAAGTTGCAGGTTTCCTAGCAGAGTCCTTGGAATATTTGTTTTTCGATCCAGTTCAAAAGTTCATGGTTCCACCTGATGAAGACATAGGTAAGGTCCACCTCCTTAATCGCCTCCCACTCCACTTGAAACCCTCTGGCACAAGTGACTCCATTTTATTTCACTTTTCACACTTACTAAGAGAAAACACCCATACCGGGTGGGGTTCCCAGATGGTCTCTCTCCATAAGCCCTCTGTCTTCTTACTTTCAGTATGTGATGACTGCCTTGGTTAGAATGTTGATCTGTGGTCTAAGTACAGAAGATGTGGATACTTGTGAACAAGTTCCTGCTTTGGGCAGCTTCCCTCTCGAGGGCTGTGGACTTCTGGGGTACCTAAGCCTTCATGGTATGTAACAGTCTCACAGGGCTGAGAGCCAGTGTGTTTTTCTAAGATGCTTCATAACTCTTTTCTTAGGTGTTGATTTTAAAGATTAAGTCTCAGAGTAATCTTATTTCTTTTATTTTTAAGTTCTTAGGGGAATGTCCCCTTAATACTATAACAGAGATTAAATTGGACAAACTTATTTTAAACAGAATTGATTGATCTAGCAAGAAAGTTCAGATATGAAATCTAGTCAGAGTAATTAGGAGGATGAAAAACAAAGACTACAAAATAACATTTACTCAAAATCTAAGATATTTAATAATGGAAGAATTTTATAGTCATCTTTAACATTATGGTTACTATTTAGATGAGTTTTCATATAAATTTAGGTTTACATATTAGAGCACAAAATGCAGATTACCATTTATAAAATAAGAAAATGTGCTATTTTATTCATTAAAAGAAATGAATGAGTCTCTATTATGAAGTAAAATATACTTCCTATTCTTTATTAAGCTATTTAAATTTTAGAGAAACCAGGATTTGCATAAACATAGAATTGTTATATGTTCTATATTTCATAAATATTAAATTTCAAATTGAAACACAAATGCTGCATGTAATAGTAAATTCTTTTTTTTTTTTTTTTGTGGTACACGGACTCTCAACCACTGTGCCACCAGGGAAGCCCATAGTAAATTCTTTATAAATGTGTCAATTATACTTTTAAAGGAGATGAAAATCAGTACCTTGTATTCATTGCCATTTGAATTTTCTCAAATCACATGTTAATATCCTTCCTTCAGATCTAATTTCTATCCAGTGTATCTTATAGAACATATGTCATGTTGGACATGAAAATCTTTTATTTGTGTTTAAAGTTAAATGAGCCCAGATGTTTGTAATTTTGACATTTGCCACCATTGTAAAATAAGTCTAGTGATTTATTTCAGTATTGTATATCTCCAAGGGTAAGTGGAAATAATAAGTGAATTCTGAGTCAGACTTAACTGGCTTTGTATTTCACAGCACTGTCTTTCATGTATTTTACACATAAATGCTTTGTGTTTCTCTATTATGCAAGCATAAAAGTCAGTATAAGTAAAGACTCAGTGTGAATCTAAATCTGCTTTGTTTCCACATTATTGAGGATATGGTGACATTGAAATAAATGATTTTTTAAAAATAGAAACAATTAAGATATTCTTCCTCTTTTAGGAAAAGAAAAAAAACTTCTTTCATTGATTTATCGAATACTTATGATTTCTTTTTGTTTTTGTTGTTAAGAAAATGTAAAAATGAACAAGCTGTGTAACTTAAAATACTTTTTAGTGTTGGTAACAGTTTACAAATTCTCTGCTACATAACGCACTAAGTGTACTACTTGCTTAAAGATGCTTGTCGCTGTTCTCCACCATATCTGTAAGACAAAGTCCCTAAGGTCAGAAGTGGGGAAAACCTTGAGCCACATACTTTGTAACTTGCATTTTGCAGATGAGAAAAATGAGGTTCAGAAAGCCTTCAGCTCCTTTATCACAGCCCCTCATGTTATAGGTGCATGAGCCAGGAAAGCTCACAGGCCTGCTAACCAAGTGTTCTTTCCCTTACCCCAAAACTGTCATACTGTTGAATTCCAAATACTATTTTTGATAAGAGTTTCTATAAGGGTCTATTTTCTATCCTAAGGCTGTTTCTATATCTAAGGGAGGGCAATCTCTTAGATTTGGTTGCAGCAAAAGATACCAACTATTCAAAAACCCACCTGAGAAGATATAGACAGGAAAGTAAATCTATGCTTTGACTCCAGCCTCTTTCAGGAATAGGTGGAAAGTTTGAAATGCAAAAAAGTGTCCTAGACACATTTTCAAAGTGAAAAGGTATTTGGGGGTTACCTACTCCTTTCTTTAAAATTTTTTTGTGGCTGGGGTTTTAGTTAGATTATTTGCAAAATTATTTAATTTCCTTGGCTGATCTTTAATATGAAGGGATTCTAAAATCTCACCCACAAGATTTCAATATATTTACACAAATAGCTCAACGCTTTCTCTCGAAAGGGATAAAAGTTTTAATCCCCAAAACAACAAAAGCATTTGATTTGATTCTTCACTTAGTTAAAGCTCTCTTATTGTAAGCTATGTATTTACAATACAGATTCTTCAATTTATTGAAGCTTTATCATATGAAATGTAGCTTCTATTTTTGGTTGTCCTCTGTGTGTTGAAGTCTACTTTATAGGACATTAAAGTAGCCACTGTCACCTTTCTATATTTCCTGTTTGCATGGGACATCTATTTTTCCTTCCCTTACTTTTAACCAACTTGTTTTTAAAGTAGGTTTTGTCGATAGCGTAGGGTTAGTTTTCATTTGTTTATTCTAAATCCATGTTGATAATCTATGGCTGGCTTTTATTCTGAGCCCTTAGTTAGTGAGCACTTAATTATTATACAGTTGTATTTAGGTCCACAATTTTACCTTTTTTGTTTTTGTTGCTGTTATTTTGCTCTTTTTCATTTTTTCTGCCTTGTTTAGAATTATTAAACATGAATTCAAATAAAGTCTTAATTTATTGATTGTTTTTCACCTATCTCACTTTGCATTTTTTTTAGTGGTGGTTCTAGGAATTACAATATGTATCCTTCAAATCTTGCAATATATATAGAGTTACTATTGTACCACTTGACACTGAATGTAGAAATCTTGATACTGTCTAGGTCTATTTACCCCACCTCCCATTGCATACATAATAGTTGTCATATTAGAGCTACATGAGTGCTATCTGTCACAAGACAATATTATATTTTAAACTGTAATATATGTTTAATTAAATTAAGAGGGAAAACAGTCTTTTAAATTTATCCATATGTATATCATTTTCAATGTTCTTCAGATTTTCTTGAAGATTTGAGTTTCAATCTGGTATCACACTCTTTTAGTCTACTTAGCCTTTATTGTAGTGCAGGTCTACTGGTGAAAAATTCATAGTTTTTTTTTTTAATCTGAAAAATTCCTATTTTTCTTTATTCTTGAAGGTTGGTTATGTAGGGTACAGAATTCTGTTTAAAGATGTCTTCTGGTCTCAATTTTTACAAACTAGAATATATTCTAAAGCACAGTTTCTGGGAGATCCAGGTTAAATAATGGCTAACATTCTAAGGTAGACAATTTCAACTGCAGTTTCCTATTTTTAACAGAAATTTTGGAATGAAAGACATTCTTCAGACAAAGAAGTAGAAAATAATGCTTTCATATGTCCTTAATTTAAACAGTAATTTAAAAAGTCAATTTCAGACACACTCCTTTAGCAAATAATATTCACCCATTTTTAATGATAAATCTTAATCTTTTTTTTTTTGCCTTAACTTATACATGTAGAGTAACTTCATCTTTTTGTAAATGATGAAATAAAATTAGTCAAAGTGTTATCTAGTCAGTTGAATGCCTTTCTCAACTGGAAATGCTTTCTCCTTCCTCGTTTCTTTTCTACCATTTTTGTTCTTCTCCTTTGGTGCTGGAAATTTTTACTTAACATTAAATTATTTCTTCATTTGCTTTATTTCTCTATCTCTAGCCTTTTTGACTCACTTGAATGCAAGAGTCACATCTTGCATTCACATCATCTGTGAATATACATATCCACTTAAACACTTAAAATTTCCATGAATGTAGAGTATTCAGTAAATATTTTTGATGTATAAGAGATTGCTTAAAACTTCTTTTGTGATTTTTTTTTTCTTATGAGGAAAAACAAGTTGCTAGCCTGTTTGTACTGAGGAATTACTGAAAGATATTATGATCCTTTCTTGGTAAAAGAGGAAGGTAATATTCATGTTGAAGGTGTTTAAATTTAGCTATTTTGTATGTTTGGGCATCAATGTATATTTATGAGAAAGTGAATTAGAGCTTATTTTGTGCAATTTAGTGAGACTTGGTCATGAAGATATTCTAACTTTAATTTTAATGCATTATTCATTTCTATCTGAAACAAAATCAAGTAGGAGCTGATAAACTCTTGTTAATAGAAGTAGGCCTTAGAAGGAAATAAGCTACTGAAAAATAACCTAACATATCTGATGTAAAATTGATAAGACTGGATTATGAGTGAGGGTTAGGTATGTGTTTGATTGAAAGATGAACAAGGGCAGAAGTGGAGGACACTATGAAGGCTTGAGGCTGAGGGGAAATTCTTACCTGCATGTTTTCCTGAGAACAAAGGCATCATCTTTGGATTTCTTTTTGTTGTTGTTGTTGTTGCAGCTATTTATTTATTTATTTGTAAGCAGAGGGTGAGATTGGTCCAATTTGGTGTGCCCCCTTTAATTGAAAGGAGTTTGGATTCAAGAACTCTCCTTACATTCTTTCACTCTTCTTTTTTCTTTAATTTTTATTTTATATTGGAGTATAGTTGATTTAAAATGTTGTGTTAGTTTCAGGTGTATGACAAAGTGATTCAGTTTTACATACACATATATCCATTCTTCTTCAGATTCTTTTCCCATATAGGTTATTACTGAATATTGAGTAGAGTTCCCTGTGCTATACAGTAGGTCCTTGTTGCTTGTCTGTTTTATACATAGTAATGTGTATATGTTACTCCCAAATTCTGAATTTATTCCCCCCATCTTTCCCCTTTGGTAACCATAAGTTTGTTTTCAAAGTCTATGAGTCTGTTTCTGTTTTGTAAATAAGTTCATTTGTATCACTTTTTTTTATTCCACATATAAGTGATATTATATGATATTTGTCCTTCTCTGTCTTAGTTCACTTAGTATGATAATCTCTAGGTCCATCCACGTTGCTGCAAATGGCATTATTTCATTCTTTTTTATGGCTGAGTAACATTCCATTATATGTATGTACCACATCTTTATCCATTCATCTGTTGATGAATATTTAGGTTGCTTCCATGTCTTGGCTATTGTAAATAGTGCTGCAATGAATATTGGGGTGCATGTATCTTTTTGAATTATGATTTTCTCCAGATATAACTAAAAACAGAGTTACCATATGATCCAGCAATCCCACTCTTAGGCATATATCCAGAGAAAACCATAATTCTTAGGCTTTCTTAGCAAGAAACTTGGAGGGGACCTAGAAGTCAGCTAGCAGATCCAAAAGGAGCTATTGATACCACAACAGGCATCCATCCTCAGTGGGTAATTACCCACTGTGACAGTATACTGCTCTATGATAGAGGCAGTGAGGATGTGGTACCATTTGTACTTTTTGTAAGTAACCAGTCTTAAGTTCTCAGACTAGTCAGGTCACTGGAAGAATAAAATAGGTTGTTTTTGTTTTATCTGATTAATGTGGAAGTCATCTGAGGTATTAAAATGAATGGATGAACCAATAAACATAAATTTTCAACAGTAAAAATTTGCTACAATGTACTTAAAGATATGCTTAAGAAGATGTATCATTTAGGATGCTTTTGGCTACACGTAAAATAAATCTGGAATATAACACTGTTTCTCATCTCACAGAGCAGGAGGTCTGGAGGTAGGACCTTCTGGCCTCACACCATCAGAGCTCTGCTTCCATCTCTTTGCCACTCAGCATTTCTTTCTTTTTGGTCTTGGCTTTGGCTTTTCTCTTGTTCAGATGATGATTGTCATCACCTACTGGGCAACATTATCCTACTCACCTATGGTGAGAAAAATAAACTCTCTTTTATTATGGAATTTAGTAAGCCCTCTTCTTCAGTCTGATTGATCTATATATCCTGTCCTAGGACAGTAACAATCTCCAGGAGAATGCAAAGTACCTTTGGCCTAACTCTGACTTTCTGAAACAAACAAACAAACAAACAAACAAAAACAACCATTGTCAAAGGTTAATATGATTGGCTTAGAATACTCAGAGCACAGACTAATTTTTTTTTAAAGGAGGAAAAAAGGAATGGATGCTGTTTAGACCACCTCAGCATTTACGGAAATATGTTATTGGTAATATAATAAGCATAGAATAGAGATGTGAAAGACAAAAAACAAAATAAATAAATCATTTTGTTCTATTTTTATCCATTGAAATACCACCTTATTTCATATTACTGACTGCATTTACCCATCAAAACTGAGAAAGTTAAGATCATGAATTCTGGATATTTCTTCAAATTGTGAGAAAATCTGAAGGTTACAATTGGTATTCTTTTTCTGAGTCTTAGAGGAAAATTGCAAAGTCTTAGCTTATGTTAAAATTATTTGAAGGTTTTCTTCAATGTTTAGTTTGAGATGATAAAAATTACATTTAAAAGTTTCTATATATTAATTTAAAATTAGTTAAAAATAATAATGCCAATATTTTCATTAATTCATATATTCAGGTATCTGCTCTTCAACAATGCCAGTAAGAAAAAATGATAAAAAATTTAAAAGGTTCAGTTATTCTAGTAAACAAAAAAATATGTTCAAAGAATAAATGACTTTTTAAAAATGCCACAGGAATTAATCACCATTCTTTTTAAAATATGTGAGAAAGCACCTTGAAAACACATCAGGTAATCTTAATGTCTTCAATAGAGCCTAAAAGTTTGACGAGCCTATTCTGAAAGTTTTCCTATTGTTATTCTTTTAAAACTCATAATGCCTATCTCCAGATTTACACAATTTGCAATAAGAAAAGCTTTAATAAGTCACATATATAACTTACCTAAGAAGGTTGAAATATTTCAAGTGATTTTTTTAATGGGGCTGTTGTAAGTGGCTTACTTTGAGGACTCAAATCATAATAGAGCTTCCTCTGGGATGGAAAAATATCTACTGGAATTTTTTATAATTAGCAGAGGGTCTTAAACTTTAACTGTCTATTTATGACTAAAATATGATAAAATACTTAATCTAAATTGGCTCCTTTGTCTAAATTTTTTGTGTACTGTGAAAGGTCAAAATTTTGAAACATTATGTATAAATCTGGCATAATAGGTTTAACCAGTCTTAGTGCTCTTTCAGAAGTTGTTACTGACTCTCCTAAATGTTTCTGCAGTCTAGGCCCTTGTCCCCCCACCCCTCTGCCCCTTGGCTGTGGGGCATTTCTCCTACTGTGCACAAATCCCCCTGGAAAAGTATAGGTAAAAAGAAATCTTCTTTAAAGTAAAAGTGACCTGATTTGATGCTTAATTCTTTCACAGACTAGGAATTTTGCTTTCTCTCTAAATTCCAAACCACAGTCTAATGGTAATAACTTATAGTCATTAGAAAGCCGGAGGCAGAAACTGCATCATGAAGTGAATAGGTGCCTCATTTTATAATCTACATTCATCTGATTTCTGCTTAGAAAGTTCATATGCACCAAGTCTGTAGAAATGATTCTACAACAATGTCAACTTCTTAATCTCCTCTAAAACTCCCGTAACTCTTACTACTCAAAGTGAAATTAGTTGAATAGAAATAGATAACGAATAATAGGCAACCTGAAAAGATATGTCTTTTTAGGATCACATACATAAGGCTTTTAGAAAGTATGCTAATAAAGTTTACCCATAAACATGTCAGAAAAATTATTTAACTTAAATATCAAGGAATTTTAAAACTGAACTGAAGTAGTTAAAATTAAAGCAAGGGCTGTTGTTTCTTTTATAGGGACTTATATTATTAGGGAATTAAAGTTGGAAACATTATTTTATACTGGGAGCTCCATAGAAAATATCTGATAAACATGAAACATGTGGAAGATGGATAACAAATGAGGCCAGTGAAATTTACATTAATGTCAGTAAAGTACATTGTCCTCATTGGTACTACTCAGCTTATAGTAGTAAAAATAAGTCCTATCAATCAACTATTAGTAGATATATGCAGGGCCTTTAAACCAATTACCTCAGTTTTTAACCAAATTGAGGTAGGATGTAGATGGGCCCCCCAGGGTAAGCAATTGGAGATTCATTCCCTGTGGATATATTCCAAGATGAGAATAGCAGGACAATGGAGAGAGTACCTGGGCCCTGCCCAGATAAAAGATAAGCGACCACATATTTCTCATTTTTGAAGTCAAAGAGACCTTACCAACTAGAAAGTTCCTTGGAGGTCAAAAGGGGAGTGATGTCAAATCCACTCATAGACCTCTTCCGTGGGATCCATCTTGGCTGAGAGACACTCATGCACACATGGGAGGATCCTGCGATAAACCAAATACAGACTCAGAACCAGGCAAATCAAAATGAATGGCCAAAGGAAACCCAGAAGAAATATCCCATATAAGTGATTTATTCTACCACAAGGGTGCGACTCTCCCTCTGAGTTTGCCTGTGTGTCTATCCACATGTACTGTACTCTTTTCCTCCTAATGAACACTTTACTTGTTTCACTACTTTCTGTCTTTGTGGGAATTATTTTCTGCAAAGCCGAAGGACCAGGGCCTTGTCACTGACCACTGGTTTAATGGCTAGGATTTGGTGCTCTCACTGCCGCAACCCAACCTCAATCCCTGGCCGAGAACCGAAACCCTGCTTCAAGCCACTGCAGGCCGAGGACATCCAAGATCAAAATGACTGATTCTCCCATATTATATAGACATAGCATTTATTGAATAGGTATAATTAAATTAAATATAATTCTGATAATTAGAGATAAAATGGTAAACATTTTAATTCTTTGGGGGAAAACATACTCTGTTAAATAGCCATTAACTACTATTATATTAGTCTTCTTTGTTATTTCAAGGAAGAATTTATCAAATATCCTATAAAGCTTTATCTTTTTGGTTTATAAATTAGTAAGACAAAGAATTAGATTTTTTTAAGTAAATGAGAAAGTTGAAACCTCAGTCAAACCCAACAGCAAACAAACAAAAATTCTTGTAGAATAATTAATTTGTAAGTCTCTCTCATGAAACTTATTAGAAAAGAATTTGGCATAGTCAATAGACTTTTTTCCATGTTACAATTTTAATTGCGAATGACTATATATGTATATTTATTACATAATTTTAATATATTAAATAGTATATTAATATACAGTTTTCAAAATATATTAAATATATACTTAATGTAGATTTTAAAATTGTTCTTCAAAGTGAACCGCTATAATTTTTTTTAAGTTTCAGAGGTTTGCTACTAGATTATGAAATAAAACAACCAGTGATAATCCAACTGTAATTTGCACAAGAAGTGGCATAAAACCCAAATATTTTTTGAAAGCATTAATTTGGAAAATAAGAGTCTGTTTCTGAATCTGTAACTGCTATTTCCTATGATATAAAAACAGATATGAATATTTGGAATTTGTGCTTTCAAAACATATTTGTATTCAATATTTTTTCCTTGAAATTATATTTAGAATTACATTAGAAAATAACTATATGTTTCTTAAATAAAGTTTTTCCCACCTCTTTTTTCAAAGCAAGTGCAATGCTAACTCTGTTTCACTGTATTAGGTATGTAGTAGTTAATGTACGTTGGTGAATAAGACATTCATAGCTTCTGGGAGTATTGATGACTTTATATTAAAAAGAAAAAAATGTCATGACTGTATCAGCAGACATTCAAAAAAAAAATGCTGTGTGTTTTCAGTTGACCTTTGGGGTTTTTCAGCACCAGACGTGGGCAGCATTTGTAAAGCCTTTGTTAAGGGAAGGACAGTAGCTGAGTGGGTGAATCAATAATGCAGGGTGAATCTATACACAGTTGTAGAGCTAAAAGGACCCACACAATCCATTCTTTCGTTATCAGCTAGAATCTATACTGGGTTAAAGTATGGCTAAACAAGGAAGCACCAATCTCTACAATTATTAAGACATTTTTACAAGTGTTTTGTCTACTTCCACACCAATGCAAAACCATTGACATAGCTCTCAACAACCCTGGAGTATATAAGATATCAGAGAGAACAACTTCATTCTAAGAGGATATAAAGGAATTGCCTTTTAACCAAATTGAATTGAGTGATTCCCATATTTGCCAGGATTGCCAATCTGCTAGTTTCTTTAAACTTACTGAGAAATTCTATCAGAATGGAAAATCTGATTTAATTTGAAAGTTGTGTTTGGGGTTTTATTGGTAAAATCACACAATATAAATAATTTTGAAGCTAAAAAGTATATTTAAAAACATTCTGTGGATGGTATCCTTACATGTAAAATGAACATAAAGTATTACATTATTGGCAAACGTAGACTTTTGTAACTCCCTGAAAATCTTGCTGTGTTTTAGTTCTACTGATTGCATCACCACAAAAGCGAAGAAAAGCTACATTACAAGGTTTAGTTATTCATTCAATAAACATTTAAGGATCATACCTACAGAGTGCCTGCCATGTGCCTGTGGGCATTGTGTCCTGAGTTTAGAATCTACTGGGAAGTCACTCAAACACAGCTAAGTCTAAAACTGTGACCATACTTTTAGGGGTAACGCTTGGAATTACTGAAAGGAAATTTTCTTCCATAAAAACTTTGTAGTGGCTCCAAGATTTACTTTACTGGTAGAGCTAGTGGCTTTCATTTCCTCAATGAAGTGAAGCGCTGTGACCACACCACAGGGACTCTGTCCCCTGTGACTTCAGGGAAGACAGTGGGCACCTTGTCCAGGGCCCAGGCAGCACCGCAACCCAGTTCAGCTTCCCTTTGATCTTCTCCACATCTGCTCCTTCCTTACTCAAGGAAGGCTTTGATCATCTTCACACATGCAAAGCAGTTGAATTTATGCTAATATGCGATCTTCTTCTAAACTTTCTCATTAAGTTTTGTAAATTGTTTTTCTTGTCCTTCACATTTGGCCACAGATTCTAAAGCTAAGTCCTTTTGAAACTCAAAAACCATAACAAAAACATTTTTTTCCAACTTTAGAAATATTGCAAAGATAAAATGATTTGGCTTCAGACTCTTATGTGTGCTCTAGTCAAAGAAATGTATCCAGCCTTTCAGTATTCTAGGGTGTGATTATGGCTCTTTTCAGGGTCAAAAAACGAGGAAGAGCTTTTCTGCCAGTAAGAAAATGGAAGATGGAAAAGAGGGACTTTCAAGTTAAAATCTTTAAGTATTATCCCACTACACAACAACCATATTTCTCCAAATTTTGACCCTAATAAGTGTAGCTTGCCATGAGGAGGCCCTTCATACTTTGTGAGCTCATTACTATGTGGTTTATGGAGGAGAAATTTAAAAAGGAGAGCAAGTGAGAAGTCATTCAATGGTTGATGGGAAGGGGAATACTTTTGGAAGTGTGTTAGTTGCAATCTTCCATTGCTCCTCATTACCTCTTTAAAAATTTTGCTTTGGTTGTTTCTAACACTTGGAAATGCATGGGCACCATGGTGTTGAAGTAAGCATTGGGGGAATATTCAGGTGTGGACATAAGTCAAAGAAAATAGTAATAAAATACATTAAAGTGAATGGTTTATATTAGAAAATAGATATTTGCTAGAATATGGGCTCTGGATGCCAATGCACTGCTCCTCTAGTTTAGACATTTTACTTCAGATAGAGCCTAGGAGGCTGATGCCCAGACTAACTGAGTGACCAGGCAGAAGACACAGGTGATGTGCATCCATATTCAGCGTCAAGTTAGGGTGCCGCCTTCCTTTGTCAGGGAAACATCTAGCCTAGAGGAGTAAATAATAAACTGCTCATATTCGTGTCCTTTCCTCTGATCTGTTGTAGGGCTCCCTATCGATCAATGTGCCCAGAATCCAGAGGGCAGGGAAGCCTTTTTTCTGGGTGATGATCCAGTCCATCCAGGTCAGAGACAGAGAACAGGCGGGTAAGTGTAGAGGACAAACTTGGAGGGGAAATGGAGATCTCTCCAGTGTGCTATGTTCTTTTCTTTTTCTTCTGAGATCTTTTTTTTTTTTTGTGGTACGTGGGCCTCTCACTGTTGTGGCCTCTCCCGTTGCAGAGCACAGGCTCCCGACGTGCAGGCTCAGCGGCCACAGCTCACAGGCCCAGCCGCTCTGCGGTATGTGGGATCTTCCTTGACCGGGGCACGAACCCGCATCCCCTGCATCGGCAGGTGGACTCTCAACCACTGCGCCACCAGGGAAGCCCTCTTCTGAGATTTTGTCATGAGTTTAATTTGAAAACTTAAGTTTAAAAATACTTTATTGAATGTTATATTCTGGTCACTATTGTCTTTTACACTTATATTGATCTTGTAAGATACAGTGGGAAAAATATGTTTTGCTTTAGAAAACCAGGCCAACCTCTATTTTCCCCCACCACTCTTATCAAGACAAAAACATTACAATCTTGTGACATCAACCAAGTAGAGAATGGAGTCATAAGTTGGAGTTCAGCCCCTTCATGCTGATAAGAGTGGCCTTTATAACTAATTTAGTTTATTTTATGTTGCTTTTTAAAAGTAATCCTAAATGTGAGGAAATATTTTTCCATATTCTGGAACGTACCCATTGTGCTATCTACAAGTGCTTTTTTTTTCTACCATCACATCACACACACACACAAATCAAATGTTGAATACATAGGCAAAAGGAAATTGTTCCTGACCCATGTAGGTGACTTGTTTGCATCCTGAATGTAATGTTTTATTACCCATATCATTGTCCTACTTTGAAAATCTTTATGAGTGGTCGTAAAATTAGATTTCTCTCTTCCAATATTCAACTTGCAGCATATATGCTACTGACCTGCAGTGGAAGGTACTGTCCTGGTTCACTATACAAAATATATCTTATTTTTAGAGCTACTTCTTTTTATTAACTTGAAATTTACTTCACTTTAATTTTCCAAAGTTTTCATAATTTCATATCATAAAAAATTAGAGTTCAGAGCATAACCAGTTTTTATTGTATCCTTCAAAATAGTTTCCAGCCACATACATTTTCATGCTTAACTTCTCCAGACAACAAACATAATGTATGTGTGTATACGTACAGAAAAAAAAACAACAACAGAAAAACTCATTTATAAGTATTGTCTTAATATAGGAAACTAATTACATCACTTAGCATCTTTACCTTTTCTGTATAAGGAAAAGTTACCTTCAATGAACGTCTTAATATAAGATTTATGTAACAGAGATTATGTCCTAAAAAAATAGTGAGTCAGTTCCAAATTCTGCTGCGTTTAATTTTTTAAGTATAGTATTAGACTTGGTCCTTTAGAAATCAAAGCCCGAGGGAGGATTGAAGTGCTGACACTTTGGGAAGTTCAAGCCCAAGGCATTGAGGATGAAGGACAAAGGACACAACACAAAGAAAAGGATGAAACTGGCCACCACGGCACAAGCAGGAAAGTAACATAGGACCGTGTTTAGCAAGAGGCACATTCTCTGTACACGTGAAAATTTCCTTGGGAGGGTCAAGAGGAGAAATCACACCTGAGAGAAGAGGATGAGAGGAAAAGGAGGAGGGATGGGTCTGTGTGTTTCCCTTTCCTGCCCATTTCTCACTGATCAAGGAGCCTTCTACGCAAGAACATTTCCTGCCTTTCTAGGCTATGTCATCCCTTCACTTGGCAACCACTCAGGAGGCTACAGCCTATGCTCCACCAAGGGTGGCATCTTGTCTGAATAAGAAAAGGCAGGCAGGTGAGAGCTCAGTGATTCCGCACATCAGCCAGGTAGGTGAGCTTGGCAAAGGGAACCTTCCTTAGAAAGAAGGAGCCAAGGGAAAGAAGCTGAGAAGGCACATATTTTGTGCACTAGAAAAATAAATTAACTGATATGGCTTGAACTTGATAATGGCTTAAGAATGAGGAAATGTTCAAGACAATGAAATATCTAATATTTAATGGTAATCATATTATATTAGAATAACATCTGTGCTTGTTTCTTCCACTGAATTGTGAATATTTGTGCAGAAATTTCTTTCTCATTTAACGTTACAATCCCTGAATGTTAAGGATATATAATTAGTGGACATAAATATATGCATGTATGTACATATATTCATTACCAAGATATTTCAAATAGTAGAGTTCCAAAAATGTTGTGGATCATGTATAAATGTATAATCTCTAAAGGTGGTAATTTTGAGGGGAAATTATGCTGTTGCTTGGTTAAAATTTTAGGTATTATTTGGAGGGAAATCTTACTGGATAGCAATACACCCAGGAGATGGAAGAAGTTGGAAATTTAAAGCACTGAATAAAAGAGGCACCACAAATTATCTTATTTTACAAGGTCTTGGTTGAATATTATAAAAACTCTGATTTATTTTATTCATTAAAAAATTGATTCAATAGTCATGAAATACCTACTCTATTCTGTATCCCGTACAGGTACTAGAGATCTCAAAATGAGTAAGACAATATTCCTTGCAGAAACTTGGAGTCTAATGAAGGAAACAGGCATGCAAACAATTCATTATTCATTACAATAACTTGTAAGAGGTTCTTTAATAAGTAAATAACAAACAAGGAATCCACAAGCCAGCTTTTACAACTGCAAAATTGCTCTGAACTAGTTCCACCTAAAATCATAGCCATGACAAATAGAAAATCAAAATAATGCTGAACATTTACAACACCTCCAACATATATAATGAAAGAAACAGAATGAAAATACTAGAATGAAATCTGGCGTAGAGCATTGGCATTTCATAAATGTAAGTAGTACACACAGACTGCTATCATTTTCTATAGGATAAATAAAATATTTCTCCACAGCTGTAAAACACAAATGTCTGGATATACAAAAACCCATATAATTTGTATATTTTTTTAAAGTTTCATGTTAAATATCACATGGTCTGAAGTTTCTTGGAAGGTGTTTTACCCTATGTTTTGATTCTGGTGCCCAACAGCAAGGGCATGTACTTGAGCAAGGAGAAAAGACGAAACACTAAATTATAATTTTGATGACATAGGATTAAAAACTCAAAACAGAATATACTTACACTTCTTTATTGTTCCCCCCTCCTCCTAAAAAAAAAAAAGATGCAAGACAACTACAAAGATAAATCAAATCAAACTAAGTCATAAAGAGAAAGACAAATATCATCTGATATCACTTCATGTGGAATCTAAAAAAAATGATACAGATGAACTTATTTATAAAACAGAAACAGACTCACAGACATAGAAAACAAACTTATGGTTACCAAAGGGGAAGGGTCAGGGGAGGGATAAATTAGGAGTTTGGGATTAACATATACACAGTACTATATATAAAATAGATAATCAACAAGGACCTACTGTATAGCACAGGGAACTCTGCTCAATATTCTGTAATAACCTATATGGGAAAAGAATCTAAAAATGAATGGATATATGTATAACTAAATCACTTTGCTGTACACCTGAAACTAACACAACATTGTAAATCATCTATACTCTAATATAAAATAAAAATTAAATTAAAAAAACAGATAAAAACCCTAGTAGGGCTTCCCTGGTGGCGCAGTGGTTGAGAGTCCGCCTGCCAATGCAGGGGACACGGGTTCGTGCCCCAGTCTGTGAAGATCCCACATGCCGTGGAGCGGTTGGGCCCGTGAGCCATGGCCGCTGAGCCTGCGCGTCCGGAGCCTGTGCTCCGCAACGGGAGAGGCCACAGCAGTGAGAGGCCCGCGTACCGCAAAAAAAAAGAAAAAGAAAAAGAAAAAACCCTAGTAAATGAAAGGTAAAGGGAAAATAGGGTTGAGAACATGTTGTAGACAGCTTATTTAAGTTATTTGGGTTAGGATGTAGTATGCTTGCCAGGAGTGTGGCGCAAATGGGACATTAAACTTTTTGGCAGCTGTGTGGGGGGGGGGGGGGGGGAATGCAAGTCCTGAAATTTAGAGTTTATTGGATAACACTTTTATAAAGAGAAACACGATTACTCTTGATACTGAAGTTCAATTTATACCATAAACCTGGTGACATATTTCATAGGATAATTTCCTAATATAAGTTGATGGCATAATACCAAAGCACAAAACACGCTTACAGAAGGAGAGAACAACAAAAGTAATGGGACTCTGGTGTGTGGCTCTCTGATAATCTAGCTTATTTTGGGGAGAGATTTTAAATTATTTTAAGAATAAATGAGTCGGTATCCTTCCTGCTATATTACTGGGATAAAGAATTGAACACCCATTAACTCCATTTCTCTCTACTGAGCTTTCGTAAGCTTTCTATTTCAAGAAAAAGCTTTTGAAGTTATACTCCTTGACAGGTGGCTGGAGCATTTGTATATGCTTTATGAAATAAGTGCACAGCTGTGTGTTGTTAATAGCTGAGCTGGGGGTAGGGCAGAAATTTTAGAACCCAATAAAGGGGGAGAGAGTTGATATGGAATGCCATTCTTAGTCTTCGTGGAAGTGAGCAAAAAGAGACAATTGAAACCTCGTTTCTGTTTTAGATGATTTGGGGCTTAATAGACTTCCAAAGAAGATAAAAAGACAATTTTGCTTTACTTTATTTTATTTATTTATTTAGTTTTTTATTGAAGTATAATTTACATATAACATTGTGCACATTTCAGGTGTAAAAACTGTGTTGATTTGATGCACATGTGTTACCATATAATTACCACCGTGGTGTTACTAGCAGCCCCATATTTTCATATAATTGTCACTTTTTTTGAAGTGAGAACAATGAAGACCTAGTCTCAGCAACTTTGAAGTTTAAAATATAGTATTGTTGACTCTAATCACTATGCTGTGCATTAGATCTCCAGGATTTATCTACTCATCACAAGTTCATACTTGAAACAACATCTACCTAATTCCCCTACCCTCTAGTTCCTGGTAACCATCATTCTACTCTCTGGTTCCATGAGTTCAACTCTTTTAGATTCCACATGTAAGTGATATCATGTAGTATTTGAAGAGATGGTTGTTTTAGTTGTAAGAAAAGCCAAGGCAAATACACACACACACATACACACACACACACACACACACAAACATACACATATGAAACACCTAGAGAATGTTGAGGTTGGAGCTATGTATGCCATTTATGTACCTTCTAAGATAAACTAGAAACAAGCTGTATATAGGTAATGAATTGAAGTGGCTTGGAGAATATAGTGGAGTATCATTTTAGTTTTACGTGTCAAATTTTTTAAAAATCAAATTTTAAAGATGTTTGCTAAAATGGCTTCGGTAATAATTAATCAACTATTTGGTTACTAATGTATACACAGGACTGGTTTCTGATAATAATTAGATAGCAGAAGCATCTATCCCCCCCAAACATTTCTAAGTCATGACAATAACCCCACTCCATCTCAGTAAAACATGTAAATCAATATACAAATAACAGGCAAAGAGTTTGCATTAGAGCACTCAACATGGTACAAAATACTTTGGTAACAAATTAAAACACATGGGTCAGCTCGCATGCCATTTTATGTGTAATGGTGGGATTATACTTTTGAAATATCACCTTTAAAAGAATGCCAGGAACTCATATTACTCTTTGGCTTTCTGTTCATGGAATGGACCCTTCTTTGTCTAGGGAAAGGGAGATACAGCCAGAGAAAAGGAACAAAGAAATTATGGGTAGCTTTTATTTTCAAACACAAGTTTTAATACCCACAGAGGGAAAAAAAAGTAGTCTTGAAAGTTCAGATTTCTTTTGCAGAAACCAGAAAGAATAAAGATTTGTGGTCCTGTGAGCCAGAGTAAAGAGAATGCAGAAAATGACCTCAGGGAAGTTTCCTGGCTTGCAGAGAAGAGGACGGCTCCTTCTGAGGCTGCAGGAGATGAATTGGGGGTGAAGAGCCAGAGAGATAAATAGACTTAGAAGTTATAGGTCTCAGAGATGGCCAGAGCCCATTGCATCCTGGGACTGCAGATTCCACTTCCCTTGTTTCCTGAAGCCCTGGAAGTGGAGCCCTGCACACCAGAGACTTAGCTGCCCACCCAAGTTCTCCCTGGCAAGAGATTCTCTAGCAGAGGAGCTCCAATCAGAGCCTAGATGAAGGATGTGGAGGCTCCCCCAGCTTGATGAGGACAGAGCTGGGAGTACACAGGTTTGAGGGCTTGAGTTACACCAAGGATGAGGGGATGCGACAGCAGGGGTTATTACTGTGCACTAATAGTTCTGAGGGAACAGACCACATCTTACACATACCACAAAAACTAAAGCACAGCTGGTCTGAGAATAGACACTGCTGTCACTGTAAGGTGTCACATCAATTATACCTTATGGAGACCTTCAAGATGCTGGAGGAGTGAGTGTGGAAATTGCCTTCCTCACCACAAATACATCAGAAATACATCTACAAGTGGAACAACTCCTACAGAACCCCAACTGAACACTGGCAGAAGACCTCAGACTTCCCAAAAGGCAAGAAACTCCACATGTACCTGGGCAGGGCAAAAGAGAAAAGAAAAAACAGAGACAAAAGAATAGGGATGGGACTTGTACCACTGGGAGGGAACTGTGAAAGAGGAAAAGTTTCCACACTAGGAAGCCCCTTCACTGGTGGAGATGGGGGGTGGTGAGGGGAAGCTTCGGAGCCACGGAGGAGAGTGCAGCAACAGGGGTGCGGAGGGCAAAGTGGAGAGATTCCCACACAGAGGATTGGGGCTGACCAGCACTCACCAGACTGAGAGGCTTGTCTGATCACCCACCGGGGTGGGTGGGGGCTGGGAGCTGAGGCTCGGGTTTCAGAGTTCAGATCCCAGGGAGAGGACTGGGGTTGGCTGTGGGAACACAACCTGAAGGGGGCTAGTGCACCACAGCTAGACAGGAGGCAATCTGGGAAAAGTTCAGGACCTGCCTAAGAGGCAAGAGACCATTGTTTCAGGGTGGCGAGAAGAGGGGATTCAGACCACTGCCTAAACAAGGTCCAGAGAGAGGGGCAAGCCGTGGCTATCAGTTAGGACACTAGAGATGGGCATGAAATGCTAAGGCTGCTGCTGCAGGCACCAAGAAACCTGTGTGCAAGCACAGGTCACTATCCACACCTCCTCTCCTGGAAGGCTGTGCAGCCCACCACTTCCACGTTCCCGTGATCCAGGGGTAACTTCCCCGGGATAACACATGGCAGACCTCAGGCTGTTGCAGCGTCATGATGGCCTCCGCTGCTGCAGGCTCACCACACATTCTGTACCTCTCTCTTCCCTGGGCCTGAGTGAGTCAGAGCACCCTAATCAGCTGCTACTTTAACCCTGTCCTGTCTGAGTGAAGAACAGATGCCCTCAGGGGACCTACAAACAGAGGCAGGGACAAATTCAAAGCTGAACCTCAGGAGCTGTGCAAACAAAGAAGAGAAAGGGAAATCTCTCCCAGCAGGCACAGGAGCATCTGATTAAATCTCCACAATAAACTTGATGTATCCTGCATCTGTGGAATACCTGAATAGACAATGAATGATCCCCAAATTGATGCAGTGGATTTTGGGAGCAACAATATATATATATATATTTTTCTTTTTTCTCTTTTTTTGTGTGGCTGACAAGATCTTGTTGTTCTGTCCGGGTGTCAGGCCTGTGCCCCTGAGGTGGGAGAGCCAAATTCAGGACATTTGTCAACCAGAAACCTCCCGGCTCCACATAATATTAAACAGTGAAAGCTCTCCCAGAGCTCTCCATCTCAATGCTAAGACCCAGCTCCACTCAAGAACCAGCAAGCTACAGTGCTGGACAGGCTATGAAAACAACTAGCAAGACAGGAACACAAACCCACCCATTAGCAGAGAGGCTGCCTAAAATCATAATCAGGTCACAGACATGCCTAAACCACCACTGGACACAGTCCTGCCCACCAGAAAGACAAGATACAGCCTCATCCACCAGAACACAAGCACCAGTCCCCTCACCAGGAAGCCTACACAACTCACTGAACCAACCTTAGCCACTGGGAGCAGACACCAGAAACAACAGGAACTACAAACCTGCAGCCTGCGAAAAGGAAATCCCAAACACAGAAAGTGAAGCAAAATGAGAAGACAGAGAAACATAGAGCAGCAGAAGAAGCAAGGTAAAAACCTACAAGACCAAACAAATGAAGAGGAAATAGTCAGTCTACCTGAAAAAGAATTCAGAGTAATGATAGTAAAGATGATCCAAAATCATGGAAATAGAATGGAGAAGATCCAAGAAATGTTTAGCAAGGACCTGGAAGAACTAAAGAGCAAACAAACAATGATGACCAACACAATGAATGAAATTAAAAACTCCCTAAAAGGAATCAAAATCAGAATAACTGAGGCAGAAGAATGGATAAGTGGCCTGGAAGATAAAATAGTGGAAATAACTACCACAGAGCAGAATGAAGAAAAAAGAATGAAAAGAATTGAGGACAGTCTCAGAGACCTCTGGGACAACATTAAACACACCAACATTCGAATTATAGGGGTCCCAGAAGAAGAAGAGAAAAAGAAAGGGACGGAGAAAATATTTGAAGAGATTATAATTGAAATCTTCCCTAATATGTGAAAAGAGATAGCTAATCAAATCCAGGAAGCTAAGAGAGTCCCATACAGGATATATCCAAGTAGAAACACACCAAGACACAGATTAATCAAACTATAAAAAATTAAATATAAAGAAAAAATATTAAAAGCAGCAAGGGAAAAACAAAAAATAATATACAAGGGAATCTCCATAAGGTTAACAGCAGGTCTTTCAGCAAAACCTCAGCAGGCCAGAAGGGAGTGGCAGGACATATTTAAAGAGATGAAAGAGAAAAACCTACAACCAAGATTACCCAGCAAGGATCTCATTCAGATTCGATGGAGAAATTAAAACCTCAAGCAAAAGTTAAGAGAATTCAGCACCACCAAACCAGCTTTACTACAAATGCTAAAGGAACTTCTCTAGGCAGAAAACACAAGAGAAGGAAAATACCTACAATAACAAACCCAAAACAATTAAGAAAATGGTAATAGGAACATACATATCGATAATTACATTAAATGTAAATGGATTAAATGCTCCAACCCAGAGACATAGACTGGCTGAATGGATACAAAAACAAGACCTGTATATATGCTGTCTACAAGAGACCCACTTCAGACCTAGGGACACATACAGACTGAAAGTGAGGGGATGGAAAAAGATATTCCATACTAATGGAAATCAAAAGAAAGCTGGAGTAGCAATTCTCATATCAGACAAAATAGACTTTTAAATAAAGACTATTACATGAGACAAAAAGAACACTACATAATGATCAAGGGATCTATCCAGGAAGAAGATAAAACAATTGTAAATATTTATGCACCAAACATAGGAGCACCTCAATACATAAGGCAAATGTTAACATCCAGAAAATGGGAAATTGACAGTAACAAAATCATAGTAGGGGACATTAACACTGCATTTTCACAAATGGACAGGTCATCCAAAATGAAAATAAATAAGGAAACACAAGCTTTAAATGATACATTAAACAAGATGGACTTAACTGATGTTTATAGGACATTCTATCCAAAAACAACAGAATACATTTTCTTCTCAAGTGCTCCTGGAACATTCTCCAGGATAGATATCATATCTTGGGTCACATATCAAGCCTTGGTAAATTTATGAAAATTGAAATCATATCAAGTATCTGTTCCAACCACAATGCTATGAGACTAGATATCAATTACAGGAAAAAATCTTTAAAAAATACAAACACATGGAGGCTAAACAATACACTATTTAATAACCAAGAGATTACTGAAGAAATCAAAGAGGAAATCAAATAATACCTAGAAACAAATGATAATGAAAACACGATGACCCAAAATCTATGGGATGCAGCAAAAGCAGTTCGTAGAGGAAAGTTTATGGCAATACAATCACACCTCAAGAAACAAGAAACGTCTCAAATAAACAACCTAACGTTACACATAAAGCAATTAGAGAAAGAAGAATAAAATATCCTCAAAGTTAGCAGAAGGAAAGAAATCATAAAGATCACAACAGAAATAAATGAGAAAGAAATGAAAGAAACATAGCAAAGATCAATAAAATTAAAATCTGGTTCTTTGAGAAGATAAACAAAATTGATAAACATTACCCAGACTCATCAAGAAAAAAAGGATGAAGCCTCAAGTCAATAGAATCAGAAATGAAAAAGAAGTAACAACTGACACTGCAGAAATACAAAGGATCATGAGAGATTACTACAAGTCATCTCTATATGACAATAAAACGGGCAACCTCGAACAAATGGACATATTCTTTGAAAAACACAACCTTCAGAGACTGAACCAGGAAAATATAGAAAATATAAACAGACCAATCACAAGCCCTGAAATTAAGACTGTGATTAAAAGTTTTCCAACAAACAAAAACCCTGGACCAGATGTCTTCACAGGCGAATTCGATCAAACATTTAGAGAAGAGGTAACACCTATCCTTCTCAAACTCTTCCAAAATATAGCAGAGGGAGGAACACTCCCAAACTCCTTCTACGAGGCCACCATCACCTTGATACCAAAACCAGACAAGGATGTCACAAAGAAAGAAAACTACAGACCAATATCACTGATGAACACAGATGCAAAAATCCTCAACAAAATACTAGCAAACAAAATCCAACAGCACATTAAAAGGATCATATACCATGATCAAGTGGGGTTTATCCCTGGAATGCAAGGATTCCTCAATATATGTAAATCAATCAATGTGATACACCGTATTAACAAATTGAAGGAGAAAAATCATATGATCATCTCAATAGATGCAGAGAAAGCTTTTGACAAAATTCAACACACATTTATGGAAAAAAAACCCTCCAGGAAGTAGGCAGAGAGGGAACTTACCTCAACATTGTTAAGGGCATATATGACAAACCCACAGCCAACATCGTTCTCAATGATGAAAAATTGAAACCATTTCCACTAAGATCAGGAACAAAACAAGGTTGCCCACTCTCACCACTCTTATTCAACATAGTTTTGGAACTTTTAGCCACAGCCATCAGAGAATGAAAAGAAATAAAAGGAGTCCAAATCAGAAAAGAAGAAGTAAAGCTGTCACTGTTTACAAATGACATGATACTATACATAGAGAATCCTAAAGACTCTACCAGAAAACTACTAGAGCTAATCAATGAATTTGGTAAAGTAGCAAGATACAAAATTAATGCACAGAAATCTCTTGCATCCCTATACACTAATGATGAAAAATCTGAAAGAGAAATTAAGGAAACACTGTCATTTATCAATGCAACAACAAGAATAACATACCTAGGAATAAACTTACCTAAGGAGACAAAAGACCTGTATGCAGAACACTGTAAGACACTGATGAAAGAAATTAAAGATGATACAAACAGATGGAGAGATATACCATGTTCTTGGATTGAAAGAATCAATGTTGTGAAAAGGACTATATTACCCAAAGCAATATACAGAGTCAATGCAATCCCTATCAAACTACCAATGGCATTTTTCACAGAAATAGAACAATAATTTTCACAATTTGTAATGAAACACAAAAACCCTGAATAGCAAAAGCAATCTTGAGAAAGAAAAACGGAGCTGGAGGAATCAGGTTCCTGGGCTTCAGACAATACTACAAAGCTACAGTAATTAAGACAGCATGCTACTGGGACAAAAACAGAAATATAGATCAATGGAACACGATAGAAAGCCCAGAGATAAACCCACACATATATGGTCACCTTATTTTTGATAAAGGAGGCAAGAACACAGTGGAGAAAAGACAGCCTCTTCAATAAGTGGTGCTGGGAAAACTGGACAGCTACATGTAATAGAATGAAATTAGAATACTCGCTAACACCATACACAAAAATAAACTCAAAATGGATTAAAGACTTAAATGTAAGGCCAGACACTATAAAACACTTAGAGGAAAACATAGGCAAAACACTCTATGACAGAAATCACAGCAAGATCCTTTATGACCCACCTCTTAGAGAAATGGAAATAAAAACAAAAATAAACAAATGGGACCTAATGAAACTTAAAAGCTTTTGCACAGCAAAGGAAGCCATAAACAAGATGAAAAGACAACCCTCAGAATGGGAGAAAATATTTGCAAATGAAGCAACTGACAAAGATTAACCTCCAAAATTTACAAGCAGTTCATGCAGCTCAATATCAAAAAACAAACAACCCAATCTAAAAATGGGCAGAAGACGTAAACAGATATTTCTCCAGAGAAGATATACAGATTGCCAAGAAGCACATGAAAGGATGCTTAACGTCACTAATCATTAGAGAAATGCAAATCAAAACTACAATGAGGTACCACCTGATATCACTCAGAATGGCCATCATCAAAATATCTACAAACAATAAATGCTGGAGAGGGTGTAGAGGAAAGGGAACCCTATTGCACTGTTGGAGGGAATGTAAATTGATACAGCCTCTATGGAGAACACTATGGAGATTCCTTAAAAAACTAAAAATAAAACTACCATAGGACCCAGCAATCCCACTACTGGGTATATACCCTGAGAAAACCATTCAAAAAGAGTCATGTATCACAATGGTCATTGCAGTTCTATTTATAGTAGCCATGACATAGAAGCAACCTAAATGTCCATTCACAGATGAATGGATAAAGAAGATGTGGCACATATATACAATGGGATACTACTCAGCCATAAAAAGAAGTGAAATTGAGTCATTTGTAGTGAGGTGGCTGGACCTAGTATCTGTCATACAGAGTGAAGTAAGTCAGAAAGAGAAAAACAAATACCATATGCTAACATATATATATGGAATCCAAAAAAAATGGTTATGAAAAACTTAGGGGCAGGACAGGAATAAAGACGTAGACTTAGAGAATGGACTTGAGGACACAGGGAGTGGGAAGGGTAAGCTGGGACGAAGTGAGAGAGTGGCATGGACATATATACACTATCAAATGTAAAATAGATAGCTAGTGGGAAGTAGCCACATAGCACAGGGAGATCAGCCCAGTGAGCTTTGTGACCACCTAGAGGGGAGGGATAGGGAGGGTGGGAGGGAGATGCAAGAGGGAGGAGGTATGGGGATATATATATATATATATATATAGCTGATTCACTTTGTTGTAAAGCAGAAAGTAACACACCATTGTAAAGTAATTATACTCCAATAAAGATGTTTAGAAAAATAAAAATATATTGAAGCACTTTTATTATTTATGAAAACCAAGATTAAATCCTATACATTAAATGATTGTATGATCTTTGTTTCTCATAAGTTTCCCACATTTTATGATTTTAAGATACTCCATAAACATGTGTTAAAATACATAAAATAAGACGGTGTACTTCCAAATCATTGGCTTGTGAAATGTTGTCATATGAATTATAATCATAGTATTAAAATCAAGTAATTTTCTTTGACAATTTAGGAAGAGCATAGCCACATAGGTTGTTCTCTTTATATAAAAACAAACAGTAAAAATCTCTATACTTCTACAATATTTTAGATGATATTTTGGATAATTCTAACACATGAATATTCAAAGTAGAATGAGAAAATAGGCAAAAACATACCAATATGTATCAAAAATACTATTTATTATAAAAGTACAGTTTTACTATTCTACTACACAATACTAAATTTCAATAATTATTCATTTTGATGTGGCATGCACTTTTCACAAAATTCTCAAATACAATTTGCATATAACATGAGATTTTTTTAACTGAGGTATAACTGAAAAAATTGTAAGATATTAAAGTGTGCAATGTGATTTAATATATGTATACATTGTGAAAATATTCCTCTACTAAGTTAATTACCCATCATATCATCTCGCATATTTACCTTTTATTTATTTTTTTGCTGAGAACACTTAATTTCTCTTCCCTTAGCAAATTTCAATTATACAATAGTGTTATCAACAATAGTCACCATGTTATACATTAGACCCTCAGATTTTATAACTGAAAGTTTGTACCCTTTTACCAACTCCTCCCTATTTCCCCTAGCCCCCAGCCCCCTTGCAATTGCTTTTCTACTCTTTGTCTCTATGAGTTTGACTTTTTTTTTTTTTTTTGGATTCTATATACAATTGATACTATGCAGTTTTTGTCCTTTTCTATCTGGCTTATTTCACTTAGCATAATCCCCTTCAGATTCAACTATGTTGTCACAAATGGCAGGATTTCCCTCTTTCTCATGGCTGAATAATATTTCTTTGTATATATATTCCACATCTTCTTTATCCATTAATCCATCAGTGGACACTTAGGTTGTTTCCATACCTTAGCTATTGTGCATAATGCTGAAATGATTATGTGAGTGCACATATATCTTTGAGATTTCCTTTCCTTTGGATATATATCCACAAGTTTGATTGCTAGATCTTTTTTTTTGTGTGTGTGTGTGGTACATGGGCCTCTCACTGCTGTGGCTTCTCCTGTTGTGGAGCACAGTCTCCAGATGCGCAGGCTCAGTGGCCATGGCTCACAGCCCCAGCCGCTCCGTGGCATGTGGTATCTTCCCGGACTGGGGCACGAACCCGTGGCCCCTGCATCGGCAGGCGGACTCTCAACCACTGTGCCACCTGATTGCTAGATCTTAAGGTAAGTCTATTTTTAATTTCTTGTGGACGCTTCCTCCTGTTTTCATTAATGTATATACTAGTTTATATTCCCACCAACAGTGCACAAAAACTCCCTTTTCTCTGCATTCTTGTTAGCATTTACCTATTATCTTTTTGATTCTAGTCATACTAAAGGTGTGAGGTGATACCTCTTTGTTATTTTGATTTGCATTTCCTTGATTAGAGATGTTGATCATCTTTTCCTGTACCTGTTGGCCCTTTGTATGTCTTTGGAAAAATGTCTACTCAGGTCCTTTGCCAATTAAAAATTTTTTTTCTCTTCCTATTGAGTTGTATGAATTCCTTGAATACTTTGAATATTAACCCTTTATTGGGCATGTGGTTTGCAAATATTTTCTTCCATTCCATATGTTGCCTTTCATTTTGTTGGTGGCTTTCTTTGCTGTGCAGAAGGTTTTTAGTTTGATGTAGAGCCACTTGTTTATTTTTGCTCTTGTTACCTTTGCTTTTGGTGTCAGAACTGAAAAAAAATCATGAAGACTGATATCAAGGAGCTTATCTACTATGTTTTTTCCTAGGAGTTTTATGGTTTCAGATCTTACCTTCATATCTTTAATCCATTTTGAGTTGACTTTTGTTTATGATATAAGATAGGGGTCCAGTTTTTTTCTTTTGCATGTGGCTGTCCATTTTTCTTAATATCATTTATTAAAGAGATTATCCTTTCTCCATTGTATATTCTTAATTCCTTTGTCATAAATTAATTGACATATACACATGTCATATAATAGGAAATTTTAAGCACTGCCTTGAGAAATTTTATTGCTATTTTATTCTTGATTTGAGGAAGGTTTTTTAATAAATTTATTTATTTTATTTTAGTTATTTTATTTTTGGCTGCATTGGGTCTTCGTTGCTACACGCAGGCTTTTCTCTGGTTGTGGCGAGCGGGGGATACTCTTCATTGTGGTGTGCAGGTTTCTCATTGTGGTGGCTTCTCTTGTTGTGGAGTATGGCCTCTAGGCACACGGGCTCCAGTAGTTGTGGCATGTGGGCTCAGTAGTTGTGGCTTGTGGGCTCTAGAGCTCACTCTCAGTAGTTGTGGTGCATGGGCCTAGTTGCTCCATAGCATGTAGGGTCTTCCTGGACCAGGGCTCAAATCCATGTCCCCTGCACTGGTAGGTGGACACTTAACCACCTGGCCACCAGGGAAGCCCTGAACTAGGTTTAATAGCGATAAGTCATATCTGAAATGTGAACTAATGATATAATTAATTGAAAATTTGGGAAAGAAAGTTGTTACTGGAAATGGTTACTGGGTAGAAATATTTTTTAACTCTCTCTTTACCATAGAGTTTATTATATTTTCAAATATATAGCCTTTGGGGCCTAATGCTCTAGTTTTTCCAGTATCATAATGAGCCAAGATTTGGGGAGCCTTAAGTATTCTTTTTACGCTTTTATTATTCAAGAGCTATGTTCTTTTTATTTGTCTGTAAACTTTTTTAAAAAGATTAAATCCAATGTAGAGTTTCAGTGGGAAGAAGGCAATGCCAACTATAGGATGACAGCTGCCAAAAGAGGTCATTTTGTTTGTCAAGCAGATCAATACAGATTAATTATATTTTGAAAACTGAGACAAATAAAACAACAGATTAACAAATGTGAGTGCAACCATTTTGAAAATAAAAAGTTTATTTTAATGACTGAGTCAGAAGATTTCAGTAACAAAATGCACATTTAATTATGTATCTTGAACAAGAATGTGCACAAAATGGAAAAATAGCAAAACTCATTACTAGTCTACAGATGTTTTGTGTAATTTTTAAACTGTACACAAAAATTGATGAGGCTTCTTTGTCTATAAGCCATCTGGTCATATTTTATTAAGTCATTTCTCTGTTCTTTTTATAAAAATATAGTGAAATCAGAATAAATTTAACTTAAATGGAATTTGTAGGTGTTCAAAGAAAAAACAGTGAAGTAAAATATTCACTTTTTCTCTGTTGGCGGTGTACCTAATAGTTAACATAAAAAATTCAGGAACAGCACAAGGAATTATAAATTTTCTACCTGAAATACATTTCTTCTTTTTTCTCACTAAATCTTTCCTTGCTCTGATCCTACATGACTCTGTTTTTGCAGAGTAAATGTACTGAATCACTCTGGTTTAAAAATTTAATTTAATTCATCTAGTTGGCAACTCCCAAAAGCTTGAGTGATCTAGCTGAAGTGAAATATTTTGCAAACACAGTGGTTTTTATTGAGGGGAGACATTAATTATATGCTGCATGAAAAAAGAGGGTTTAGCTAATAGACCTCTTCTCCACTTGTCTTTCTCATCTCACATCTAGAATATGGATCATTTTATTTCCCAGAAGACATTTGATGCTGATGCACAAGTGGGTGAAATTCCTGGTCTGTCCTCTGTTGCCTCTGATGGTCCTTTCCCCAGTCTGATCTATGACTTTGTTATGAACTGAATGTTGTACTCTTTGAAAATTCATATGTTGAAATTCTACCCCACCATGTGATGGTATTGGGAGGTGGGCCCTTTGGGAGGTAATTAGGATTAGATGAGGACGTGAGGGTGGAGTGTGATTAGTGCTTTTACAAGAGTCACAGGAGAGCTTACTTTCTTTATCTGCTCTGCACCCTGTGAGAAGCCTGTAACACAGCAGAGAGCTTCTCCAGAACCTGACATGCTGGCACCCTGGTCTCAGACTTCCAGTCTCTCCAACTGTGAGAAATAAATGTATGTTATTTGTAAGCCACCCAGTCTATGGTACTTTGTTGTAGCAGCCCGGATTGACCAACACAGAAATTGGTACCTAAAAAGATGGAAGTAGCTTTGGAACTGGGTAATGTGCAGAGACTGGAAGAGTTTGGAGGTGCCTGCTGGAAATACGAAAGTTAAGGGTGATTCTGGTGAGAACTTAGAAAGAGAAGATGAGAGCTGTAGATAAAACTTAATCCTTTCAAAGAATACATAAATACTCATGAATAGCATGTGTGATAAAAGTCACTCTGATAAGGTCTCAGACAGAAATGAGGGCTGTGGTATTGGAAGCTAGAGGACAGGCGATCCTCATTATACAGGGGCAAATAACTTGGCTGAGTCATGTTCATGTTCTGTTGTTTATGGAAGATAGAACTTGTGAGCAATGAAATTGGACATTTAGCTGAAGAGATTTCTAAGCAAAGTGTTGGTAGTGCAGCTTCGTTCCTCGACAGTTTATAGTAAAACGCAAGGAGAGAAATTACTTGAAGATGGAATTGTTAAGCAAAAAGGAAGCAGAGCTACCTATATTTCAAAAAAATAAGAACAGTTAGGATGTGGCCAAGTGATTGTTTGATAAGATTATATGGATAAGCCATCTCATCAGAAACCAGGTGCTATTATTCAAGACAGTGGAAGATTTACCTTGAAGGTAATTCAGAGATCATCAGGGCTGCCACTCCCATCACAGGCCCAAAAGCCTGGGCCTGGGTGGCATGGCTGCCCCCACCTATGCTTCAGAACTGGGCCAGATGAGCGGGAGATGGTGGACTGGAAGATCATCTCAGGGGCAAGGAACAGTATGTGCTAATTCCTACTAGCATTAGAGTTCCTGGTCTATTTAGTTATAGATGAATATTTCAGTAATGTTGAAATATAGAGTAAGGAGATAGGCAGAGAGTGGTGTGTAGCAAGATGAGCTTCACGAATAAGCCTGTTTAAGGATATTTTCAAACTAGACTATAATATAGCTGTATAGTTGGAACTTCCTCGTTCATCCTAAGAAATTGAGCTTGGAAGAATTCTGCTGCCCGTATGAACCTAATCCATTACATATGTAGCCCATCTGCCTGTAGCTTTTCGCTTACATCCTGGTTTCTACTCTTCTGCTCCTCTGGGATAGAAGCTTCTGCTCCCCTCAAATTCCTGTCCCCCTCTTTGCACATTCCTCTACACTTGGTTGGTGCATTAGTCAGAGTTATCCAGAGAAACAGAACCAATAAGACAGACAGATAGATAGATAGACAGATAGATAGATAGATAGAGAAAGAGAGAGAGAAAGAGAGAAAGAGAAAGAGATTTATTTTGAAGGATTGGTTCATGTGATCATGGAGGCTGAGAAGTTCTGTGACCTGCTGTCACAGGTCTGGGCTGGAGGCCCAGGAAAGCCGGTAGTGGAGTCCCAGCACCAACCCGGAAGACCAGGGGAGCCAAAGTGTAAGTCCCAGTTCAAGTCCAAAGGCCTGACTCAAATGTTAATCTTCCAGAAACACTTTCACAGACACACCCAGAAATAAGGTGAAACTCTTTCCTATCACTCCTGGGTTCTGATGAATTGTGGGGTTCTCTGCCCTGCCCTCCTCAGAACAGAGCTGCAGAATCTTGAACCACCTAGCTGCAGTCTAGAACCCATTAGAGCACATCAAAACGCATCAGAGTCATCGGCCCCTTTCACTTCTGTGTCGTCATTTTGGGTGTGTGGACAGGACGGCAGGGACCTGGCACCTTTGGCAGATCTTCCTTTCAGTGTGTAAATAATCAACTGTCTGAGTCTAAAAGTGTCTTGTCTCGTCTTTACCAGTCAAATTGTTCAGACCCTGCTTTGCCTTGTCTTGTGTGTGCTGACCTACTGCAGCCAATGTGCTCCTCTTAGAAACTCATAAGGTAGGACCTCCACGGATCTGAGCAGTTCAGTAATAAAGACATTTGTTTTACTTTGTTCAACTCAGTATTTCCTAATTTATTTTAATGCAAAGTTTTTCCCACAAAATCCCTCCTAAAACCACATGGAATAACACTGGACAAAATAGAGCTGTGGAGTTCACATTCTTTCTTCTTTGTAGAGGGTTATAAGGATAAATTCCATTTATCATTCCTTTAAAACTTAACATTTTCTCTTTCATTGTCCAAAGACTATTTTTCACATTCAAGGAGAGAACCTCTAATTCTCTAATGTAATGTCTGCATTTAATTCGTTGTCTGCAGAATTTTCATAAACATGCAACAAAACTATATCCTTTAGAATAAAATGGCACAGTTTTTTTCCATCCACATCCTTAAGTCTCACATTCAGAAGGCAAAACAGGATTCTCAGATAGCTAATGTTCATTGACACCAAGGCACTTGCTAGTTTCACACAAACTAGCCTTTAGAGGTAGTCTCACCAAATGGTACTCCTTGCTATTTAAAATATTAGGTTAGCTGAGGGAGGGTGGGGCTGTTGCTATTATGTAGACACATCCTATACTTAAAAACTCCTACATTTCGTCCTCTAGTACATGATTAAAAAACATGTCAATTTAAACTACATTTGAAAACCAAATTATCTTCTTTTTTGGCTAGTTAGGGATCAACTGCTTTTCAGCAGTTCAAGGGATAATTTCGGATGACAAATGATACCATAACTAATGCTGCTTAGAGAAAAACTGTATCTGGAAATATTTCCATTAATTAATCTATAAATTTTTTTTTAAAGTCAACATTCAAAAGTACTCTCCAGAATCTGGAAAATGATATGAGGAATATTGACTACTTAATCTTATAATGGTAGGTTTATATTTTATTTTTAGTTGAAGAATAGGAGTGATAGAACTGAAGTGATAATTCAACAGCTGATACAATGCAGTGAGGTGTTTCACAGAGGTTGGTTGATGTTTCTTTCTTCGACCAGATTAGTAAAGACTTTTAGTTGGCATCTTACGGTGTGTGACTATTAACCAATAAAAAACAATGAATAAAATAATGGCTTATAATAAAAGCAGAGGAATATATTTTTTAGTTAGTTATTAAATGTTTAACTAATCAGCATTTTATGGTTAAATTGATATTTAAGGATAAAAGCCTCAGACCTTTAAAAATGGATATTATGAAGATATAGATACATAAAGATATTATAAAGATATACACATCTTTAATTTAGATAGCTCAAAGTTCTTAATAGTTTAATCAAATTTGATTTCATAATATGAAATTTATAAAGGGCTTACTAGGCACTTCACGAAATGTTTGTTACATGAGTGGATGATTTTAATATTGGTATTTAATTCTAGTTAAGTGCTATTGAGTGGAATAAAATCATTTCAAGAATGAAGGAATTTATAATATTTCTGACCACTAGCTCTTTCCCTCCCCTCTCTCCCTCTGCATCCTCCCGACCTCCACAACACAAACACACCTTCAAACACAAGCACATAAACCCTTGCATTTGAAACAATGTAGAGGATGCTTTACTGAGACCTACAGCTAATTGAAAACTTGAAAACGATTGTCTATCCAAATGATCCCATTCCTAGAGAGAGGATGCAGGTGGATACATTAGTCCCTGAGCTTTCCTTGAGTTTGGAGGAGATGACAGACAGATGGGAAACAATGAAGGACTTTCAAATGTGATACTAGAAGTGTTGAAGAGAAACAAACAACTTGTGTATGAGGGAAGCAAATCAAACTGCATTGATACAAGTGGAAAACCTGTGTTTTTGAGAAGTTGTAAAGAAAGTTAATGAGGTGATAGTGACTTAGTATAGAATACAATATTACCATTTTTATGGTTATTTTACTAAAAGGAAAGGGGGAAAAGCTTACAAAAAAGAAATAAACAGGGCTTCCCTGGTGGCGCAGTGGTTGAGAGCCCGCCTGCTGATGCAGGGGACACGGGTTCGTGCCCCGGTCTGGGAAGATCCCACATGCCACGGAGCTGCTGGGCCAGTGAGCCATGGCCGATGGGCCTGCGTGTCCGGAGCCTGTGCTCCGCAACGGGAGAGGCTACAACAGTGAGAGACCTGCGTACTGAAAAAAAAAAAAAAGAAAAAGAAAAAGAAATAAACAATATGTTTCAGGTTACTGGAGGAAGGAATTGGAGATTATGCATTTTTGAATCTCTAGTGCCTAACAATGTCTGACACGGTGAATGCTCCATATTGATGATCAGAATCAAACTATTAACTTCTTAGAAGGTACTGCATACTATGCTATATTGAAGAGTCAGGAGACTGGGTGCCTGGGTTTAAATTTAACTTCCACCACTCACTGTATGGCCTTGGGTAATTACCTCCTTTATAGAAAGGAAATGATAACATTGTCACGATGACATGAATGAATATATGTCAAGTGCTTTAAACTGTGCCAGCATGTTAAATGTTATATTAAGTTTAATATGGCATTATTTTTCTTGCAAGTTAGGAGCAGTTTCTGTAAAACTAAGGAAGTTGGCAAAGAAAATAGGAAATTGATCTATTTTCTTTTGCTTACAGTATTTGATAAAGTGACGATTGAAACTGGACTTCTCAAAGAAGCTTACTGATCAAATATGGGACCTAATTCACAGAAAAATGAGGGAAATTATTCCCCAAACTTCTTGTACAAGAGAACAAAATGATCATGTGTCATTGACTTAAAGATACTCAACAAATGTGTGTACAAGCTATATATTGAAGATATGCATAATGTATGGAAGTTGTTTGCCTTTATAATTGATTCTAAACATTAGTAATTGAATTTTATATATGTAAGAACAAAAAGACTCTTGGTTAGATTCTTTCATTTTCCAGATAAGAAAAGAGACTCAGTGAAAGTAATCAATATTTCAATGAAACACAGCCACAACTCTGGAATAATTCTAGGTCTTAATGCCTTTTTCATTACAGCACGCTGTCATCCAATCACAAATCCTTTCCCTTGACTAACGTGTAGCCCTTTCAGAGGAAAACAGAACTTGCAAATATTATTTGTTTTAAGCCATATAAATCTTACTTTCTAACTTTTTAAAATAATAACTTTGTTAGTTATATAAAAATTACAAATATACTTTGTAATATTTTTAACAATGTAGAAAAGTATAAAAAAAGTTTCTATAATGAACTTAAACCCAACACTCCAAAGTAAGAAACACTAATAGAAGATAAATATTCTTCCATATATCTTTCAAAGGATAAACACAGATGCAAAACCAAATAGTAAGACACATAGAAATGGTTTTATAAAAACACTATAGTATTTCTATATGTTAGTATATAGTTTTAAATTAAATATATTTAAAATTAATTTGAATTTAACTTGAAAATTCAACTAATTTGAAATTTTAAAAATTGTTTAATTATAGCCAGCCACTCAAAACTCGAGTTCTTAAATTTGATTTATGTTTTGGCTAAGTGAATTTCATTATTGCATTGTTGAGGGTTCTTGGTCACCAACAGTAGAAATTCACTGTGTAACATGAGGAGAGAATAAATAAGTTTATTCTAATGCTATTGAGTAGCTCAAAGGATTTATAGGATTGTTAAAGAACTAGGCTCAGGCAGGGATCAGGGAAGCAAGGGATGAACAAGATGCTACTGCATGACCAGCATTCTCAGTATTTAACCATTTGACAGCTGGGCACTTGCTACTGATTTGATCATTGAAAAGACTGGATACACATTGCAATAATGAACTTTGTTGCCCTTGCTTATTTCTTTCTAGGCTTATGGATTATTATTATTTTTTTTTTTTGGCGGTATGCGGGCCTCTCACTGTTGTGGCCTCTCCCATTGCGGAGCACAGGCTCCGGACGCACAGGCTCAGTGGCCATGGCTCACGGGCCCAGCCGCTCCGCAGCATGTGGGATCTTCCCGGACCAGGGCATGAACCCACATCCCCTGCATCGGCAGGCGGACTCTCAACCACTACACCACCAGGGAAGCCCGGCTTTTGGATGTTTATTGCCTTTCAACAGTATACTTCTTTGATTCCAGTATCCATAAAAATATCTAAATATCCTTAAACGGGATGCCACACTCACTATTGAATGGGAGCATCTTGGCCACACTTATTGCACACGTCCACAGACCAGCTGTCAGAACATGAGAAAAGGGAACAGTTAATATCCTCTATATTCTGTATAGGAGACCTGAGACAGAGCTCACCTGTGTGGGATTCCTTCAAAATAGGTAGTGGGTTCAAGTGCTAGAAATCCAAACTTATACTTATCCATTAAATTAGTCAAGTCACCTTTTTTAAACATTCAAACATTCAGTCTTTTGTGAGTTATATTTTGTTTGAGGATTACTTTTTATTATCCTATACTTCTAGTGCATTCTGAATTGGTTATTTGTAAAATTTTTGATTTATACTTTCCCTTTAGATTTTGAAGATATTGTTCCATTATCACCTGTCATAAAGCATGATACTAGTTCTTTTATCACAGCTTTTGTATTCAAGGTGATTTGTTTTTTTCTTCCTAAAGTATTCTTTGTTTATCCTTGAAAATCAGTAATAGAATGAGAAAATGTTTTTGAAACAATATGATTAACATTATTTGTCCTAGAACATAGTGTACCCTTACAGTACTCAGATTTCATTTTCCCCTTAATTTGGGTAAATATTCTCCACTGGAGGTGTGTGAAATCTTTGTTGAGTAGTTTTGGGTTTTTTTCCTGGAATTTTGTAAAATATTCTATACCAGGGTTCAATATACCAAATTGGAAAATTATCTTATATGCATTGAGGATGTTTTCCATATTAATTTATTTTCAATCCCTACTGAAATATCAATGGTATTTTTTTACAGAAATAAAAAACTATCCTACAATTCATATGGAACCACAAAGGACCCCAAATAGCCAAAACAAACTTGAGAAAGAACAAAGCTGGAGACATCACACTTTCTGATTTCAAAATATATTACCAAGCTACAGTAATCAAGACAGTATTTATTGGACTGACATAAAATGGGCATATAGACTTATGGAACAGAGTAGTGAGAAATAAGCCAATGCATGATCGTTAACTGATTGTGAACAAATGTGCCAAGAATACACAATAGGGAAAGGATAGTCTCTTCAATAAAAGGTGTTGGGAAAATTGGATATTCACATGGAAAAGAATTAAATTGAACCCATAATATACAAAAATCAACTCAAAATATATTAAAGTCTTAAACATAAGACCTGATACTATAAAACTCCTAGAGCACTACATAGGGGAAGTCTTCATGACATTGGTCTTACCAATACTTTCTTGGATATGACACCAGAAGCACAGGCAACAGAAGCAAAAGTAAACAAGTAAGACTACATCAAGCTAAAAAGTTTCTTCACAGCAAAGGGAAGAATCAACAGAGTGAAAAGGCAACCTATGGAATGGGAGAAAATACTTCCCCATTTCAATATACTTGAAAACTGCATATTGGACAAAGAATTACTATCCAAAATATATAAATAATTCTTATAACTCAATAACAACAACAAAACTCAAATAACTTGTTTAAAAAATTGGTAAAGGGGCTTCCCTGGTGGCGCAGTGGTTGAGAGTCTGCCTGCCGATGCAGGGGACACACGGGTTCGTTCCCCAGTCTGGGAAGATCCCACATGCCGCAAAGCGGCTGGGCCCGTGAGCCATGGCCGCTGAGCCTGTGCGTCCGGAGCCTGTGCTTAGCAACGGGAGAGGCCACAACAGTGAGAGGCCTGCGTACCGCAAAAAAAAAAATTGGTAAAGGACTTGAATAGACCTTTCTCCAAAGAAGATGCACAAATGGCCAACAGGTATATGACAAGATGTTCAACATCATTAATCACCAGGGAAATATGCAAATCAAAAACACAATGAGATATCACTTCATTCCTGTCAAAATGGCTATCATCAAAAGAACCTAAAAGTAACCAATGTTGGCAAAGATGTGGAGGAAATTAACCCTAGAACACTGCTGGTGGCAATGTAAGTTGGTGCAGACACTGTGGAGAACAGTATGGATGTATGTCAAAAAGCTAAAAATAGAACTACCATATGACCCAGCACTCCCACTCCTGGGTATTCATCCAAAGAAAATGGAAACACTAAGTTAAAAAGAAACATGCACCCCTATGTTCATTGTAACATTATGATAGCCAAGATATAGAAGCAACCTAAGAGTCCATCAAGAGATGAATGGCCAAAGAAGTTGTTATATATCAGCCATAACAAAGGATGGAATTTTGCCATTTGTAACAATATGGAGGGACTTCTAGGATATTAAACTAATGAAATAAGTCAACCAGAGATAGACAAACACTGTATGTTTTCACTTATATTGGAGTCTAAAATATAAAACAAACAAATGAATATAACAATATAACAATATAACAATATAACAATATTACAGAATATAACAGATATATAACAATATATCTGTTATAATATAACAATAACATAACAATAATATAACAATATAATATAACAATATAACAGAAACAGACTCACAGATACAGAAAACATAATAGTGGCTACCACTGGGGAGAGGGGTTGGGGCAGGGACTAAATAGATTAAGGGAATGCAGAGGTACAAACAGTTAAGTATAAAGTAAATAAGTAACAAGGATATAATGTACAGCCAGGGAATATAGCCAATATTTTATAATAACTTTATATGGGGTCTAATCAATTAAAATATCAAATCATTATGTTGTACTCCCTAAACTAATATAATGTTAAACAAACAAACAAACAACAGGCCCAAAGTGAAGTCACTTGTGCTAAGCCCACATCAGCAAATCAAGACAATACCTAACTGCAGTTTCAGCCCCTCCCAGGAATGTTAAACCTGTGCCCCACAGGGTTTACAGAAAGAGATGACTAACTGAAATTCTTTTTTTTTTAAATTGAAGTATAGTTGATTTACAATATTGCATTAGTTTCAGGTGTACAATATAGTGATTTTGTTTTTTTGGCAGATTATATTCCATTATGGGTTATTACAAGATATTGGGTATAATTCCCTGTGCTATACACTAAACACTTGCTGCTTATCTATCTTATGTATAGTAGTTTGTATCTGTTAATTTCTTACTACTAATTTGTCCCTTCCTCCACCCTCTCCCTTTTGGGGGTGTATATGTGTATATCACATCTTCTTAAGCCAATTGTCTGTGATGGGCACACTTGTGTTGCTTCCAGGTCTTGGCTATTGTAAATAATGCTGCTATGAACATTGACGTGCATGTACCTTTTCGAATTAGTGTCTGGATTTATACCCAGAAGTGGAATTTCTGGATCATATGGCAGTTCTATTTTTAGTTTTTTAAGGAACTGTTTTCCACAGTGGCTGTACCAATTTACATTCCCACCAACAGTGTAGGAAGGTTCCATTTTCTCATCTTCTCTAGCACTTATTGTTTTTAGACTTCTTGATTCTAACCAGTGTGAGGTGATACCTCATTGTGGTTTTGATTTGCATTTCTCTAATAATTAGTGATGCTGAGTTTTCATATGCTTGTTGGCCATCTGTATGTCTTCTTTAGAAAAATGTCTCTTTAGGTCTACTGCCCATTTTTAGATTTTTTGTTTGTTTGTTGGATATTGAGTTATATGAGCTGTTTGTGTATTTTGAATATTAAGCCCATGTTGGTTGTACCATTTGCAAATATTTTCTCCCATTCAGTAGATTGTCTTTTTGTTTTGTTGATGGTTTCCTTTGATGTGCAAAAGTTTTTAAGGTTGATTAGGTCCTTTTGTTTATTTTTGCTTTTATTTCTTTTGCCTTGGGAGACATCTAATATTGCTACAATTTATGTCAAGGAATGTTTTGCCTATGTTCTCTTCTAGGAGTTTTATTATGTCACATCCAGAAACTCTTAGGCTTGCCTAACAGCTTAGTAAAAACGCTATTCACTTGTAACTTGCCTTCACTAATCAAACTTGCCTTAACCATTTTTGCAAATTGCATACCTGCCAAGCTTCATGAAGCCTAGATAGTATATCACAAGTCTCCTTAACCTCTTGCCCCCCACCCCCCACCCCTCCCCCCTCTGACGTATAGGTCACTATAGTAACTGGGGCTTAAGTTTTTCAGGAACTTGGACTCAGCTCTTGTCTAGGTTGAACCGGTTGGGACCACTGACCCTAAAACTGGGCCTGTGCAAATGTCCAGTGAATGACATCTTGATGTCAGAGGGCCAAAACCCCACCTTCAGGTCATGCTGATGCCTCCATTTTCTGAACATAAGTCCCATGAAGAAGCATATAACTCAGATTCACCTGTGTAGAACACTGATTACCTCACCTTTTTCCTACCTCCAATCACCTTTCCCTTTCTCTGCTGCAAACCTCGGGCTTGCTGCACCTTGAAACCTGGTTTGGTAACAGTGTGACATTTAATCAGTCAATCTGAAATTTCCTGGCCAGAAGCAGTGAGGTTAATTTGCCACATAGACCCCTGCCTTCCCCCAAAAGAAGGTAACCTCGTCTGAAACAATCCTTTCTTTTGTTTATCCCTTCCTCGTCCCCCCACCTTTTTCTTTAAAATCCTTCCATTTTGTCCAGCTCCTTGGAGCTCTGTTCTATTTGCTGAGTGGGATGCTATGGATTCGTGAGTTGTTCAATAAAGCCAATTAGATCTTCAGATTTACTCAGCTGAATTTTGTTTTTTAACACTCCTACATCCAGATACCACTCATGGTGGGAAATGCACATTGATGATGATTGTAAAAGAGAGAAAAATATCTGCCATAAAAAGCTTACTTTCTAAAGATCTAATTGATAAATATGTTGCCAGATTGGTTGGGTTAGAGTTCAAAGTAAGAAACTGAAGGGGTAAAGACAGAAAAATGGGTAGGAGTTAGATGAAGGGTCTGGAATTCAGGTTGTAGCACTTTGAACTACTACCCTGACACTGAGGTGGAGAAATTAAGACCCTCTGAAGGTAATTGCCGTCTTGTAAAGGGGAAATGGTCAAGGAAATAATCATTAATTAAAGTGGGTCAAGTGGCATGTTACTTTTCTGCTGCTGTAAGAAATTACCATAAAATTAGTGGCTTAAAACAACACAGATTTATTATCTTTTAGTTGTGTAGGTCAGGAGTTTGACAAGAGTCTCAGGGCTAAAACCAAGGTGTTGGCAGGGCTGCATTCCTTTCTAGTGGCTCCAGGAGAGAGTCTATTTCCTTGTGTTTTCTAGCTTCTAGAGGCCACCTGGGACCAAGCGTTTCCCCCACAGGGCATTATCTGCTCCACACATTTGGGTTCTAGGGAATTTCCAAGCAGGTTCTGGTGGGTAGTCACCCTTCAGCATCATAGAAGACCCTGAGCAGTAAATAAAATGGAGACGAGCAGGCCTGATTCAGGCACTGTCAGTCTGTTCCTGTGTGGAGCTGATGGAAGCCTGCAGGATATCTGTTGCTCTAGCACCAGTTAGATGAATAGGTAGGGCAACAGGATTTGATTTTAAAGTGATTCTTAAAAGATGTGCAATACAGTCCAAATGCAACACCATTAAGATTCATTTGTACCCTTTGTTAGGTCCTAAGGTCTCACTCCAGGTGGTACCAGCAGCCATATTTACAAATACTTAATGAAAGAATATTAGTAAAAAAGCTGCAGTCTTCATTGCTGTGACTGGTCCTGAGGCTAACTGCTTTTAATCAAAATCTGCCTCTTCCTCCACTAATGCTGGATAGCCCTTACCTTCACATAGCTCTTGAGCCATTAAGTGTTCCTGCCCTTGTGTGGAGATCCAGACCCCCATCCCTAAGTGATGAGCTCTTAGTTGACGTGCCTTTGTTGTGCCAGGTTTCTTTATAGCCCTTTAACCATTATCTCTGGGCATAGATGCATCAAGAGTTACTCTGATAAAGACTCTGGATACCATATATACTCCCCCATTTTTAGCAGCAACTGTCGGTCCTTATGGAAATTGATTAGTCATTCAATTTAATAATTATTCTCTTTGCCTGTTGATTCAGTCAGGGATCCAGTTGATCCAGAGTCTGAGAACCAGGACAGGTAGAATATAAGGTTGCACGGACAAAGAGGAAAATTCAGAATTTGGGACACAGGAAGTGATGGTGAAAGGTCATAAGAAACAATAACACAGCCTTGGGGCGGGGTCTTGGTTCCCCCTCAAGGGATACACATAACAATATCTTTGAGCTGTTTTGCACATACTGAAATCCCCACCAGGTGGGAGAAGTTAACTACTCTTCCCACAAGCACAAAGACCCTAGATGGTTGGAACCAGAAGATTGATGATGCTGACTCCTGATTGCCTCACCACCAACCAATCAGAAGAATGTCCACGAGCTGACCATGCCCTGCTCCTTGAATACTATAAAATGCCTCACTACCCCCTCCAGGGCAGGGCACATGGTTTTGAGGGCATTAGCTTGCTGTGGTCCCCTTTGCCTGGCAAAGCAATAAAGTTATTCTTTTCTGCTTCACCTAAAACTCTGTCTCTGAGATTTAACTCCAGTGTCAGGGTACAGAGGCTGGATTTGGCTTCAGTTCCAATCCAACTTCTTCCCCTTGGCTTTGGACCATAAATTCTAGCTGCTTGGAACTCAGTACTATATATATCGCTGGTTGGTGAAGAATATACAACCAACAATGGAGGAGAGGGCTCAACCCTGCTGAGGATTGTTTTTAAATTGTCACTTCAGCTGAGCTTTTAACAAAGTATTCATTGTTCTATCAAGCAGGAGTAAGATAAATAGACCTCAGGGCAGGCACCGAATGTTATAACTCCTTTGTTTTAAAATGAGTCCCTTAATCTGAGGCAATATGGTGGAAAATACAATGATAATAAATCAGATATTCTGTAAACACTCAGATGAGAATACTGGTGGGGGCATTAGGGGAAGAAAAGACAAACCATAATTAGATTGATTTCTACTGTGGATAAATAGCCACCCCCATACAGAGTGAAGTGTTCTGAAATAATCTACATGCCATAATGTGACTCTGGACTTCTTCAGGAGTTCATCTTTCTGAGGGCTCACAATCAGTCTTTGCTACTAGCAGACTGGACTTCAGTAGTGGCAGGTGAGAAGGAGCACAGTTGTTGGGTCCATAAGTTGATTCTTATTCCTATGCCTTCTCCATCTTTTGGCTATTGCATCAGCTCTGGGATGACTGAAGAGAAAGGCTGGCTGTATTCCTGTCCATCTCATTGTTCAGTAATGTTTTTGTGTGTGATGGATGCTCTCTGATGAGTGTTAACATGGTAAAAAAATATCTGTATGCTCTGTGTCCACTCCCATGCATCCATCCTCATGTCTCTTCCCAAGATTTCCTTGTGACCTGTCTTCATGGAAATGTGGGCCACCTTTTCAGGTAATCAATTTGTGCCTTCTGGGTAGGTTGAGGTCCAATCCCAAGTGTACCTTTTCTTCTACAAAATGGATGCCTTCTGTGACTACTTTTATGATTTTATGGTTCATGTTGGAAAGCTCTAATCATGTAGTTTGTGGTATCTTGTAGATCAGATGCTTAGTAACATTCCAGGAAATGTCTTGCATATGGAAAGTAATTAAGGTCTTGTTCCAGAATCTCAGGAGTCTGTCCTATGACTCAGAGGTTTATTTCCAAGTACAATATATGCAGTCACCAATATCAAAAGAGGCCCCCAAAGTGCAACAATACTTTATTAATTGTAGGGGATGCAAGTTGAAGCAATTTGTCCTTTCCTTTGTGTGTATGCCCTGGCATTCTCCAGATCACTGAACACCTACAACCTCCACAGATGTGGCATTACTCTGAATTGTCAGGGAGTTTATCTCCAACCTTCTGGAACATATGTATCTCATTGTCTGTTCTTTAAGAACCCTTCTAACTTGAGAAACAGGATGGCATTTTGAATTTTCTGTTATTAATATCACTTTAGGCCCCATATCTAACAGGCTTCAACAAATCCTGAGTATTCTCCTTTCTCCAGTGCACGATTGTGGAAGAAAATGGATTTAGGTCTCTTGGAGAAATGATCACAATTTTATTTGTTGTATATATGTATACACATTGTATGTACAATATATACATCAGCCAAGGGGACCAGGTCTCTCTTTCAATCATTAGTTTTTGGTGAATGACTGACATCAGAAACTGAGTGATGAACTCTAATTTTTCAATGGGGCAGCTAATATCTGCCTTCTGCTCACCAACTTTCCACTTCTAAGTCCAGGATTTGAGCCACAGCTTAGGCATATGTCCAATGAGCTCATCATAGGGGCAAACTAGGAATGTATTACACCTTGTGGTAATTATATTCCGTGATATTATAAAACATAAATATTTGGTGTTTGTCCCTGGTTCCTAGCAAACAACTCCTAAAACCTCTGGGAATTGCTGAAGTGACAAGAATGTCTTTGTATGTTAGGAAAATGACTGGGGCTCCCTAGGTAGTTCAGGTTGGGGGCTGGATACCAGAAAGACTGAGGAGTGATTAGAAAGTTGGAACTTTCACTCCCACCCCCTGACCTGTGGTGAGGGGAGAGGCTAGAGATTGAGTCAGTCACCAATGGCCAATAATTTAATCAATTATGCCTACCTAATGAAACTTCCATAAAAAGCCCTAAAGAAAGGGACTCAGGGTGCTTCTGGGTTGGTAATCACAGTGAGGTACAGGGAGGGGGTGCACCCAGAGAGGGCTGGAATGTGTGTACACGCCCCATACTTTCCCTGTGCATCTCTTCCATTTGGCTGCTCCCGAGTTATGTCCTTTATAATGAATCAGTAAGAGCAAGTAAGTGCTTTTCTTGGTTCTGTGAGACATTCTAGCAAATTATTGAGCCTGACAGGTTCTGGAGGAGGGTGGGTACCTTGGGTACCCAGTACTTGTGACTGATGTTTAAGTAAGGACAGTCCTGTGGGTCTGAACCTTAAAACTGTGGAGTCTGAAGCTAACTCTCTGGGTAGTTAGTGTCAGAATTCAGTTTAGGACACCAAGTCGGTGTCCAGAGAGTTAGAAAATTTGTTGTTGGTGTGGGAAAATGCCTACATACAGGACTGTTGTGGATAAAAATAGCTCATATTCACACTGTCTTTGAAGGTAAGGGACTGCCATGTGACTCCAGCCCTTGCAGAATTCCATGATTCCTCTTGATACTGGGGAGCATATTCTGTGGTGATATTTCCCTCAGTCAACCTGGTTTATGAAGGGTAGTCACAAAAAAGGATAGCTTCCTAAAGATACTGGGGCTCCTTTCATTAGTGTATTCCATGTAGCATTAGTTAAGGAATTGTCCTATTAGATTTTTTCTGGGAAACATACATGGTGAGTGTCTCTGATCTCATGTGATAATCAGTGCTAATTTCCCACTTACTGGAGCCTCCAGTTTTTGTCAATAACAGGCTAATGAAGTTCCAGTATAAACCCATAATTTATTGCAGGCCGTGTCTTAGGAAGCCATGTAACCCTTGTACTGGTCTACTTGTACTGCTCTAACAGACTGGGTGGCTTAAACAGCAGAAGCTTTATTCCCCTCACACTTCTGGGGGCTGTAAGTCCAAACTCAAGGAGTTGGAAGGGGCTGGGTTCTGATGAGAGCTCACTTACTGGCTTGTGGAAGTGAGAAGCTGCCTTCTCACTGGGCCCTCTTATGGCTTTCCTCTGTGTGTGTATAGAAGAGAGAGGGTGGGGGTTAGGTGTGGAGAGAGGGAGAGAGGAAGAGCAAGAGAGAGATAGAGAAATAGAGACAGAGAGAGGGAAAAAGAGAGCTCTGGTGTCTCATTTCTCTTCTTAAAATGACAGGACATCTATTGGGTTAGGGCCCCACATTTATGACCTCATTGAACCTTAATTGCCTCCCTAAAGGGAGGCAATCTCCAAACAGCATCACATCGGGAGTTAGGGCTTCAATAGATGAATTTTGGGAGACAAAATTCAATCCATAAAAACCTCAAATAGGGACTAGATCTAGATGTCCTTCTCAGAACTTTGAATTGTAAGTCAGGGGTGAGTGCCTTCATGTCAATAAATTCTCCTCCACGTAGCTCTTTGTACCAAAACCAATACTCACTCCCTGTCCAACACACAAAATATTCACTCTTGCCTTCCTCCTCTCCCTGCCAGTAAGTATACAGTGATGAACAGAGATAGAATAAGTAGAAAATAATACTGAATAATCAGAGGAAAAACATCTACCCCCCAAATCAATAAAACAACAAAATCTTATAAAATGATGTATATATTGTGAGTGGCTTCAAGATGATCAATCGTTCTGAGCTGCCATAAAGCATGGTACCAAAGAAGACTAAGTCCTAGAAAATATGAATGGAAAATGAACATGAATGGAATCAAAGTGGAAATGAAGACCCAAAGGATGCAACATTTGAATTTATTAGTCCTTTACTCTTTTTAACTTAAAAAATCAAAATACTGGCTTATTGCAACAAATTGATCAATATGAAGAACAGTTAATTAAGACAGTGAATAATTTCACTTCATTTGCCCATCCATCTACTCCTTTGAATAATTATATTAACATGTTGATGTAATATTACCTTTTACTAATTCCATGATACATTTGTATGTAAACATATATATTTAGATATATTTGTGTATATTTATTCACATTCCCCCTCACTTTTTAACAAAATAGAATCAATGCACAGTAACTTACATTTTAAATATTTTACTTAGAATTCTTGCTTTTAAAATAGTTTCATGATATTTCATATTTTGGAATACGATGTACTGGATTACTTTTGGGTTGTTATTTTTTTAATAACCATATCTCCAGTGAACTCCTTTGTTTAAACAATTTGCTTTATTTAAAAAAATGTACTACACATACTTGGTTATGGTAAATTGTATATTATAACTTCATGATAATTTAAGATAATTGAAATTAAACCTATAATATATGACATCATCTATCTACAAAAACAATAACCAACAATTCCATGCTAAGACACAGTTCATAGCCATGGGAAAATACTTCCCTAAGTGAAATCAAAATGAGAAAGGCATTGTTGAACTTTAGTCAAGGAATTTAGGTATAAACTTCAGAAGACATTACTGAAATGCAATTGATATACAAAGAAGACAATCTAATCTGGGTTATTGGAACATTTTGAAAGAGAATATGTTAAGTGAAGGTAGTTCTGTATGGAGTCCACAAAAAAAGATAATAAAAGAGCAAGAATACATCAGAGTGATTTCAGGACCGTCCAAGGAGAGGGACATGTATCTGATGGCTGCCTCAGGCAATCACAGCCTGATGGCCCTGACCATTATAATCATCTTCCTAATTGCCCTGCTCACCAGCAATATTCTGATGATACCTGCTCTCCATAAAGGCTTTATTACTGTGATCAGGATGTACTGACCAGCTGACAAGAATATTCTTGACCTTTGAAAGATCTATTTCACTTGAATGAATACATCAGCAATCTGTTTTATAGGTTATTCTTTCACGAGCTTGATTAAATTGAGCTTGTCACTGAGGCTGATACATTGTGGAGGTCCTGAAAAAATCAGTTTTCTCTTTGATTTGGACCTGAACATAGACTCTCTTCACAGTGCTTCCAGCTTTAGGAGTCTTCACTTTTGTAGCCAGACAGCGATCTACTTAGGCTTCTCTCTTCTCTTAAATGTAATAGTCTCTAGACTAAAATTATGTCTTACTCTAACGTTCATCATGGGAAATAAAAAATTTGGGGGTAAATGGATAATTCATGCATTCATCAAGAAAAAAAATTATTGAGCTTCTACAATAAGTCTGACACTATATTAGGCATTGAAGTATGGTAGAAATAAAGAAACAAGAGTTACTCTTTTGTCATTGGGTTTTGAAACATGATCAAAGTTCCAGACTGAAGCTTTGTTATTAAATTTGAAACTGTTGATTGATTGATTCTGTTGGTTAAATGAAACATCGAATAAGGACCTAGCATGGTCCCTGGCAGATAATGAGTGCTCAATATTGGTTAATTTTCTTCCTTCTCATCTTTACATTTCTTCTTATTTTGCAAAGATTAAATATTGAGGTTTTTTTGTATAATTTTTTGAAATTCAGTCATTTGTTTACCTGAAAGAGAATAGTATAATATATTGCATGTCTATTGGGTAATTTTTAAGAAAAAATATTGAATACACTAGTATATTTTGGTTAATATTTTAATTATCTGTGGATTTTCTCTCACCTCAACTGAGGTAAAATTGACATATAACAAACTGCATATAATACCGTCTTATTTAACTTACCTTCACCTAAATATGTAATTATCATTTTTTTCATATATTTTTGTGAAACTGTATGAAGGCTGATGTCTACTAAAATGTTAATCCTTTACTTCAGAATTCTATGCTTAATTTGCTAATTATTCTAAATAAGTCAGGAGATCTAAGAAATAAACCAAGAACATTTGTCACTAAAGCATTTGGAAATTATTTTCGATATTAGTACTATTTTATACTTCAGTAGTTTATTAGCAACTTACAGAAAAAATCACAAAACTCAAGGGTGTATAGGAAATAATCTTCGTAAAAATTAGGCCTAAGATGTCAGTTCAGTTGCTGATTGAGAATATAGAGCAAAGAATAACAGAAAATTGAGAGTTAATATAGCATTAAAGATGTGTCAATTTGGGGCTTCCCTGGCGGTGCAGTGGTTGAGAGTCTGCCTGCCGATGCAGGGGATACGGGTTCGTGCCCTGGTCTGGGAAGATCCCACATGTCGCGGAGCGGCTGGGCCCGTGAGCCATGGCTGCTGAGCCAGCGCGTCCGGAGCCTGTGCTCCGCAACAGGAGAGGCCACAACAGTGAGAGGCCTGCGTACCGCAAAAAAAAAAAAGATGTGTCAATTTATGAGACAAAATTAATTTCTCTCTGTTTGTCTGTCTCTCTCTGGTTAGTATCATCTTAACTGAGGTGAAATTGACATACAACAAACTGCAAATAAAGTGTAAACTTTGATAAGTCTCGGCATATGTGTACACACCTATGAGAGAATCACCACAATCAAGATAAATATATCCTTCACTCCCAAAAGTTTCCTGGGGCACCTTTGAAACCTTTCTCATTCCCTTCACTGCAACCACCTCTATCTCCAGGCAACCACTGACCTGCTTTATGTCACTATACATTAGCTTGCATATTATAGAATTTAATATAAATGAAATAATGTATTATGTAATATTTTCCCTGGTTTCTTTCACTCAGCATAATTGTTTTGAGCTGTATCTTTGTTGTTGGGTGTATCAATAATTTATTATTTTTATGGCTAAGTAATATTCCATTCCATACCATGATTCCTTTACCATTCACATATTCATGGATATTGGGTTGTTTTTAGTTTGGGGCTATTGCAAATAAAAATGCTATGAATATTCAGAAAAAAATCTGTGTGAATATATGCCTTTTTTTTCTATTGGGTAATACCCTGTAGTGAAATGGCTGGGTCATATGATGTATATCTGGTTAACTTTTTTTTTTTAACATCTTTATTGTAGTATAATTGCTTTATAGTTAACTTTCAAGAAACAACCAAACTTTTTTCTAAAGAGGATATACCATTTTACATTCTCATTTGCCATCCATGTGGGTTTCAATCTTATAAAGCCAATATTTGATATGCTTGTCTTTTTAAATTTTAGACTTTGTGGATTTAATTTTCACTTCCCTAATGACTAATGATGTTGATCATCTTTTCATATGCTTACATGCTATCCATATACTATTACTGGTGAAATGTCTGTTCAAAGTTTTTGGCTATTTTCTTACCTTTTTGGGTTTTTTTTGGAAGGGTGTTCATATTCTTGTTATTGAAGTTGCTTGTTCGAGATACAAATCTTTTGATAGACAAATGATTATTAGATATGTTCTCAAGGTTCTGGCTTGTGTTTTTCTTTTTTATTAACATCTTTATTGGAGTATAATTGCTTTACAATGGTGTGTTAGTTTCTGCTTTATAACAAAGTGAATCAGTTATACATACACATATGTTCCCATATCTCTTCCCTCTTGCGTCTCCTTCCCTCCCACCCTCCCTATCCCACCCCTCTAGGTGGTCACAAAGCGCCTAGCTGATCTCCCTGTGCTATGCAGCTGCCCCCCACTAGCTATCTATTTTACGTTTGGTAGTGTATATATGTCCATGCCACTCTCTCACTTTGTCACAGCTTACCCTTCCCCCTCCACATGTCCTCAAGTCCATTCTCTAGCAGGTCTGTGTTTTTATTCCCGTCTTATCCCTAGGTTCTTCATGACTTTTTTTTTCCTTAGATTTTATTGAGGAATAATTGCCACACAGTAAACTATACATATTTAAAGTGTCCAATTTGGAAAGATTTGAAGCTTGTCTTTTCATTCTTTTAACAACGTCTTTCAAAGAGCTTAATGCTTAACTTTGAAAAAGTCAAATTTATCAATTTTTTTAAACGAATGCACTTTTTATATTGCGGCTAAGAAATTTTGACAAATCAAGGGATCCTGAACATTTCCCCTTTGTTTCCTTTAAGAAGTCATAATTCTGGGTTTTACATTTAGAACTGGATATATTTTGACTTAATTTTTTAAATGCGGTATAAAGTCATGGTCAAGCTTTATATTTTCTTTTTCATATAGCTATCCAATTTTTCTAGCACCATTTTAAATCAGTTGTCCATATATGTGTGGGTTTAATAAGATAAAAATATCTTATTTTGTATATTTACAGAATACACCACTGTCTTAATTATTGGTTTATAGTAATCCTTGAAATGAGGTAGTTTCAGTCTTCCAACTTTGTTATTCTTTTAAAGAGCTGTTTTGGCTATTCTAGGTTCTTTGTATTTCCATACAATTTTAGAAAGAGATTGTCAATTGCTACCGAAAGTCTACTGAGATTTTCACAGGATTGTGTTGAGTTTATTGATCAACCTGGGAAGAGTTGACCCCATGACCACAGTATATCTATACATTTAGTTAATTTTTAAATTTATCTCAGCAATTGTTTTTAGTTTTCAGTTTATAAAACTTTCATATACTTTTGTAAAATGTATAACTTTGTAAAATGTACAACTGCACATTTTATATACTTAAATCCTTTTGTTAATATCATTGTTTTTAAATTTCAATCTCCATTTGTCACAATTAATACATGGAAATATAATTAAATTTTAAGTTTGTTTATTACAAATTTGCTAAACTCATTTATGAATTCTAGGACCATTTTTGCAGATTCCATAGCGTTTTTTTTTTTAATTGATGATCATGAATCTTTGAACAAAGACAATTTTGTTTTCTTTCTGATCTGGGTTCATTTTATTATTTTCTATTGTTTTTTCCCCTTTTTCCATGGCTAGAACTTCCAGTATAATGTTGAATAATAGTGCTGAGAGCAGGCATCTTAAACTTGACCCTGATCCTGATGTCAGAGTATTCAGTCTTTCATTATTAATATGATATTAAATGTAGGTTTTTTCAAGATGCCTTTTATAAAGCTGAGAATATTCAGTTCTATTTCTCATTTGCTAAGTGTGTTTAATAGGAATGGATGTTGAATTTTGTGAAATGCTTTTTCTGCCTATTGAGATGATGATTTATTTTTGTTGTTCTTGAATCTATTAAATGGTGCTACATTGTTTTTCAAATGTTAAATCAATGTTGATAATCCCCCTCTTGGTCATGATGTATTGCCCTTTGAATTGGTTTGTTAAAATTTTTTAAAATATGTTTATAAGGGATATTGGGCTATAGTTTTCTTTTTTTGTAATGTCTGTATGGTTTTGCTATTAGTTTAATAATAGCCTCATAAAATCATCTGAGGAGTGTTTTCTTCAATTTTTCTGTAAGAGTTTATGAAAATTTGGTATTATTTCTTCCATAAATATGGATAAATTTTGCCATCAAATCTATCCATGCCAGAAGTTTTTATTTATTTATGTTTTGGTAAACTTCAAATTTACTTCCTTTAATAGCATAGAATTATTTAGATTATCTATTTTAGGAGGTTTTTTAATAGTTTATTCTTTCAAAAAGATTATCTATATAATCTAAGTTGAATATATTATCATAAAGTTATTAATATTCCTTTATTATTATTTTAATATTTGTAGAATCTGTAGTAATGTTACTGCTCTCATTTCTGATATTGGTAATTTGTTTCTTCTCTTATTCTTGAGCAGTTTGTCTAGAGCTTGTGATTTTTAAAAATTTCTTGGAAATATGGTTTTTTATTTCATTGCTTTACATATTATTTTTGGCTTTCTATTTCATTAATAACTGCCTTCATAATTATTATTTCCCATCTTCTGCTAACTATGGGTTTTGTTTGCTCCTTATTTTCTAGTTTTCTGTGTTGGAAGCTGAGCTTTTTAAATTGAGACATTTTCTCTTCTAAAATCAGCTTGTAATACTAACACTTTCCCTCTAAATACTACTTTGGCTTCATCTCACCAAATTTGCTAGTGTGTGTTTAATTTTGTTCAATGCAGTTTCTAATTTCTCTTTTGTTTGTTCTTCGAAACATAGGCTACTTAATTTCCAAATATTTAGGATTTTCCAGATATAGTTCTCTTATTGATTTTTTTTCTAATTTAATTCCACTGTCATGAGAAAAATTTATTAATTTAATCCTGGTAAATATATTAAGGCATGTTTTATAGTCCAGAATATGGTTGATCTTGGTAAATGTTCTATGTGCATTTGAAAACAATATGTGTTCTGCCATGGTGTGAAATGTTTTATAAATGTTAATTGTCATTTGGGTTATAGCATTTTTCAAGTTTTCTATATACTTATGGATATGTTCACTACCTGTCCTATCAATTATTGAGAGAGAGGTGTTGAAATATCCAACTAAAGTTTTTGGATTTGTTTGTTTCTTCTTGCTGTTCTATAAATTTTCCCTTCTCATATTTTGAAGCTCTGTAATCAGAGGTAGAACTTAAGATTGTGATGTCTTCTTGATAAATCAACACTTTATGATCAATGTAGTGGTTCTGTTTATATCTAATAATATTTGTTGCTCTGAAATCTACTTTTTCTGGTCATACATACCTCCTTTTTTTTTTTTTTTTGCTGTATGCAGGCCTCTCATTGTTGTGGCCACTCCCATTGTGGAGCACAGGCTCCGGATGCGCAGGCTCAGCGACCATGGCTCACGGGCCTAGCTGCTCCACGGCACGTGGGATCTTCCCGGACTGGGGCACAAACCTGTGTCCCCTGCATCGGCAGGTGGACTCTCAACCACTGCGCCACCAGGGAAGCCCTTTTTTTCTTTTTTTTTTTAATTTAGTTTGGCTGCGTTGGGTCTTTGTTGCTGTGTGCAGGCTTTCTCTAGCTGCAGTGAGCGGGGGCTACTCTTCATTGCAGTGCACAGGCTTCTCATTGTGGTGGCTTCACTTGTTGCAGAGCACGGGCTCTAGGTGCACAGGCTTCAGTAGTTGTGGCTCATGAATTCTAGAGCACAGGCTCAGTAGTTGTGGTGCACAGGCTTAGTTGCTCCTCGGCATGTAGGATCTTCCCGGACCAGGGCTCGAACCCGCGTCCCCTGCATTGGCAGGTGGATTCTTTTTTTTTTTTTTTTTGCGGCACACGGGCCTCTCACTGTTGTGGCCTCTCCAGTTGCAGAGCACAGGCTCTGGACACGCAGGCTCAATGGCCATGGCTCACGGGCCCAGCCGCTCCGCGGCATGTGGGATCTTCCCAGACCAGGGCATGAACCCGTGTCCCCTGCATCGGCAGGCGGACTCTCAACCACTGCACCACCAGGGAAGTCCTGGCAGGTGAATTCTTAACCACTGCACCACCAGGGAAGTCCCTTCATGTTCTTTTCTGAGTTTAGATCAGCTTCCAACATTTTACCCTTTGGGTGTCCAAAGTTGTGAAATATCTCCAAGAGTTTCTTCAACGTGAAACTTTTTGTGGATGTCACTTCCTCAAGGAAGACTTTGTCCCTCCTTTCACACCACTTTCCTTGTCTATGCTGTAACTTTGCCTTCACTGAGGTCCTCTGGCTTCACCTCTAGAGTCTGTGCAACAGCAGCAGAGACCATGTTCCCACTGTCAGCTATTTCTTTTAAAATTCTTTTATATTTAACTTGCATTTCACTTGCAGCATTATCACTTTTCCTTTCTTTGCTTCCCTTTAGCTTTGTTGACCAATCTCCTTTTGTGATAATCCATTTTTATAATACCATGTGGGTATATCACTGAGAGACGCATTTGCTCTGTGTGAGAACTGAATAATGGACATGCCGTGACCAATCTCAGACCTGCTTTAGAAAAAGTGGGGTCACCAATTCCACTGCACATTTATTGTTCACACAGGGATTTGTGGGCTGAAGAAGCAGCAGTGAAATTTGCCTCTTATGCGATTACTGGCAGCTAATGCGCCATTGCAACTGAAATTTCAGCCATGTCGTTGGGTGCTGGTGTTATTTGACTAAACTGTGTAACTGAAATCTGCATACAAAGCAAAGACTGCCTGGTTCCTGCTTCAGACCAACAAAATTAGAATCTCTGAGATGGGACTCAGGCCATGATATTATTTTAAAGTCTCTCCCAGGTGATATTTACATACAACCAGATTTGAAACCACTGCTCTGGAACAGTGCTTCTCAAAATTTAGTGTTTATTAAAATCATTCGGAGGTTTTGTTAAGACAGATTTTGGGGCCCAATCCCAGAAATTCTTATTCAGAGATCTGATAAATTGTAAAGTTTCCTGTTCTAATTACCTGACAAATGACCTAGAATTTAAATTTTTCACAAGTTAGTAGGTGATGCTGATGATGCTGGTCGTGGGCCGCATTTGGAGCGATTATCTCAAGGTAAAGACTATGTGTCATCTGAAAACAAAGCCTGTAACAGAGGCATCTATTTTGTTATGATGTAGAGAGACATAAGGGGATGTATTTGGCATGTGAAGGAAAACAGGGCTGAGAGAATTACTGTGAACTTGAGATAGAAATCTGGCAATTTAGGGACCCTCAGAATCAAACCATGCTTAAGTTCCTTCCCTAGACTTTTTAGTTATATAAACCAATAAATCCTCATGAATTTAAAGCAATTATCAGTTAGATCTTGATATTTTCAACACCAAAAATTCAATCTCATAAAAGGCTTGATTCACTGTTTTGTAAAATTTCCCCTCATTTTACTAGTTCTGTGTTATTTTTCATTACATATTTAAGAAATCTTTTAAGTATAAAAGATCTTTGGGTTTTTCAGGTGAGGTTCAAGTAGGAAGTGAGATCCATCAGTTCTTCAGTATGGTAAAGCCCTCTCTCAAGACAGGCTTTTATGTCTTTAAGGGTGATTTTCAAAATCAGGACTGAAAACATTGTCCATAAATTTGCTCAGTGATGTCACTTGATTGATTGATTTTTGAATGGAGGCTGTATTTTGGGTTTTTTTTTTTTTTGTCTATGAAGTTGATATCAACACTTTCATTAATGAAAAATTATAATGAATATTTTAATCTAATATATTGCAATAACCTAACAGTTGACTTAAAAAAATGATGGAAAAGTCCAATTATTTGCCCTTTTCCTTTCACCTAATTATGTATCCGATACATTTAATGAAAACTATCCATTAAGTGAATCTTCTAATTAAACACATATATTAAATTGATACACAGTATTCTTTCCATCACCCACTGTTTCAGTTTGGTGGGCTGCTACAACAATGTATCTGAGACTGAGTGTGACTTAAACAACAAAAGTATATTTTCTCACAGATTTGGAGGCTAGAAGTCTGAGATCAAGGTGTGGGCAAGGTTGGTTTCTCCTGAGGCCTCTCTCCTTGGCTTACATACAGCCATCTTCTCCCTGTGTCTTCACATGGTCTTCCCTCCCTGTGTGTCTGTGTCCTAACCTCCTTTTTATAAAGACATGTTATATTTGATTAGCACCTGCCCTAATGATGTAATTTAATTTAATTACCTTTTAAAGACCCAATCTACAAAAAAAGTTACATTCTAAGGTACTAGGGGTTAGAATCTCAATATACAAATCTTGGGGGCACACACTTCTGTCCATAACACCCAGGTAACTTTAATCTCCTGATCTACCATTTTAGGTTCTATTTTTATAACTCCTTCCCTTCCTCCCTCCTTCCTTCCTTCTTTTCTTCCTTTCATTGTACTGTAAATTGTCTTCAGTTTCTATGCTTCCTTCTTAAAATGTGGAAGCAGAGGTGGGGTGATCATCTGATGCTCACCAGTGATGGTTGTGCTATGCAAACTACAGAAACATTTACTTCTTCACAAATGACTCTGTGCTTGGTGAGGTCTCAGTAAAGATTAAAAATTTATGGTAGCAAGGAATCAACCTCCAAAAGCCATTTTCTTTTTTCTAAGAGGAATGAAAAACTACCTGCTCATAAAATAAAGGTGAATTTATAGCAAACCTTACTACAAAGTTTCCAAAGGTGATGTGGGAATGTGTGCTTTGACCTTGGCTGAATGTGAAACTTGTGAGTAATAGAGCAAGCTGTGCTTGTGGTGGACATAAAGTAACTTATTTCTGTACTTGGAAAACAAGCATTTCCTGTGCTTGGGCTTTATTCCACCTTTAAAATACAGTTCTTAAAAATATTTCTGTATTATACTGTTAACTGATAAGTTGGAAAAAGTTTGCAAAAAGTAAACCAAGTTATAATTTATTTTGATTAACAGATATTTCCCTTAAAACATTACTGACTTTAAGTTTACTAGATAGTACAGCAGCCATATCTTTTGTTAAAATCTCTGCCATTTCAGTGTTTTGAGCTATATTCAACTAAGTAATGCAACAGAATCTTTTAAGAAAAGACAGGCAGCCCCTACTCTGATGAACATAGAGGATATCTTACTCTTCCATAAATTAATTCTCATATTAAATGATTTTTCCATATACTTTAGGCTGTAAGTGTTTGGTCAGTTCCCAGCTGAGTTGATATAAGAGATTATGCTATTCAGATGTAAAAATCTATATAGAGATGGTAGCTAGGAATATAACTAATCTTATAGAGCATTTATTTACAAATACACTGAGAGCTAGTGCTTGAAAATCTTTGTGTGAGGGGAATAAAAGATTGTAAAACTAAATTCTAGCAACTTAGAAGTAAATCATTAAAGAATAGTAGTTGCATATTTGGAAAAAGAAACTATTTTATTTTATTTTTAAATCTAATATCTTGAAAGGTAATTTTATTTTTTCTTTTCTTTTTTTTTAAACTGAAATATGGTTGCCATACACTATTATATTAGTTTCAGGTGTATTACATGGTGATTTGACCTTTGCATACATTATGAAACAATTCTAGTAACCATCTGTCCCCATACAAAGTTATTAAAATATTATTGACCATATTACTTATGTTGTATGTTACATCACTTGTGGCTTATTTATTTTAAAACTGTAGGTTTGCCCCCCTTTACCTATTTCATCCTGACCCCAGCCCCCTTTCCTCTGCAACTACCATTTTGTTCTCTGTATCTATGAATCTGTTTTCTTTTTGTTTGGTCTGTTTGTTCTGCTTTCAGATTCCACATATGAGTAAGATCATAGGGTATTTATGTTTCTCTGTCTGACTTATTTCACTTAACAAAACACCCTCTAGGTCCATCCATGTTGATGTAAATGGCAAGATTTCTTTTTATATGGTTGAATAATATTCTATCATATATACACCACATCTTTATCCATTCATCTGTTGATAGACATTTAGGTTGCTCCCATACATTGGCTATTGTAATAATTCTACAGTGAACACAGGGTACATATATCTTTTCAAATTCATATTTTTATTTTCTTCATATAAATACCTAGAAGTGAAATTGCCAGATCACATGGTAGTTCTATTTTTAAGGTTTTGAAGAACCTCTGTACCGTTCTCCATAGTGGTTGTACTAATTTACTTTCCCACCAACAGTGCAGGAGGGTTCCCTTTTCTCCATACCCTCTCCAACATTTGTTATTTGCTGTCTTTTGATTATAGCCAGTCTGACACATGTGAGGCAGTATCTCATTGTGGTGTTGATTTGCCATTTCATTTTAACAATGAGACCCAGAGAGAAGAAGTGACCTATTTAAGGATAAATGGCCAGTTCATGGCAAAACCAGGATGGAAGTTTTGTCTTTATGTACTACAGCAGTGCTCTTTGCACACATAAATAATCAAATACCTAATTAACATAAAATACTCACAAGTGGTAAATATGACAGATCGCATATGTATTAGGTGTTTGGCCTGCCTACAGAGTTGTCATTGAATCTGTGTCAATGTCAAGGAATCTGAGCCTTGGTGACATTTAGGTTGTTCCAGGTCACCAAGTGGAAAGGGACTTTGAAGCGTTTTGGACACTGTCTCTGTGCTCTTTACAATGCAGTATTGTTTTTGTTTTTGTGGGGGTTTTTGTGTTTGTTGTTTTTAACCCTGTTGTTTATTTATTATATATATAGTAGTTTGTATCTGCTAATGCCAAACCCCTAATTTATCCCTCCCTCACCCCCTTTCCCCTTTGGTAACCATAAATTTGTTTTCTATGTCTACAATGCAGTATTGTTTTTAATCTCTGAGATAAAAGAAATACTGACCACTGAGTTTACATTCTAAACAGACTATTGGACAATCAGGATAAGCTGGATTTATTCAAGGTCTACAACCACAACTTGTTCAGGTAAATCAATCCTTAGCTGTGGACCACCGTGCAAGCTCTGTGACCAGGATCCTAGGGACCATGTCAGGCCACTGGACTACTTGCTCAATTGCTTTAGATGAACTTTTGTTCTGTGTTTCCCTACCAATAAAATATCGGATTAGGGGAAAAATAGAGTTCAAATTCAGTAGCTATTTCTAAAATGTGGTCCCTCATAAAAGCTGCAAACAATTCAGAATAGCTACACTTCTTGGGTCAAATATCTGATTGCCCCTCACTATAGTCCAACTATGTCTACAGTGTTGTATTTACTTCATATCTTTATATGTTTACTAAAGTTACAACTGGGAGTTGAACAGATTAGACTGTACTGTTCCCAGTTATCACCTAGAGGTGGTAAAGTGGTACCAACCAGAGGCTGGTACAAGGCAGAGACCAGTGAATCTGAATGAGAAGGCTTGGGTTCTCTTAGGCTCTGGGTCTACCACTCAGTAGCCATATGAACTTGTGTTAATCCATTTTTAACCTTTTAAATTTTGTTTGTATGTAAAACAGGGACAATAATTTTGTCTGCCTCTCAACTCTGCAAAAATAAATTTAAAAAATAAATGGAATGAGGTACTTTATAAAATGCTTTTAAATGGAAGGTGTTATTATTAAACAGTATATTTTACTAATGGGCCTATAGTCCATTATGACTGAATTTAGACATTTGAAGCAGGAACTTACCAAATAGTATGTCATTTAGTAAGCACAGTTTTTTTTGTTTTTTTTTAACATCCTTATTGGAGTATAATTGCTTTACAATGGTGTGTTAGTTTCTGCTTTATAACAAAGTGAATCCCTCCTTCTCACCCTCCCTATCCCACCCCTCTAGGGTAGATCTAGCTGATCTCCCTGTGCTATGCGGCTACTTCCCACTAGCTATCTATTTTACATTTGGTACTGTATATATGTCCATATATGTCCATGCCATTCTCTCACTTTGTCACAGCTTACCCTTCCCCCTCCCCATAACCTCAAGTCCATGCTCTAGTAGGTCTGTGTCTTTATTACTGTCTTACTCCTAGCTTCTTCATGACTTTTTTTTTCTTAGATTCCATATATATGTGTTAGCATATGGTATTTGATTTTCTCTTTCTGACTTACTTCACTCTGTATGACAGACTCTAGGTCCATCTACCTCACTACAAATAACTCAATTTTGTTTCTTTTTATGGCTGAGTAATATTCCATTGTATATATGTGCCACATCTTCTTTATCCATGCATCTGTTGATGGACACTTAGATTGCTTCCATGTCCTGGCTATTATAAATAGAGTTGCAATGAACATTTTGGTATATGACTCTTTTTGAATTATGGTTTTCTCAGGGTATATGCCCAGTAGTGCAATAGTAAGCACAGTTTTCAAAGAACCAAATAATAGTTTGCTATTAGGAAAATATGACACTTGACAGTGGCCTAGAGGAATAAAGGGAATGATCATCAATTTTTTGGATGATTTGAGAAAACTAACTCAGTGTTGAACTGCTGTGATTCAATTTGATCTTGATAAATGTTATAATGAAACATTAAATAATTAATTTGGAAGAGAAAGTAGGGAAACCAGTTATCAAACTTGAGGGAAGGAAAATGCAATATAATGGGATTAAGAAAAATAAATTGAGTATTTTCATATATGCATTCTGTCCACATTTTAAAAAATCTAAAAATATGCCTGTTAACTTCCCTGAAGACAACTTTTCTCTGTTTGTGTCCCAGAGGATTTAAAATATAACTGATTTGCTAAACCTGAGATTGGTCTCACTTAGAATCATTTATGGAAAGCTTTGAATCTTTTTGGAGAGACCATACGATTTGGAAGCTTTGGATAAAGAAAATCAAGATTCTCTTTTCCTGCACCTCTGCGGTCTGGTGCATTTGTAAGGTGGACACTTGAGGATGAAGGGCACTGAAGAACATGGTTGGAAACTGAGTCAGTTTGATAGCAGGAATCTTAGGCTGTTAAGATGACGAAAAAGAAACTGACCGCTCACAGCACACAATGCAGTTATTGCATTGCTTAAGCTACACAGAAACCATGAAGCCTCTCCATTCAATATGCACTTTCAAGAATGTATTTTAGCCCCTTCCTTAAATTCTAAAGTCAGCTAGGTCCCACGTTTCACCTCCTTATCAGTCAGCATGCCCTATTTGTCCACCCAGTGTTATTTTCTACAATTAATCCTCATGTCCATTTTTAAAACTTTAAAAAAAGTTTATTTTTCATGATTTTCTTCTATATAGAATTGAAGTGGACAATTTCAGTAGTCAACTGTTATGGAAAGTGTGGTTTAATTGCTCTCAAACATCAATAGCATGTGGGAGCTTATAAAAACATAGATTTCTGTCTCTTAGTCCCGAAGATACCTCCATAATTGGAACTCATGAATTCTTTTTCTTTTAACTAACACAGTCATTCTGAAGCAGGTGATCTCTGGATACATTGAGAAACTCTGAACTGGATATGTGTGAACACAGGTGAGAGGAATTTGGGATCTGCTATTTCTGAGAAACTTAAAAATTTGTCTCAAGGGAAAGAGGAAAGAATGAGTATTAATTGAGCAGGGGCTAACTCGATGTGCTTGGAGGTTTACCCGTGATGTCTCAATATTCCCAACGCCTTCCAAGGGCTGGGCACTATTATTACAATTTTAGAATCATAATTCGTTAAGTAGCAAGCTGGAAATTAAATGTAGTTTTTTAGCATTGATAAAAGAAATGTACACATATTGAGATATAGGGAAGTCATTCTGGCTTACACAGGAGTTAAGTTGAATTTTTTGCTAACTAAAATAGCCTTTCTGTGGCCTATCATACATACATTGTACATCTGCTTTAAGAAAAGGGCGCACTGACCAGAAATAAAGAATGTCTATGTTAAAAAGAAAGATTAAATGCCTCTCTTCCTGGTCTCCTTTGATTATAACTCCCTTCCCAGGTGCCAAGGCCATGCTGACTTGCTGTGTACGTGCTTGTCCATTCTTTTTTTAAAACGTTGAAGAAATGTAGACCTCACTTGTTTAATGTTCTTTGTTCTGACAAGATATGAAACTGTGATGAAAACCTTGCTTCTCTGGAGCAGCTTTGTAGAGTTATCCAAGAGGCTGTCTTCTGGGTAGTCCTCAGTTTGGCTTTTTTCTATTCTTATTATAGATTGTTTATTGATTATTTTCATTGACAGCATCAAAGTCTAATGAGATTCTGCTTTTCACTATAATCCATTAAACATATTATACCTTATAAAAACATCACAAGTGGGACTTCCCTTGTGATCCAGTGGTTAAGACTCCGAGCTTCCAGTGCAGGGGGCATGTGTTCCAACTAAGATCCTGCATGACATGTGGTGTGGTCGGAAAAAAAAAAAAACAAACCTGACAAATACTACTAAATAAATCTGTGAATGTTCAATGTGATGAGGGCAAGGAAAAAAGACTTTTACAGGAAATACTTTTTAACGATATCATGAACTAAATCCAAAGCACTAAAGCAAAGATAAAGAATTAGTGAAGGGAAAATTGTTTTAGTTATTATGCAGGGGATAGAGACCAATAAAGGACTGTAGTTTCTTTCAATAATTTCCTAATTTTGCACAAAAGTGTGTCCCATCCTCCAAAAGTAAGGTGGCTAAGACATGTACAAAAAAGATGAAGTTAATTAGGATTATGGAAAGGAAACAGTTAAAGCATTATTAAAATTCAGACTGGGTCCTGAAAAATGAACCTGTACGTTTATTTGACATTATTATCAATTAACATTATATTTGACATTACACTATCTCACACAATGGCATGTTCTTATTGTATGGTGTGTGTGTGTGTGTATTTATGTAGTGGGAAAATTTTGATGTTTATTCCCAGCCTCAAGCTGCAACTTTACTTCTCTCACTGATCTTTACTTTGCCCAGTGTTTTCTTTTTCACCTTTTACTTTGATCTTTACATCTTGTAAGAAAAATCTTCAATAATTTCTCAATGCTCCATGAGTCCCATCCTGACTTTGCACTCCCCTTGCCTACCTGAGTTTCTGGACCGTTCCTCTTGCTTGTCCATATTTTCCAGCTTAATGTCCTTGTAGCCTGATTTCTGATCTCTGATTGACAAGTTTTCCCTTAAGTGTAGGAATAATTCTGAGTTCAACACCTACAAGTAACCTTTCAAAATGAGCCGAAACTAGTGGCTTCCTCCCATTGATTGCACGTTTGGACAGGCTGTTCCCATATCTCAGTTATATGCTTGGCTTTACCCTTCTTCCTATATTCAGACTGAAAGCAAAACTCACAAATGAAATAAAACTTCAAATGGAAAACAGTACTTTGAATATAATCTGACAGGTTTAATTTTTCAGACGTTAAAAATGGGAGTAGAAAACTAGTGACAGATGATTTTACTCATGTTCCAGTTTTATTAATGGAAGAGTTCAAAAGTAGCCAATGTTTCACTTTTTAAGATTAATCAGCAAATATATATAAAATTTGCTTCTCGAACCAGTGTATCAAGTGCATGAGTTTTAAAAGGATAACATTTTTTGGAAACATTATATGACAACATATTTGTCCTTGAGTCAAATAAATAAATATATGAAAGAGAAACTAACTTCTTATTCCACCAATTAGTTTATTTACAGTTACATATGTATCTCACAGTGTGCTTTGTGGAACTCAGGTGATGTAACGCCCATTCAATCGTGGATTAGGGGGGAAATGCAGGCCATTCTAGGAATTCTGAGTAAGAAGAGGCTTAGTCCAGGGAATACGACTGGAAAGCATCTTTTGCACAGAGTGAGGATTCTCCAGAGGACACTTAGATCACCCGATAACAGCAGGAAGGGGCTACCAGTGATCTCAGCCACCTGCAGTGAGAGCACAGGAAAAACTCCTCGTCCTTAGAGACTAACCCATCCTCCCCTCTGTTTCCAAATCCAGCATGAATAACTCAATGCTACCATCTAACCGGAAACTGGCCAGAGAGGAGATCTTGGAAGGATGGGGATTACATTGAACGTAAATAAAATACATCTGAAACAATGAAACGATGATGGGTCCTCCTTCACAATTTTGTGAAAATGTCCAGTAATCACCAATTCACAAACTGTCAAAGGAAGCTTTTGCTTTTTTTTCTTTTCTGATAGCTAAAGTTGCTAAGAACATTTACCTTAGTTTGAACAAAACTGCACTTTCCTTAACTTGCATCCTCTGTCCTGAGGCTACATAGCTCTGTTCCTTTGTAATTTTTTCTCATACAGCGGATTTAAACTGCAGTGTATTTCAGTATTGTGAGGGCACTTTGCAGATTGTACTTTAGTTTTTTGATGTTGATATGAATGTGCTGAAGTGGCCTGACCCATGTAGTTTGCAGAGAAAATCATAACTCTTTCTCAATTTAACCTAATATTGTGATGCTTATGCGTCTGATACCCACATTAATCTTGCATATATAAAAAAATGTAGAGTTTCTTATAAACAATTGTACCTTACTCATAATTTTAAATGGTATTTTGAATCTAAGTGTAGAATGTTTTATGAATCTCTATTAAATTTTATCTTGGTCATTTTTGACTGTTCTAATCTATCAAGATTTTCTTAAATGCAACTTTTATTAAAGACTCTGAATTAACTTTGAATGAGTGAATTAGATGAATAAAAATAAGTACATTTTGTAAGATTCGGGATATATTTTAACTCTATGTACACATATTTATGTGTATTTTGTTCTTCTTTTTTGCTGTGGTCAGAATGTGTCTCCCTAAATTCATATGTTGAACTTAACTCCCAAGGTGATTGTATTAGGAGGTGGGGCCTTTGGGAGGTGGTTAGGTCATGAGGGTGATGCCCTCATGAATGGGATTAATACCCTTATTAGAGAGGCTCCAGAGAGATACTTAGCCCCTTCAGCCAGGTGAAGACACAGCGAGAAGTGGGCAGTCTGCAACCTGGAAGAGGGGCTTCGCCAGAACCAGACCATGTTGGCACCTGATCTAAGACTCCCCAGCCTCCAAAACTATGAGCAATAAATTCCAGCTGTTTGTAAACATTTTCTTATAGTAGACTCAACTAAGACATTCCTAGAAACCTGTCCTCTTGGGAAAATTCTTCCATCTTGTGCCTTTCCTTGTACTTCTTTTCCTTTTCCTTCCTTCGATCTGTTCCTCTCACTGCCTCCACCCACTTTTGAATCTTGGTCTTTCAAACACTTGAGCTCCAAACCCTTCACTGACATGTTAAAAGATAGAGATTCTGAGGGATATCTCTTACTTATAAGGAAGGAGTTGAAGGTTAAAATTCTGTGAAAATATGTTCCTTCTTTTTAAATGATAAAGCGTGAAAAGAGAAAAAATAAAGGACAAATATGCATAACTTGTTTTCTTCACTATCTAATAAAAAGTATGTGTCCTTTGTCCTTAGGAACTGACACTCCTTAGATTTGATTGATATGAACCTAGGGAGAAAAACACAGTTTTCTGAAAGGTGGCAATTTACTATGTAATGGCATCATTTTATTATCTTCCTTAATTGCAGGGAAAATATCCCTTTTTCTTATCTAAGTATTAAAATAGTTTTGAAATCACTGAGACCAACAAACTATTCATTTCTCTTTATGGGACATTCTATTATTGCAATAATGATTGAAAGGTCACATTTGTACATTGTATATTGTTGGTGTCGAGAACATGCAGAGAAGTCAATTGAAAAAAATTTTCCTGTTTCTTGCCCTATTGCATTTCTAAGTACAAGTGATATTTGCAACAAAAGCATAAATAGAACAAACATCTTATATACTATGCAGCTTACATGATTAAAATTTGGTTCAGTTATTGGAGCTGGGAGATAAAATCTTAAGGTTGAGTTTTGAAAACTAGCAAACAACGAACTAATGTTGTTGTTTCCTTGTGGATCTATTGATTAGAACTTGTTTTCCTGTGCCTTCAGTAATAAATTTATGGGTAGATTTATGTTTTCAGGCATGGCAGATTGGGAAATTTTGGCCAACTTGCCTGCTGAGAAAAATGAGAGAAGTTGAGGAATACTTACTTGAAGGCATGAAAAACCAATAAGGCAGTGAAGAATAAGAGGGATTACCCAGTCATTTAGGGCTGTTTCAGCCCCACGGGTTTCTGTAGATTTCAGGTGAGGTGGATGAGTGGCTGAGAAACTGAAAGGGGTCTTTGAAAATGTTAGGACTTCAGAGAAAGGAAAATCCAGGTCTAGGCTCTCCAAAAGAGGGTACTTTATATCTCCCATGTTTCATGGGGATCTTGAAGTCTTGCACTCTAGGAGTAAGGATGCAGTCAAAACAGGTCAGCCTTGTACAGGTTGAAGCTCAACTTTGAACCATTTTCAGCCCTAACTTTGGAGGAACGTTCTCCCAAAATGCTCCCAGTCTATCACAGGTAAATCCTCTCTTGGGGATTATATCATCTTCAACTAAAGCCTGTTATTATTTCTACAATTTTAAACTTGCAGTGTTTGACAGTCCTTTGAAAATAATAGGCACACAAATAAAGAAAATAAGGAAAAGCAATAGACGATAGAAACATACCCACAGTGCTCCTGTTAGAGGACTAATTAGATGTAGACTTTACAACAACCATGGTTAATATGTTGAAGAAGATAACAGATGAGATTGGGGATTTTAGCAGAACATTGGAAGGTATAAAAATCAAATGACCGTTCTAGAACTGAAAAAATACAATATTTAAGGTTGAGGAGTCAGTGGTTGGGTTTAATAGCAGATTGGACATAACTGAAAATGAGCTAGTAATGCAACTGATAATCAGTTAAATGGACATTTGGGGAGAGTTAATGGATGCTAAAGCAAAGAAGAGAATACATTAAATGAAAATTAAATAATTTCAGTTAAAAATATTTTTTTTTAATTTTTAATCTTTTCTAGATTAACCAATGCTTTGAAGATATTTCAAGCCAGAAACTCATTCATTTATTTAAGCATTTGGTTAGCACCTATTATGTTGCAGGGATTACATTAGACCCTTACGCTATAAATCAGACAGAATGGACACAAATCTGTCAGAAATGATCACTGCCCTTCTTGAACCCACATGTAAAGTATATTAGATATTTAAAACAATTGCTTATAGTTTTTCATATTAGGAACATATCATATATTGCTGACATTTAATTAAAATTCCAAGGTTAAGTACACATTAACATTGGAAGTGATGTGTTGATAGGTGCCCATGAATCTATCAGAAAATATTACTGTATTCAGTGGTATATTGACTGACTCATTTCTTTTATGATAAATGTTGCAAAGAAGTATTTCTTTAATAATAATGGTACCCTCAAAGGGAAGATCATAAAGATTTTCTCTACATTTTATTGATTTTTAATCAACTTCAAAATCAACATGGAATATTTTATTAACATTAAAATCACTATAAGTAATGCACATTTGAGAGCATATTAAAATAGAAACACTGAGATAGGTTCAATGAACCCTTGCAGGATTTTAGGTAGCAAATAATTATTTCTGAAATTACAATCATTTGAACACTTTGGTGCAAATTACTAAGAGTTTCATGATTATAACACACATAAGTAATAAGATTGACCTGACTTACTGAAAAATTCAGGAGTGACATCATTTTCTTAATGCCACATTACCTCCAAATGAAATAAAGACTAACATGCTTTTATATTCTTATGCATTATTGCTTCAGGTCATGAGAAACACCTAGTGAAGAAAGGATGTTCTCCTTAAAGGTACATAGAATAGGAGGTTTTTCCTCCAGAAAAATTTCACAGCATGTAAAATTCTTGATATGCTGAATTTTATCCTTATATTTATAATACACTGAAATTTATCCTTATATTTTTCATGGAATCATATATGAAAAAGTATAGAAACTCTTAGTCCATGATTCCAAAAACAGACTAATTTTATGTATTGACAGTATATGAGTCCATGTCTCAGAATCCTTTGAGATGGCTTAAATGGAGAGCCTTTAGTTAAAGTATATGTACAGATAGGAGGACGGGGCCAGATAAGGGAAGTTGTAGCATCCAGAGACTCGCAATAGTAGGGAAGCAACACCACCCAGGAGAGAGGTGGGCATTTTACCAGTCAGTAAAAGAGCTGGAAAGAGAGGGATGCAGTTGCTACCACAGGAGGAGTTCTGTTGAAGGAAGGAAAGCAGACAGAAATATTCCAACCGAGAGAGATCTCTCCACCCTTCAATCTCCCACTGTTGCCTCTTGTTGGCCAAAATCACTCAAAGTCAGAGGACAAGGGTGTTCAGGTAATACCTCCTGTGATTTAGGAACGATTGATGTGGGAGCAAATGGAGAATAACCAGCAGAATAACTAGAGTTTCATCTTCATCACATCCATATCTATGAAAGTACTAATTAAATTTACAGGGATTTTTTTTCCTGTTTTGGTTGAAAATTCAAAATGTTATTTTCTTTGTTGTTTTTCTTATAGTTTTGCCATATGTAGGTGATGAAGAAAACCATATCTGGAAATATGCAAAATGCACCTATCCATTTCTTTGGTATACAATTCTAATTTCAAAAATAAATCTCAGAGGGCTTCCCTGGTGGCGCGGTGGTTGAGAGTCCGTCTGCCGATGCAGGAGACACGGGTTCGTGCCCCGGTCCGGGAAGATCCCACATGCCGCAGAGCGGCCGGGCCCGGGAGCCATGGCCGCTGAGCCTGCGCGTCTGGAGCCTGTGCTCCGCAACGGGAGAGGCCACAACAGTGGGAGACCCACGTGCTGCAAAAAAAAAAAAAAAAAAAATCTCAGAGTACTTCACTGGTATAAAGGCAAGAAAAGTTTATTAATGACTTCAGTTTCATGGTACTGTTGATTAACTAGCATCAAGTACATTGATAGGCAAACTACATTTCATTAATGATTCTTTTTATTGTTTCTATTACAAAATGTCTCTAATTGACAGTACATATTTTCCAGACAGTCTGTGTTATTAGATTAGAAGCCCGATGTTATTCACATCTGGGTACAGGAGCAAAAAGTAATTAAATTTAATAATAATGAAAAGAACCCACAGTAATAAACCATGCCACTACTGTAAGTGTAAGTAGTGAAGTGGAATGGGGTCCAAATTAGAAAATGAATCCATAAAAATATGCCAATTACTGTAACCATAACAACATTTCTGTCCCAATTCAGGTGAATGTGAACCATGAGCATCACCTCAGATTAGAACCCTTAGGATGCAATTGATTCTAAGTGTTAGATGGTTTCCAAATACACATTTGATACAAAACTTTCAAGAAAGTTTAACGAGAAGATCCATTTTTAAAGCAACGATAACCCCATTAGGTTATATAACTCAGGTATTGAAACTTATTCCTATATCTGAATATTCATGACTAACACATCTGTGACTTACTTTGTATGTGACTTGGTGTGATCTCCTCTGAGCGGTACTTGGACAAATAGGGCAGTATCGCCACAGATAGTTGAGAGGATCAAACCTAAGTCACTATATTTTTCACTGCACTATCTTCTTATCCATATATAAGGTTATTACCATTTAATTAAGTAAAGGTTGAAAATAATCTTTAAGTTATAAACTATTCTCATCATCTAGCTTATATTTTAGGTAAAGAAAGCTTCTCTTCCCTCCAATCCCTGAATTTCATGGATTTGTTGTTATCCAAAATTGAGAACTTCATTTAACTATATTTTCCTGTATCTTTGTAGTCTTGGCATGAAAATGAACTTGTCAACTTCTATTTATGGGCAGGACAGTGGAGCTTGGGAGAGAGAAGAGGTTCCAGTTGTGTACTGATGTCCAGAGGCCCCGATATCTGTAGCACATGTTTCTGGCTCTGTAAGCTGTAAGTTCTTTTTACTTGCTTGGAATTTCCCTCAAAGCAAAGTACTAAATTAATCTTGTAGAATTCTGTTTAATGTTTAGTAAAATATATTGGTGAGGGACTAAATTAAGACTCTTAAATATTTAATTTGTGGAGGGAGAAAAATCTATCAGAGAATTTCTCACTGGAAAAATTGCTGGTCTGAAATTGGAAATCCTCTGTGTTCCTTAGAAAAGAGGCACAGAGGTGGACCTTGATTGGAGGCTTGAGACTCCAGAAACATTTGCTCACCTCCAAATATAACTTGCTTGCTTACTGAGTTGTTTTCTAAGTGTGCTGTAAATGTGTTACGTCCTTTCCAAGGTAGGTTGCAGGAGGAAAGAATGGAAGAGAACATGAAGAAACCAGGCATATCACTCTTAAAAGTAGTGGAATGTCACAGGTTTGTTAAAAAAACCTACATATTTTGCAGTTTTTACCAGATCCAGCCTAGAGAGGTCCCAAATCTTTGGTAGCAATTGAATTATCAATTAAGATCATTCAGAAACAAGGCAGACTTGGTGAATCGTGTTTTTTCAAAAGGTAAGTTCTTGCATCTTTTTTCTTGCTAAATATAAGAATTCTTTCATAATTTTATACATGTGTCTCTATATCTTGTAAATTTGAAAAATAATAGCTCGATTACTTATTCTCATGTTCTTTGACACAGAGGTGTTTTTCTCTTACACTTATACGTGGACTGGTGGGGTAATAGTTTAAGATATTACCTTTTATTTTCTTACTTGCACTCATCATATTTCTTTTCTGCTCAAGACAGCATATTTTCTGCCTCTGTTTCCTTCTGTTTCCAAAATGTGTAGCCCAGAGTGGGGGGAGGATGGAACAGGAACAGCAAAGTGAACTGTGTTAAATCACCAAGCCTGGCACAGGTTCCAAATCTGGGGAGAAAGATGACTCAGATTTATCAGTCTGCTTTCAGTTTGATTTACTACCAAACCAGAATCTAAATTTGGTGCACAGGACAAACACAAGATTAGGAGGAGACCTGCTTCCACACAAAGGTGCTTCTGAGTCCACAGGTCTTAGGAGGCTGCGTGAAATGAAGAATTTACCAGATATGAGGAACCCAGAACTGTGGGGTCCCTCCCTCAACTGTGCTCCAGGCTGTAGGATGGTGGGAGGCTGGTGACCCCACCAGGCTCCATATGACATTGTCATGTAAGTGGATTTTGTCTTGGCCACAGTCATGCACTTCCAAGGTCTTTTCTTACTACAACGCCAGGCCTACCTGAAATTGTCATTCAGTAGCCCTTGCCACATAAGACTAAGAAGATATTTTTCTCCGGGAAGAGAAGAGATGAAAGAGGAGGAGGGGGAGAGAGAGAGGGAGAGAAATTGGTGGGTTCTAGGCTTACAGTCAGGTCAGCTCACCAGGAATGTAACATGACCCAGAGAAAATGCCTATGTGAAGACCCAAAACAAAGGGCCTTGGGTCTCAAGAGCAGCAGGGATTGTCTACATCTGCAGAGACCAAGCTGGCTTTGAAGTCTCGGTGCTGGGTGACATGGAGGTACCAGGAAACCCAGCCTGGACACAGCATGGTTCAGATCTCAGGGTCATGTCACAGAAGCCAATGGTGGGAGGAGGAGCTGATTATGAACAGTAGATGTTAATTTATTTTTTACCTGCCTAACAGAATAGAGGCTTGGAGTCTAAAATTAAGTTATAGAAAATATACTTCTTTAATATTTGAATTTGTGAGCTGAGCTTCATATGTCTTATGCCTATTAATTATTTTCTGTATTGTATTTGTGGAGTAAATAGTTTTGACCTTGAAAATCAACCTGCTCTTGAAGTTAATTCTCTTCCTTTTCCCCTCATTGCCTTTTCAAGGTGCTTTTCATTTGATCTCATGAACCAAAGTCCATGCTGTGATACATGGTGTGTTGTTGACAACAAGGTTATTTAAACAGCTCCTCATCTGCATTCAGACCCAGGTTACAAACATGCAATAGTGCACTCATTTCTTACAATTAATAAAGTTTACAGCATTGTATAATATTTATCTTTTTGTGTCTTTTTTAAAATCACATTTGATCTCCTTCTAAATTTCCTTAGATAAATACATATTTTAGTTCTATACATATTGGATTATCTTAAAAATATTTCCATTAGGATAGGATTGATTTGTTCAGACAGTGAGTAGAAAAAGTGTAGAAATTGGAACATTAGGCCTTTTCAGTCATATTGTACCACACTATAGAAAAACTCTCTTCTTTGAATTGTTACTTTTTAACAGGAAAGAGCAGTATTGTGTAAATGCCATCTTAAAAATACATGCATACATCAATATTAAGGCTGTATTATTTTTTTCCATATTGAAGAGAATAAGTCTCCTAAGAATTACCTTCATTATAGATTCTCCAAGATGACTTGCAGCTGTCTGTGTGGACCCTTAGAAACTCTGTACAACTGAATATAAATTATTTAAAATACTTTTATTGGCAATTATACTGTAAAATCCTTGCCTTAATTGCAGCAATTACTTTTTAAGCTACTTGGAAATATTTATTCCTTAAAAGCAGTATAAAACTCAAAAATTGATCTACAACTTTAAATAGAAGTAAATAAATGTGTATATGTGTGGTATGTGTTTACAGAAAATATAATGTCAGGATGATGCCAGGGATTGATTATTACTTTAATATTTAATATGTTGTGAGACTGTTATATAACTTACATGACCAAAATAATATTTTCTTTCTTCTCTTATTGAACCAAATTCAATACTCTATATAGTTTGAGTGTTTGGAACTCAGGAAATAAATATGAAATCCCAATGGTTAAGGGCTTCAAATTTTTATTTACTATTAAATTAATAAGCTGCTATATTTAAACATAAAATTAAAATATTTGGACTCACTGGATTAATAGGAAATATCTAATATTTAACTGTATTCTTGAGATGAATCCAAAAACCTGTGTAAATTAAACGGGTTAAAATGGAAGTTGCACACAATGTATAGATAGCTTCATAAAGAGTAAACTTGGAAAATTACTGTTGATAAGTGGTAATTTCTGATCAGCGGTAATTTCTGATTAGAAATTGATTGATCAGTGGTAATTTCTGTTGAGAGGAATGGGATGGCTATGCTTTTAACCAAGGATGTGTGTGTGTGTGCATGTGTGTGTTCTTGGGTTTGTTTGTGTGTCTAAACTTCCTGTTGTGGACTTTTCCAGGATGGTTCTATTTTAAAATAGTATCTCCCTCTTTGCCCCCAAGTTTATTCATACTTGTCAACCAATTTGTCTCAATTTTTGGTTTAGAAAAATGGTCACCACAGGCATCCAACCTCTAGGTAAACTTTGAGCCATCCTGTCTCCTAGTACTGGGCATCTGGTTAACACCTAGCATACAAATTATATGGCAGACACTCCCAAAGTGAGGACTGTCACAGCACAGACACAGAAGGTCAGATAAACACTTGATGGCTGGGTCAGGGACGTGTGCTGTGCACCCTAGAGCAGAGAATCAATCACGGTGTTCGGGGGTGGGAGTCTGGATCTAATACAAACCAGGGTGAGCTCATAGGATGCCACAGGGAGATCTAATCATACAGCATTTAGAGTAAGCATACAATTTGTGTTTTGATTTGTAAACAGAACATTTTTAGCAACAGACTTCAAAGCATCACAATGGCAATGCAGTGCTTTTGTCACTTTGAAAAATAGTCTTATTTAACAATGAACACAAATTCCTAGGTAAACAAAGCCCACTTAAAATAAAGCTAATGAGGCATTTAGTGAAGAAGAAAATGTGAAAAATAGAAAGAGTCAGAAAGAAAAGGTCTCATTCTTGGTGTTTAGTATACCAGAGCAACGTGGAATGCTGTGAGGATTAGCTTCCTAAGTACCTTTCATTGTCATCCTCTCCTATTGTGTGTGTGTCCTCAGACATGTATAGTGTATCACAGAGGAAATTAGTGGTGGAAAAGTGGAGACAAAAAAATGGGATGTAATCTACCTTGGAAAATTATGTACAGAATCTGTACACAGCATCTCAGAAAAGAGAATTCATTCAAACATAAAATTTACTGTGTATCCTTATAAGAAATGCTCCTAGCCATTAAGAAACTTTTCAGTTTCTGTGAAGTATTATAGCACATCTACAGAAGGTAAATAATTGTCAGTGGATCTTTAAAAATTACAGTGTTTTATTTTTCAAAGCATCTCCCTGAGAAGCAGAGCAATGCCATCAAGGCAACTATAAGATCTTAAAAAAAAGTTAGAATCATCTTTAAGTAAGCACTGCAGGCAAGAAAAAAGCTACTAGGGCATATGTATGAAATGCTACCAAACAAAAAGCTCTTAAAAACTGGAGATGGTAAAAATAAAGCTTTAAGCACATTGTGCCCTTTACTCCACAGCCAAGCTCTAGAGCTGAGTTAGCAGCATAATTAGAAAAAACTGGCCTGAAATAACATAAAGTCACAATCTTTCTTCAGAGTCACAGTCACTGAAACTTAGCCCATTGTGCTCGCTTTGGGATGGATGCATGAAAACTGACTTAAAAAATTGCCCCAGATGGAGAAATATAATACATATCTCTTTAAATATCAATAAGACTAAACTGTTTCTTTAGATTTTAGACAAATGTACTGTGTACATCTAAAGACCAGATATGTAGGGCTTCCCTGATGGCACAGTGGTTGAGAGTCCGCCTGCTGATGAAGGGGACACGAGTTCATGCCCTGGTCCGGTAAGATCCCACATGCCGCAGAGTGGCTAGGCACGTGAGCCATGGCTGCTGAGCCTGCACGTCCGGAGCCTGTGCTCTACAACAGGAGAGGCCACAACAGTGAGAGGCCCACACACCACAAAAAAAAAAAAAAAAAAGATACATGCATCCTTATGTTTATAGCAGCACTGTTCACAATAGCCAAGACATGGAAACAACCTAAATGTCCACCGACAGATGAATGGATAAAGAAGATGTGGTACATATATACAATGGAATACTACTCAGCCATAAAAAAGAATGAAATAATGCCATTTGAAGCAACATGGATGCAACTAGAGATTATCATACTGAGTGAAGTAAGTCAGAAAGAGAAAGACAAATACCATATAATGTCACTTATTTGGGGAATCTAAAATATGACACAAATGAACCTATCTGTGAAACAGAAATAGACTCACAGACATACAGAACAGGCTTGTGGTTGCCAAGGGGGAGATGGGTGGGGGAAGGATGGACTGGGAGTTTGGGATTAGCAGATGCAAACTTTTATATATAGGATGGACAAACAACAAGGTCCTACTGTATAGCACAAGGAACTCTATTCAATGCCCTGTGATAAACCATATGGAAAAGAACATGAAAAAGAATGTATATATATGTATAACTGAATCACTTTGCTGTACTGCAGAAATGAACACAACATTGTAAATCAACTATACATAAATAAAAAAATAAATAAATTTCTCCACATTATGGGGAAGTTTTGCTTTTCCTGAAAGTGGATTAAGACTGCTCCGTGGTGGTTTAGGGAGGGTGCATTAGGCACTTTCACACTTTTAGGAAAACAAACTCCACAGTAGTCAGAAATTGCCCTGCTTATTAGCTAAAAAGTTAATTTTCCAATCTCTTTGTATTTTTTGTATCTGCATATTTTCCAGACTACATATGATATAAAACAATAGTTTTGTTATTTAGACCAGTGATAAAACTATCTCATTCTTCAAACAGAAAAGAGGTTAAATGGACCAGTGACTGAAAAGTTAAGCATTGCTACCCATCCACAAAAGTGTAGTAATAAACTCACGTTCCCTGTCTGTAAAGTGAAAGGAGGGTAGAACCCTTGATCTACCTCAAAATGGTATTTTGCGTATTACAAACATATGAAACAGTGTTTTTTTTTGAGCAAAGAAATTGTCCCTTTTATTGAGTCTTTCAAGGTAGATGATTTTTTTATTGAAGTATAGTTGATTTACAATGTTGTGTTAATTTCTGCTGTACAGCAAAGTGATTCAGTTATATGTATAAATACATTCTTTTTTAATAATTTTTTTTAAAAAGTATTTATTTTTTTATTTATCTTTGGTTGCATTGGGTCTTCGTTGCTGTGCGCGGGCTTTCTCTAGTTGTGGCAAGCGGGGACTACTCTTCTTTGTGGTGCGTGAGCTTCTCATTGCGGTGGCTTCTCTTGTCACAGAGCATGGACTCTAGGTGTGTGGGCTTCAGTAGCTGTGGCACGTGGGCTCAGTAGTTGTGGCTCATGGGCTCTAGAGCACAGGCTCAGCAGTTGTGGTGCATGGGCATAGTTGCTCCACGGCATGTGGGATCTTCCTGGACTAGGGCTTGAACCCATGTTCCCTGCATTGGCAGGTGGATTCTTAACCACTGTGCCACCAGGGAAGCCCCAAAATACATTACTTTTTAATATTCTTTTCCATTATGGTTTATCATAAGATATTGAATATAGTTCCCTGTGCTATATAGTAAGAACTTGTTGTTTATCCATCATATATATAGTAGTTTGCATCCGCTACTCCCAAACGCCCAGTTCATGTTCCCCTACCCTTCTTGCCCTTGGCAACCACAAGTCTATTCTCTATGTCTATGATTCTTGAAACAGTTCATTTTAATGAAGCTGTTTTGGCATAGTCTTGTCAAAATATCCTGGCTAATTACATTAATTCACTTTTTTGTTTTTTAAATTTTGGTCATTGAGTTAATATGGGCAACAGACATCTCTTTCACCCTAATTGTTCCATTGTCTAATTTTTTTCTTTGTTTTTTATAACAAGTATTATATTGTTTTAAGTCTGTTCTAGCTTCATAACTGGGGTAGGGAACATTCTTCCCTGAACAAACAAAATCAGTGGATGAATATCAATGTGCTCAACATCTCCCAGCCTTTACCTTTCACACCACCTTTTCATCCTCTGCCCTATGCTCCCTAATGAGTCTTTGTGCTAGGTGAGTCCTACTATGAATTTTGTTTCCTGCCACACCCCTGACATTGGCCATCTCTCTTGACAGATCTCTTTATCAAATGAGGGAAGAAATCTGTTCAGAAATTGGAATCACTTCTCTCTATATACTTCTTTTCCAATCACAAAGGTAATTCAAAGTCTGCCCCCAGAAAGACAAAAAAGTGACTATCCTATTTTCATTTCTCCATTGCCAATATATTTATCACATCTATCACTCAATAGATCTACACTGAAAGACCAAATGATTGAATGAATGGGTAAAAAAGAGTGGTTCATTCTGTAACTTTGATGCTGCCTATGTATTGAACTGTATGATATGGTTTGATGTTATACTCACATGTGTTTAGAGAAAAACTCTTAACTGGAAAATGGGGGCTATAACAGCTTCCTAAACAATGGAGAATTTTATTACTGAATACATGACTTCTTAGTGACTTTAGATTATACCATAGGGAGCATTTCACTGAATAGGCTATATGCTAGTTTTGCCCATGACAACTATAATACTCAAAGCTAGATTATTATTATGCTTCAAACCGCATCAACACACAAATATATATATATATATATATATATATATATATATTTTTTTTTTCCTATACGCGGGCCTCTCACTTTTGTGACCTCTCCCGTTGTGGAGCACAGGCTCCAGACGTGCAGGCTCAGCGGCCATGGCTCACGGGCCCAGCCGCTCCACGGCATGTGGGATCTTCCCGGACCGGGGCACGAACCCGTGTCCCCTGAATCGGCAGTCAGACTCTCAACCACTGTGCCACCAGGGAAGCCCCACACAAATATATTTTTGAGTACATTTCTTTTCAGATGACAGATTCCTTCTTCTCCTTTCCAATTTACTATACAAAAATATTAAGCAATCTTTATTAACATTTAATTTTTCCCCACTTGGGGGAAATAATGTAAGGTGGAAAATCCATATAATTCACCTGCAGAAAGTTAGTGGGATAAGAATCCAAAAGGAAGAAAATAGTGAGAACCAATTAAAGTATTACAAAGTAGTCAAGGTTTCTGTTTGTGTGTTTGTTTTGTTTACAGTGCTAAATTTAGGAGAATCACATAATGGTCAAGGCCATAAGCTCTGCAATAGATGTCTGTCCATATTCCACACTAGAGCCCTTTGAATTTGAGCAAGATATCTATCCTCAGCTTCTTCTCCTGTCATTGGGTTTATTCTAAGGGATAATTATTTTTGAGTATTCAGAATATTATCTACACGTAGCAATTTTAGTAGTATTAATAAAATAATGATTATTCATTAGAGTAAAAATCTCTAGGCTTTGGGTGGAAAAAACTACTTATTTCTAAGGAAACAACCATGATCGATTGTTATGCTGTGACCAAGGGTAAAGGCAAAATCACATGAAAAGTAGAATGTGCACTAATGGTGACTTTGATCTGTAGGATGGGGATATATTTAAAATGCTGGTTAGAAAGTGAAAATCTCAAATAAGGAGGGACCCACTGCAGTGATTTCCTGCAACCACAAACTTAGTGCAGTTTTGGTGAAGGTTCTTGACAATCATTTACAACTTGTATGATTTTCCAATCCCACTGGCCCAAATCCATATGTCTTCAACCCTAGATTATAAATATATTCTTTTTTTAATGTGTTAATGTAAGTTTGTTTTTATTTTGTTTTGAATTTTATTTTTTTTTCTTTTTTTATACAGGAGGTTCTTATTAGTTATCTATTTTATACATATTAGTGTATATATGTCAATCCCAATCTCCCAATTCATCCCCCCATCCCACTTTCCTCCCTTAGTGTCCATACATTTGTTCTCTACATCTGTGTCTCCATTTCTGCATGGCAAACCGGTTCATCTGTATCATTTTTCTAGATTCCACATATATGTGTTAATATACGATGTTTGTTTTTCTCATTCTGACTTACTTCACTCTATATGACAGCCTCTAGGTCCATCCACATCTCTACAAATGACCCAATTTAATTCCTTTTTATGGTTAAGTATATAAATATATTCTTTAACATAGTCTCCTATTCCAGACTTTGTCCATCAAATCTATTATTTGCATATCGACTTGCAGATTAATTTTCAGAAGGCACTGTTTTCATAGTGTCACTCTTGGGCTCAAAAACCATCATTGATTTCTCCATTGCTTATAGACTAAAGCTCAAGTTCTTTAACCTCACTCAAAAAGTCCTATATTAGCCCCAATTTCCATTTCCAAATCTTGCCTTTATTTACTATCCTGTATAAATTACATTACAGCTAATATAAACTTCTCTAGATATCTTGCCATTACATTCTATCACATATGATACTACACACTCCCTTATGTATCCAGCCTTTTAGACTATGTGTCCTATACATTCCTTGAGTTGGAAAATACATTTAGTAAATATTTGAAATCCATGAAATACCTAATAGAGTACTTTGTATAAAATATATCCTCAATCAATATTTTTTGACACAATGGTTAAGACCATTTGTCAATGTTCATACTCAGGTTGGGAGGCCCTGTGCCAGAGATTATAACCAGTTTAGACAAAAATAAGTCACCACACACCCCTTCCTCTTTCCCAACTTCAATGCTCACGGTAATCATTTTCTTAAATATATTTTTATATATCACTTCTCTTCATCTCCTTGGTCTTATAAAAGTCCCCACCCTCCATTGTCTAGATTATTGCCAGGGTGTTCTAACTGGACTCCCTTCTTCCAGATCAGTCTACTGTATTCCACCTTGCTCACTGCTTCCAGACTAATTGCATTGCATTGCATCACTCTACTCTGTGAATGTTCTGCAATGGTTTATTACCACCTGTAACACAAAATCCAAACTTTTTCACAAGATACTCAAAGCTCAGAGTTCTAGCTTTTACCCTCTTCTGTCTTTTTTTTTTTTTTTTTTTTTTTTTTTTTTTGTGGTAGGCGGGCCTCTCCCGCTGTGAAGCACAGGCTCCGGATGTGCAAGCTCAGCGGCCATGGCCCATGGACCCACGGACCAGGGCACGAACCTGTGTCCCCTGCATCGGCAGGTGGACTCTCAACCACTGTGCCACCAGGGAAGCTCCCTCCTCTGTCTTTTACATTCTATCTTTCTACCACATGGAACTACCTAGTACTTGCAGTTTTGCAATACTATATTATTTCATGAAGACTTATCTTTGCCCATATGGCAGTCAGACCCTAAGGTAAACCCCCAATAATTTCCAACCTCTGGTGGCCATACCTTTGCATAATTCCTGTCCCTGGAGTGTGGTTAGAAAGTTTTATTTGCTTCCAATCAATAGAATATGACAAATCTTTTGGTGAGATATCACTTTTGTGATAAAATTACATTATATAGTAAAGGTAAAAGGATTCTGTAAATGTTGTTAAAGTCTCATGTTAGTTGATTTTGAGTTAGTTAAAAGAGAGACTTATCTAAGGTGGGTCTGGCCTAATCAGCTGAAAACCCTTAAAAGTTAGATACCCCCTTGCTGGCCTTGTAACAGAAAACATCCATGTTTGAAGGGCCCATGGAGAGAGACACATGGAAGAGAGCTGGACATGACCTTGAGGATCATATGGACACCTCCAGCCACCAGTCAGTGACGAGTCATGACATCAGCCATCCAGCCACAAGAATATTAATCCTGTAAACAAACTGAATGAGCTTCAAGCCAATTCTTCCCTAATTGAGCCTCTAGAGAAGAATACAGACCAGGACAACCCCTTGGCTGCAGCCACGGGAGACTCTGGGTAGACGACTCAGCTAAGCAAACCCAGAATTTGACATGGAAGCTATGAGATAATAAACGTGTGCTTTAAACCACTAAGAAGGTAGTACTTTGTAATGCGGCAGTAGTTGACTAATAAATCTCACTATCGTCTTTGCCTGCAATATGTTTGCACCCTACTCTCTACTTAGATGTATAGCCCACTAAAATAGTCCTTTAAGAATCAACATAAATGTCACCTCTTCCATGAATCATTTTCTTATTTACTACCATGGGTGAATCATACCTGCTCTTGTCTTTTCAGAGTATTTTTTATGTATCCTTGTTGATACTAATCATGCCATATTGGAATTTGTTTTTACACGTCTGTTTGTCATAAATGACTTCCTTGAGAGAAGACTTCATGTCTAAGCAAACACTCAATGTATGAATTTGAATACATGAAATAATAAATTAATATTCAAGCAGATGCTCTAATGTCATTTGGTATGTTTATCCACACAATTTTTTGGATTCTTATTGTACTTGAACTATTCATTAATATCTCAGAGTTACCTGCATTAAAAAGAAAGGCAGGGGAATAGAATTCTTACAAATGGGCAGATAACAGAAATTGGGAAAGCAGTAAAATTCAGGGAGAAGAGACAAGGTTTCATCTTAAAAGATAATTTTTTTTAATGATAGTTGGATGTGAACATGCTATTTTAAAGAAGTGTCTTGATCTTGATGAGAGTGACATCTAAATTTTACAGTTACTCTGAAAAGAAATAAGATGAATTAAAATGAAAAGAGGAAGAAAAATATTTACCTATGTCTTGAGTTCTGACACAATATGAATGATGATGGTTTCATGGTTTCTGATCTATGATGTGAAATAAACTTTAAAACCCACGTAACAGGTGGTTAGGCTAAAGAAAGATAATCTATGCTAAAAGCCTAAACTAAGTACAAAGAGTCTGATACACACTTGCTGTGAAGAGGGACATGGCTGGATTAATACATATCCATTACTTCTCACTGAAAGAGGGCAAATATTTGGCCACTTCTACTGGTGACAAGGCTTTCAGAGATGGTGGCATGTTTTGATAACCCATGGTATGTAGTATATCATCATAACACACAAGTCCCTCTAATTAAAGGAAGATATATGAGCTATCTAGAACTGGTAGAGCGCTGGTAGAGTCATCCACCATGGTGATCTCATACAGTCTATGAAATGATTTATCCTCAAATGAAGGATTGATTTTATTAATAGAGAATGCAGAAAGAGCTTTGGCAATGGCATGTTCCAGGGTTTCACGCTGCATCTCATCTCTGCTTATAGAAACTCACTTCCACATAGATATTTCGATAGTCATAAAACTATAAATCAGATAAGATAGCAATACATGTATTTTTCAGAGTGATTTTTTTTTTGCCCACAATTATATGGCTAGTAAATGGCAAAGCAGAACCCAGCTCTCCATTGAACTGACCACGTGCCAATCAGCCAATGCACAAGCCTACCCCCACCCTTCCCATGAGGTGAGGAAGCACCTTTTGTTATTTCTGTATTGCTGGATGATTCTCTGAAACAAAGGTCACAGAATCTTCAGGAAAAGTGTCAAGTCATTTGTTAGCCCTTAATGCCTAGGAATGTGTCTTCTAAAAAGATCCAGGAAAAATCTCAGAATGGGAGAAAATATTTGCAAATGAAGCAATTGACAAAGGACTAATCTCTAAAATTTACAAGCAGCTCATGCAGCTCAATATCAAAAAGACAAACAACCCAATCCAAAAATGGGCAGAAGACCTAAATAGACATTTCTCTAAAGAAGATATAAAGATTGCCAACACACACATGAAAGAATGCTCAGCATCATTAATCATTAGAGAAATGAAAGTCAAAACTACAATGAGATATCATTTCACACCAGTCAGAATGGCCATCATCAAAAAATCTAGAAACAGTGCTGGAGAGGCTGTGAAGAAAAGGGAACCCTCTTGCACTGTTGGTGGGAATGTAAATTGATACAGCCACTATATGGAGAACAGTATGGAGGTTCCTTAAAAAACTAAAAATAGAACTACCATACGACCCAGCAATCCCACTACTGGGCATATACCCTGAGAAAACCATAATTCAAAAAGATTCATGTACCAAAATGTTCATTGCAGCTCTATTTACAATAGCCCGGAGATGGAAGCAACCTAAGTGTCCATCAACAGATGAATGGATACTAATGTGTGACACATATATACAATGGAATATTACTCAGCCATCAAAAGAAATGAAATTGAGTTATTTGTAGTGAGGTGGATGGATCTAGAGTCTGTCAGACAGAATGAAGTAAGTCAGAAAGAGAAAAACAAATACCATATGCTAACACATATATATGGAATCTAAGAAAAAAAAAAAAAGGTCATGAAGAACCTAAGGGCAAGACGGGAATAAAGACCCAGACCTACTAGGGAATGGACTTGAGGATATGGGGAGGGGGAAGGGTAAGCTGTGACAAAGTGAGAGAATGGCATGGACATATATACACTACCAAACGTAAAATGGATAGCTAGTGGGAAGCAGCCACATAGCACAGGGAGATCAGCTCGGTGCTTTGTGACCACCTAGAGGGGTGGGATAGGGAGGATGAGAGGGAGGGAGATGCAAGAGGGAAGAGATATGGGAACATATGTATATGTATAATTGATTCACTTTGTTATAAAGCAGAAACTAACACACCATTGTGAAGCAATTATACTCCAATAAAGATATTATTTTAAAAAAGGGGGCGATCGGGAGGTTGGGGGGGGGGGCGATTGGGAAGATGGCGGAAGAGTAAGACGCGAAGATCACCCTTCTCCCCACAGATACACCAGAAATACATCTACACGTGGAACAACTCCTACAGAACACCTACTGAACGCTGGCAGAAGACCTCAGACCTCCAAAAAGGCAAGAAAGTCCCCACGTACCTGGGTAGGGCAAAAGAAAAAAGAATAAACAGAGACAAAAGAATAGGGAAGGGACCTGCACCAGTGGGAGAGAGCCATGAAGGAGGACAGGTTTCCACACACTAGGAAGCCCCTTCGCGGACGGAGACTGCGGGTGGCGGAGGGGGGAAGCTTCAGAGCCGCGGAGGAGAGCACAGCAACAGGGGTGCAGAGGGAAAAGCGGAGAGATTTCCACACAGAGGATCGGTGCCGACCGGCACTCACCAGCCCGAGAGGCTTGTCTGCTCACCCGCCGGGACGGGAGGGGCTGGGAGCTGATGCTCGGGTTTCCGTCGGAGTGCAGGGAGAGGACTGGGGTTGGTGGCTTTAACACAGCCTGTAGGGTGTTAGTGCACCACGGCTAGCTGGGAGGGAGTCCGGGGAAAAGTCTGGACCTGCCGAAGAGGCAAGAGAATTTTTCTTCCCTCTTTGTTTCCTGGTGCGCGAGGAGAGGGGATTAAGAGCACTGCTTAAAGGAACTCCAGAGATGGGAGCGAGCCGCGGCTAACAGCATGGACCAGAGAGACGGGCATGAGACACTAAGGCTGCTGCTGCTGCCACCAAGAAACCTGTGTGCAAGCGCAGGTCACTATCCACACGCCCCTTCCGAGGAGCCTATGCAGCCCGCCACTGCCAGGTTCCCGGGATCCAGGGACAAATTCCCCGGGAGAACGCACAGCACACCTCAGGCTGGTGCAATGTCCCACAGGCCTCTGCCACTGCAGGCTCACCCCACATCTACACCCCTCCCTCCCGTCAGCCTGAGTAAGCCAGAGTCCCCGAGGCAGCTGCTCCTTTAACCCCGTCCTGTCTGAGCGAAGAACAGATGCCCTATGGCAACCTACACGCAGAGACGGGGCCAATCCAAAGCTGAGCCCCAGGAGCGTGCAAACAAAGAGAAAGGGAAAACTCTCCCAGCAGCCTCAGAAGCAGTGGATTAAAGCTCCACAATCAACTTGATGTAACCTGCGTCTGTGGAATATATGAATAGACAAAGAATCATCCCAAATTGAGGAGGTGGACTTTCAGAACAAGATTTATTATTTTTTCCCCTTTTCCCCTTTTTGTGAGTGTGTATGCTTTTGTGTGCAATTTTGTCTGTATAGCTTTGCTTTCACCATTTGTCCTAGGGTTCTATCCGTCCATTTTTTTTTCTTTAAAAAAATTTGTTTTTCTTAATAATTATTTTTTATTTTAATAACCTTATTTTATCTTAATTTATTTTATTTTATCTTCTTTCCTTCTTTCTTTCTTTCCTTCCTTTCTTCCCTCCTTCCTTCTTTCTTTCTTCCTTCCTTCCTTCCTTCCTTTCTTTCTTTCTTTCTTTCTTTCTTTCTTTCTTTCTTTCTTTCTTTCTTTCTTTCTTTCTTTCTTTCTTTCCTTCTTTCTACTTTTTCTCCCTTCTATTCTGAGCCGTGTGGATGAAAGGCTCTTGGTGCTGCAGCCAGGAGTCAGTGCTGTGCCTCTGAGGTGGGAAAGCCAAATTCAGGACACTGGTCCACAAGAGACCTCCCAGCTCCACATAATATCAAGTGGCAAAAATCTCCCAAAGATCTCCATCTCAACACCCGAACGCAGCTTCACTCAACGACCAGCAAGCTACAGTGCTGGACTTCCTATGCCTAAGAAGTAGCAAGACAGAAACACAACCCCACCCATTAGTAGAGAGGCTGCCTAAAATCATAATAAGTCCACAGACACCCCAAAACACATCACCAGACATGGTCCTGCCCACCAGAAAGACAAGATCAAGCCTCATCCAACAGAACACAGGCACTAGTCCCCTCTACCAGGAAGCCTACACAACCCACTGAACCAACTTTAGCCACTGGGGACAAACACAAAGAACAATGGGAACTATGAACCTGCAGCCTGCAAAAAGGAGACCCCAAACACAGTAAGATAAGCAAACTGAGAAGACAGAAAAACACACAGCAGATGAAGGAGAAAAATAAAAACCCACCAGGCCTAACAAATGAAGAGGAAATAAGCAGTCTACCTGAAAAAGAACTCAAAGTAATGATAATAAAGATGATCCAAAATCTTAGAAATAGAATAGACAAAATGCAAGAAACATTTAACAAGGACCTAGAAGAAATAAAGATGAAACAAGCAATGATGAACAACACAATAAATGAAATTTAAAATACTCTAGATAGGGTCAATAGCAGAATAACTGAGGTAGAAGAATGGATAAGTGACCTGGAAGATAAAATAGTGGAAATAACTACTGCAGAGCAGAATAAAGAAAACAGAATGAAAAGAACTGAGGACAATCTCAGAGACTTCTGGGACAACATTAAACACACCAACATTCGAATTATAGGGGTTCCAGAAGAAGAAGAGAAAAAGAAAGGGAGTGAGAAAATACTTGAAGAGATTATAGTTTAAAACATCCCTAATATGGGAAAGGAAATAGTTAATCAAGTCCAGGAATCACAGAGAGTCCCATACAGGATAAATCCAATGAGAAATACGCCAAGACACATATTAATCAAACTGTCAAAAATTAAATACAAGAAAACATATTAAAAGCAGCAAGGGAAAAAAAACAAATAACAAACAAGGAAATCCCCATAAGGTAAACAGCTGATCTTTCAGCAGAATCTCTGCAAGCAGAAGGTACTGGCAGGACACATTTAAAGTGATGAAGGAGAAAAATCTACAACCAAGATTACTCTACCCAGTAAGGATCTTATTCAGATTTGATGGAGAAATTAAAACCTTTACAGACAAGCAAAAGCTGAGGGAGTTCAGCACCACCAAACCAGCTTTACTACAAATGCTAAAGGAACTTCTCTAGGAAAGAAACACAAGAGAAGGAAAAGACCTACAATAACAAACCCAAAACAAGTAAGAAAATGGGAATAGGAACATACATATCGATAATTAAGTTAAATGTAAAGGATTAAATGCTCCCACCAAAAGACACACACTGGCTAAATGGATACAAAAACAAGACCCATATATATGCTGTCTACAAGAGACCAACTTCAGACCTAGAGACACATACAGATTGAAAGTAAGGGATGGAAAAAGATATTCCATGCAAATGGAAACCAAAAGAAAGCTGGAGTAGCAATTCTCATATCAGACAAAACAGACTTTAAAATAAAGACTATTAGAAGAGACAAAGAAGGACACTACATAATGATCAAGGGACTGATCCAAGAAGAAGATATAACAATTGTAAATATTTATGCACCCAACACAGGAGCACCTCAATACATAAGACAAATAATAACAGCCACAAAAGGCGAAATCAACAGTAACACATTCATAGTAGGGGACTTTAACACCCCACTTTCACCAATGGACAGATCATATAAAATGAAAATAAATAAGGAAACACAAGCTTTAAATGATACATTAAACAAGACGGACTTAATTGATATTTATAGGACATGCCATCCAAAAACAACAGAATACACATTTTTCTCAAGTGCTCATGGAACATTCTCCAGGATAGATCATATCTTGGGTCACAAATCAAGCCTTGTTAAATTAAAGAAAATTGAAATTGTATCAAGTATCTTTTCCAATCACAACACCATGAGACTAGATATCAATTACAGGAAAAGATCTGTAAAAAATACAAACACATGGAGGCTAAACAATACACTATTTAATAACGAAGTGATCACTGAAGAAATCAAAGAGGAAATCAACAAATACTTAGAAACAAATGACAATGGAGACACGATGACCCAAACCCATGGGATGCAGCAAAAGCAGTTCTAAGAGGGAAGCTTATACCAATACAGTCCTACCTTATGAAACAGGAAACATCTCGAATAAACAACCTAACCTTGCACCTAAAGCAAATAGAGAAAGAAGAACAAAAAACCTCCCAAAGTTAGCAGAAGGAAATAAATCATAAAAATCAGATCAGAAACAAATGAAAAAGAAATGAAGGAAACGATAGCAAAGATCAATAAAACTAAAAGTTGGTTCTTTGAGAAGATAAACAAAATTGATGAACCATTAGCCAGACTCATCAAGAAAAAAAAGGAGGAGACTCAAAACAATAGAATTAGAAATGAAAAAGGCGAAGTAACAACTGACACTGCAGAAAGACAAAAGATCATTATTGGCAACTCTATGCCAATAAAATGGACAACCTGGAAGAAATGGACAAATTCTTAGAAATGCACAACCTGCCAAGACTGAATCAGGAAGAAATAGAAAATATGAACAGACCAATCACAAGCACTGAAATTGAAACTGTGATTTAAAATCTTCCAACAAACAAAAGCCCAACCAGATGGTTTCACAGGTGAATTCTATCAAACATTTAGAGAAGAACTAACACTTATCCTTCTCAAACTCCTCCAAAATATAGCAGAGGGAGGAATACTCCCAAACTCACTTTACAAGGCTACCATCACCTTGATACCAAAACCAGAGAAGGATGTCACAAAGAAAGAAAACTACAGGCCAATATCACTGATGAATATAGATGCAAAAATCCTCAACAATATACTAGCAAACAGAATCCAACAGCACATTAAAAGGATTATACACCATGATCAAGTTCGGTTTATTCCAGGAATGCAAGGATTCTTCAATATACACAAATCAACCAACGTGATACACCATAATAACAAATTGAAGGAGAAAAACCATATGGTCATCGCAATAGATGCAGAGAAAGCTTTCAACAAAATTCAGTACCAATTTATGATAAAAACCCTGCAGAGAGTAGGCCTAGAGGGAACTTTCCTCAACATAATAAAGGCCATATATTAGAAACCCACAGCCAACATCATCCTCAATGGTGAAAAACTGAAAGCATTTCCACTAAGATCAGGAACAAGACAAGGTTGCCCACTCTCACCACTCTTATTCAACATAGTTTTGGAAGTTTTAGCCACAGCAATCAGAGAAGAAAAGGAAATAAAAGGAATCCAAATCGGAAAAAAAGAAGTAAAGCTGTCACTGTTTGCAGATGACATTATACTATACATAGAGAATGCTAAAGATGCTACCAGAAAACTACTAGAGCTAATCAATGAATTTGGTAAAGTAGCAGGATACAAAATTAATGCACAGAAATCTCTGGCATTCCTATACACTAAGGATGAAAAATCTAAAAGTGAAATCACAAAAACACTCCCATTTACCAGTGCAACAAAAAGAATAAAATATCTAGGAATAAACCTACCTAAGGAGACAAAAGACCTGTATGCAGAAAATTATAAGACACTGATGAAAGAAATTAAAGATGATACAAATAGATGGTGAGATATACCATGTTCTTGGATTGGAAGAATCAATATTGTGAAAATGACTCTACTACCCAAAGCAATCTACAGACTCAATGCAATCCCTAACCAAATACCACTGGCACTTTTCACAGAACTAGAACAAAAAAAGTCACAATTTGTATGGAAACACAAAAGACCCCGAAAGGCCAAAGCAATATTCAGAAAGAAAAACAGAGCAGGAGGAATCAGGCTCCCTGACTTCAGACTATACTTCAAAGCTACATTAATCAAGACAGTATGATACTGGCACAAAAACAGAAAGATAGATCAATGGATCAGGATATAAAGCCCAGAGATAAACCCATGCACGTATAGTCACCTTATCTTTGATAAAGTAGCCGGGAATATACAGTGGAGAAAGGACAGCCTCTTCAATAAGTGGTGCTGGGAAAACTGAACAGGTACATGTAAAATTATGAGATTAGTTCACTCCCTAACACCATACACAAAAATAAGCTCAAATGGATTAATGACCTAAATGTGAGACAAGAAACTATCAAACTCTTAGAGGAAAACATAGGCAGAACACTCTATGACATAGATCACAGCAAGATCCTTTTTGACCCACCTCCTAGAGAAATGGAAATAAAAAAAAAATAAACAAATGGGACCTAATGAAACTTCAAAGCTTTTGCACAGCAAAGGAAACGATAAACAAGACCAAAAGACAACCCTCAGAATGGCAGAAAATATTCGCAAATGAAGCGACTGACAAAGGATTAATCTCCAAAATTTACAAGCAGCTCATGCAGCTCAATAACAAAAAAACAAAAAACCCAATCCAAAAATGGGCAGAAGACTTAAATAGACATTTCTCCAAAGAAGATATACAGACTGCCAACAAACACATGAAAGAATGCTCAACATCATTAATCATTAGAGAAATGCAAATCAAAACTACATTGAGATATCATTTCACACCAGTCAGAATGGCCATCATAAAAAGTCTAGAAACACTAAATGATGGAGAGGGTGTGGAGAAAAGGGAACACTCTTGCACTGCTGGTTGGAATGTGAATTGGTACAGCCAGTATGGAGAACAGTATGGAGGTTCCTTAAAAAACTACAAATAGAATTACCGTATGACCCAGCAATCCCACTACTGGGCATATACCCTGAGAAAACCATAATTCAAAAAGAGTCATGTACCAAAATGTTCATTGCAGCTCTATTTACAACAGCCAGGAGGTGGAAACCAACTAAGTGTCCACCATCAGATGAATGGATAAAGAAGATGTGGTACATATATACAATGGAATATTTCTCAGCCATAAGAAGGAATGAAATTGAGCTATTTGTAATGAGGTGGATGGACCTAGAGTCTGTCATACAGAGTGAAGTAAGTCAGAAAGAAAAAGACAAATACTTTATGCTAACACATATATATGGAATTTAAGAAAAAAAATAAATGTCATGAAGAACCTAGGGGTAAGACAGGAATAAAGACCTACTAGAGAAACGACCTGAAGAAATGGGGAGGGGGAAGGGTAAGCTCTGACAAAGCGAGAGAGTGGCATGGACATATATACACTACCAAACGTAAAATAGATAGCTAGTGGGAAGCAGCTGCATAGCACAGGGAGATCAGCTCGGTGCTTTGTGACCACGTAGAGGGGTGGGATAGGCAAGGTGGGAGGGAGAGAGATGCAAGATGGAAGAGATATGGGAACATATGTATATGTATAACTGATTCACTTTGTTTTAAGCAGAAACTAACATACCATTGTAAAGCAATTATACTCTAATAAAGATGTTAAAAAACAAATTAAAAGAAAACACAAAAAACAAAGGAAGTAGAAGGAGACCTATATTAAGGGATTTCTCACTTTCCCACAACTCACTCTACACTGTGGGTATGTCACTTACTCCCAAGTCTCAGTTTCCCCATTTGTTATATTGGTTTAATTATTCCTGCCCTGCCTGTATCACAGAGCAATTGTGAAAATGTGATGGGATAATATGGATGATACCTATGTGAAAACCACTTATGCCTTAGAAGTATATCCACTATTTTCACCATGTATAGAAGTCGTTCCTCAATATTTGAGTTGATTATTCAGCAAAACTCCTTGAATCATGTAAAAAAGTAGATTGTTGAAACCTTTTCATTCATTAACATAGACTAATCTATTTTATGCTTCATAACATATTAATTTAAGTTATCCTTTAAAGGATCAGGATTAATCAGTTACAAAGAAAAAGAATGAAGTTGTTTATGGTTATACTTCTCCATATATAGGACCAGATGGCCCTCGCTTAGCTAATCGAGATTGATAAAGCACAAATAGCATTTTAAAAAAATCTATTTCAGTATTTTTAAATTAAAATTTATATACATAATATATATGAGAGAGAGAGAGAGAGAGAGAGAGAGAGAGACTCTACCACTTTTGCTGGCCTTGAAGATGAAGAAAGGGGCCATGGCCAAAGACTGAGGCAGCCTCCAGCAGTTGGCAGTGGCCCTCAGTTTATAGCCAGCAACAAACCAGAGACCTCCATCTTAGAACCACAAAGAACTTACTTTTGCCAACTCAAATAACCAAGACTTGGGTCCCCCTTCATGCTTCCAGAGAGGAGTACAGCCTGCTGACACCCTGATTTTAACACCATTCTGAATTTCCCCCTACAGAGCTGTCAAACCATCAATTTGTGTTGTCTTAAGCCATTAAGTTGGTGGAAATTTGTTATGTCAGCAATACAAAACTAATACAACTATGTTAGAGACTACAAAAACATTTAAGAGCAGGATAGTTTCTCCACTCTTGAGAATTTGTCTTTCAGTTACTAGGAAATGGTGGCCATTGGTCACTTAAAAAACTGGTTGTGTTAGCCATTAGTGCTGTTCAGAGATAGTCTGTTTCTCCTTCTACATAATATGATTTAATGTCTCTGCCTCCTTGAAGTCAGGCCTAGCTATGCCACTTGAATGATCGCATGTGAGAAGAGACGTGTTATATCCAGAGCTTTATTTGCTATGACTTTTCCTGTCTTTCACTGTGATGAGAGATGTTTCAGATCTGTCTGGATCTCTGATGAAATCAAGCAAAAGCAGAGCCCGCCACTAACCAGAGACACATGAAATGTAACTGAGAAGAAAATAAATCTTGTTTGCTTGAAGTCACTAAGTTTGGAATTTGTTCATTTCCATAGTGCAGCCAACCTTGTCTATCCTGACTGATACACTGATCAAAATAAAAGAGACAGGGCTTCCCGGGTGGCGCAGTGGTTGAGAGTCCACCTGCCGAAGCAGGGGACATGGGTTAGTGCCCCGATCCGGGAAGATCCCACATGCCACAGAGCGGCTGGGCCCGTAAGCCATGGCCGCTGAGCCTGCGCATCCGGAGACTGTGCTCTGCAACGGGAGAGGCCACAGCGGTGAGAGGCCCGTGTACCGCAAAAAAAAAAAAAAAAAAAAAAGAGACAAAAGCTCTCCCAGTGTTCTGGCCTTAATAATAACCCAGCAGCCAGTTTCATGGTATAAACTTAGATTTAGTCACATGCAGAGGGGGCAGATACAATTCTTTTGTTCTGTTTTGCAAAATTACATATAAATATGACAGACAAGTTAGATGGAATTATAAGAAAATACAACAACAAAAAAAGAATTCCGCTTCCAGCAATAGTGGACTAAAGACCAGCTTTACTACTGAGAACAACTAGAAAAGCTGAACATTAAATATCAGTGTTGGGCTTCCCTGGTGGTGCCGTGGTTTACAGTCCGCCTGCCGGTGCAGGGGACATGGGTTCGTGTCCCGGTCCGGGAAGATCCCACATGCCGCAGAGCGGCTGAGCCTGAGCGTCCGGAGCCTGTGCTCTGCAATGGGAGAGACCACAACAGTGACAGGCCCGCGTACCGCCAAAAAAAAAAAAAAAAAAAAAAAATCAGTGTTAAGGTACCATGTAGGCCCCAGGCAGTGAGGATGTGCAGGGCTTTAACACATGAGCTTGGAGGGGGACATTATTCAGTACCAACATATCACTGACCCAGCTGTGCACTTGGAATATTCACCAAGCTTGACAGGTAAGGGCAATAAAACTAGCCTCTACAAATTAAAAGAATTAGGAACACAAGTCAATTAAGCTAGAAATTTCTTTAAGAAAAAGAAACAAATTAATTCTCCTTATTTTCAGTAGTTATGTTCTTTAGAGTGAACACTGACTAGGTGAACATGAAACATTGCTTCTAGGGAAGTATGTTCATATTTATACATATCTCACATAAATTATACTCTTAAATATTAAAAATACTTATCCTGGTAGAGTCTATTTTCTTTATTTTGCAAAAGAGAAAAAGGAGGTTCAGATGTGTTTAGTGACTTCCCTGGTGCTGCCCCACTAACAGGTGTCAGATTTGGGATTCAGACCTCATCCAACAGGTCCCAGAACCAGAGCTTCTTGTGCTGTACTTCATCATTCCTTTCCCTGTCCATCCTCTGGTTGCTTCTATGTGAAAGCTGAAACAAGAAGAAGTGTGCTCCCCTGTTCTGCCTTAGCTGGGTAGAACTATGCATCAGGTGACTCAAATTTTTCAGCACTTGGTGCAAGTCTGCTGATGAGCAGTAAAGTGACAAGGTATTGAGTTTGGGGTTACAAATAAATTTTAGTGAATAGGCAAATTCTCAAATACAGAATTCATAAATAATGAGGATAGACTGTAACTAGAAAATATTCATAAATATGGTAATTAAGCTATGTACTTCTGAAAACACAACGGGTTAAAAAGAACTCACAATGGAAATCAAATAATAATTTTAACATCATAATAGTAGGCAAAAAGCACATCAAAACTTGTAGGATGAAGCTAAATCAGAACTTAGAGGAAAATCAAGTGCATTTCAAGGCATAGATTAGAAAGGAAGAATAAAGAAAAGATGTGGTAAAGATAATAGCTAAAGTAAATAATTGATCAAATACACAATAAATTAATTAAAAGAGAATCATTTGTTTTTCTTGAAAGGACCAATCAAACTGATAGAGTTTTGATGACTTTTACTGATTTGGTGAGAAAAAAAATGGAGGGAAGACAGAATTAATTAATATCAGGAATGAAAAAGTGGTATCACTTTAGACCTTATAGACATTACATTGTTCATAAGTTTTGACAAACTTTTTAATAGCAGTGAATAATTTTATAGCAATAATTAGGAAATAGTAGATGAAATAAAAATATCCTAGAGAAATACAATTTATCAAGAAGAAAAATGGAATATTTAAACAATTATTCTATGTTTAGTAAAGAAATTGAATCTATAATTTAAAGCCTTTCTATGAAGAACACTCTTGTTCTAGTTGTCTTCACTGCTGAATTCTTCCAAACACTGTAGGAAAAAATAACAGATATACACACACGCCACACACACAAACAAATACACACACATATTCTTCTGGATATTATTAGAAAAAGACAGAATACTTCCTAACTCATTTTATGACCCTAACAACAAAAAAGAAATACAGGTCGATGTTTTTCATGAAAATGGAATGGAGTCTATAAACTGACTCACAATGATATGAGCACTTGATTTATGAAAATAGTGTCAGTACAGAGGTGTTGAGAAAGATGACAACTTCAATAACTTTGTTAGGTGAATAGATATACATATGGAAATAAAGCTGACTCCTGCCTTAAAACCATCAATGTCATGTGGATAAAACTTCTAGATAATATAGAAGAATTCTTACATTACGTTGGGGTAGGCAAATATTTCTTAAACAAAATATGAAGAGCTGTAACTATAATTTAAGGAAAAGGTTGGTATGCTGAACTATTTTAAAGGAAGAACTTCATTTCACTATAGACACCATTATGAAAGTGAAAAGGCAACACAAGGAGTTACAGAAGGTTTTGAGAATTTGAAAATGAACACATCCAGAATATATTAAGAAATCTTTCTATAAAATAGATAACTAATAAGAACCTGCTGTATAGAAAAATAAATAAAATAAAATTCAAATAAAATAAAAAGAAATCTTTCAAATACCAAGAACAATAGAAAAAATTCAGTAGCAAAATTGGCAAGAATTTTGAACAGGCACTTCATAGGTGAAGATAATAGAAGGTCAATTAAGAACATGAAAAGATTCTTAGCTTCATTAGTCATTAGGGCAAGGCTAAAGAAAAACATCATAAGCCACCATTATATACCCTCCACAAGATGTAAGATGACCAAGACTGTACTGCTAATACCATGTATTAACAATATTGTAGTAATGGAGAATTTACTAGGTGCTCTTGGGAGTGTAAATTATGTTCACTCCCTTTGGGAAGCTGTCTGGCTGCATCTTGTAGACTGTAATATATTTGTGCAATTCAGCCTCTAGGTACACACAACTAGGAGACATAAAATAGAATTCCACTATCAGTTTTGTTTATAAAAACTCCAATATACATCAAAAGATAAATAAGTGGATAAATAGATAGATGGATAAAGTAGAGACCATTTGGGCTTCCCTGGTGGTGCAGTGGTTGAGAGTCCGCCTGCCAATGCAGGGGACACGGGTTCGTGCCCTGGTCCGGGAGGATCCCACATGCCGCGGAGTGGCTGGGTCCGTGAGCCATGGCCGCTGAGTCTGCATGTCCGGAACCTGTGCTCTGCAATGGAAGAGGCCACAACAGTGAGAGGCCCATGAACCGAAAAAAAAAAAAAAAAAGTAGAGACCATTCATGATGGCATATGATACAAAACAATGAGAAAGAACGAACTGTTACTATAAACCATACACAGTAATCTCACAAAAATAATGATGAGTGAAAGAAGCTTGAAAAAAAAAGCATACTTATTGCATAAGTATTAAAAAACTGAGAAACAGTAAAACCATGCTAAGGTATTTGAAATTTAGAGATAAGTTACAGTTGAATTGGGAGGGAACACAAAGGCTGGCACCATGGCTCACACTGTCCTATTTCTTGACCTGTGAGTTTGCTCCATTGGGGACTTGGTTTTGTGGCAACTGATTGAACTGTTTTGTTTACTCTTCTGTAACTATGTTATAATTCAATGAAAAATTTTAAATAACTTTTAAATACTAAAGCATGATTTAAATTATTCAAAAACAATGACACAATCTGAGACTATACAGCAATTTTAGAAAAGAAACTTTAGAAATCACCCTTCTGGGGCTCTGCTTTGCTGTTAGAATATCTAAAATTCATTATTTGGACTTACAAAATGGCAAAAGTTAGTTAGATAAGTAATCCAGAAGAAAAGTCAACATAAATATTATAATATCTAATTACAGCCTGCTAGTCTGGAAAATTAATTTTATAATTAAAAATTTAAACGTTATTATAGAAATGGACTGTTAGAGTTGATTTTGGTTTGGGAATCAGACTATGTTTTAATAAAGTAGAATGAATTTTCTGTCACTTTTCAAAACTAGCTGACCCTAACTTTGCATATTGTTAATTATAACTATGAATTACCTGAAAAAGTCTTCTCTTATCTAGTCATTTCCATATACTCTCAGTAATGAAATCCATATTAATGTAAAAGCATTTTAAATAATTACTTTCTGAAATAGCTCTGAGGTTAGAAGTTTGTTTACTATGGACAAAAAGAAAATAAAATATTGAAGTTGCTTCTGTAGAATAAAATTAGTGATAATACTTCTCTGTTTTGGATACTATCCCATGGTTTGGATGCTGAAGACTTAAATGAATCCAATTATGAGACTTCAAAATATTGCTACCCTGTAAGACAGAAATTTCTCACCAAAATATTATAGTGCTTAAAATTGTCACTTACTAACCAAAGGATCAAAGGAATACTCAACTTTATAATGTTCATTGTATTGGGCTACTTCACCACGGTTAGTTTACCAACCATTTATCACAGAAAAATACAATTAATAATTATATTTTACACATTTGATTGTAATAATGAGCTCCATTTGGATACTCACTAGCTAACACTGAAAAGATTTACAATGAAGATGTCAAAAGTTAATAATCTTATCACCTCTTCTTATCCCTAATCACCTTATACACACACACACACACACACACACATCTTCTGTTTCCTCTTTGTGTCTCAGCAGATCTTATAGACAGGAGTAAAGTGCAGACACAGGCAAAGGATATGCAATAAATATTGTGTTCATAAAGGCAAAATAGACAAGTAATGAACAGGCTTTAATCTAGTCATTTTTTTTTAAAATCTTTGTTGGAGTATAATTGCTTTACAATGGTGTGTTATTTTCTGCTTTATAACAAAGTGAATCAGTTATACATATACATATGTTCCCATATCTTTTCCTTCTTGCATCTCCCTCCCTCCCACACTCCCTATCCCACCCCTCTAGGTGGTCACAAAGCACCGAGCTGATCTCCCTGTGCTATGCAGCTGCTTCCCACTAGCTATCTATTTTATGTTTGGTAGTGTATATATGTCCATGCCACTCTCTCACTTTGTCACAGCTCACCCTTCCCCCTCCTCATATCCTCAAGTCCATTCTCTGGTAGGTCTGTGTCTTTATTCTTGTCTTACCCCTAGGTTCTTCATGACATTTATTTTTTTTCTTAAATTCCATATATATGTGTTAGCATATGGTATTTGTCTTTCTCTTTCTGACTTACTTCACTCTGTATGACAGACTCTAGGTCCATCCACCTCATTACAAATAGCTCAATTTCATTTCTTTTTATGGCTGAGTAATATTCCATTATATATATGTGCCACATCTTCTTTATCCATTCATCCGATGATGGACATTTAGCTTGCTTCCATCTCCGGGCTATTGTAAATAGAGCTGCAATGAACATTTTGGTACATGACACTTTTTGAATTCTCAATTACAAAAAAATAAACAACCCAATCCAAAAATGGGCAGAAGACCTAAATAGACATTTCTCCAAAGAAGATATACAGACTGCTAACAAACACATGAAAGAATGCTCAACATCATTAATCATTAGAGAAATGCAAATCAAAACTACAATGAGATATCATCTCACAACAGTCAGAATGGCCATCATCAAAAAAATCTAGAAACAATAAATGCTGGAGAGTGTGTGGAGAAAAGGGAACGGTCTTGCACTGCTGGTGGGAATGTGAATTGGTACAGCCACTATGGAGAACAGTATGGAGGCTCCTTAAAAAATACTACAAATAGAACTACCATATCACCCAGCAATCCCACTACTGGGCATATACCCTGAGAAAACCATAATTCAAAAAGAGTAATCTAGTTATTTTTTATTGATAAAACAAGTAATCTGGGCTACACATAATTTTAGTCTTTGCAGATTTAACAACAGATATTCAAAAGGCAAACCAGTATTCACAGTAATAGCAGAACTTTGTTTTTATCAAAATTTACAGCGTATAAAGCTCTTTCATATATCTGGTCTGGTTGTATCCTTATAACAATCTCATTCACTTGTCAGGGCAGTTCTATAGATGAGTAAATGACCCTGAGAAATTAAAGGAACAGCTCAAAGTCATACAAACTGGTAAGTGTAAATTGTAGCTAGAACATTTTCATAACCAAATCTATGTTTTCTCAATATTCTGGATACTTTCTGAATTTACCTTGGCATATATACCATGAAAAATTATGATTATAAACAGATTCTTTCTGCTCACGAGCATAAAATATACTCCCAATGTCTTCAGTGAACAATGGCTCAGTTCTCCTTGGTTCTAATCTTTATGTCACTTTAAAAACTCCTTCAGTACCTTCTTCAGGTTCTCAGCTTCACAGATACAGAGATATTGAAAGCTGAACCTTGGAAAACTTTTAAATTAATTGGTACTTAATATTGAATAATTGAGGAACAACTTGGAAGTAGTTTTTACAAGGTTTAAAAAATATAACCAGTTGAGAAAAATGAGAAATCCAGTTCTTCTAGAGATTGGCTGTTGAGAAATATCAATACATAAAATTGCAAATAATAAACCAGATGAACCACAAATTATTGTTTTCATGAGAAAAAGGATTCTTCATTTTAGAAAATATATGTATACAGAGATTCAGTCAATGACATACATTTTAGACATATAAAATAATTGTGGACCCAGAAAAGCAGTTCATAAGTTGCTCTTCAGTGGAGTATCTGTGTAAAAGCTGGCGAACTATGTAACAGTCACCGGATATTGGTTATAAAAGCACATTAGTAATCTTACCCAAGGTAAAATGGACACTTGAAACTGAATTGGAACCAGAGCTGAGGTGTAACTCTTCCTCAGTTGTTGATTTTCCCCCCATTACTCCAAGGAGTGTGACCACAACTGTCTCACGGTCTGGAGCAGTCTAGAGAAAGGTGTTAGGCATGTAAGTTCTGGAGATAGAAAGTCCTATTTTCAGGGGCTTCCCTGGTGGGGCAGTGGTTGAGAGTTCTCCTGCCAATGCAGGGGACACAGATTCGTGCCCCGGTCCGAGAAGATCCCACATGCCGCGGAGCGACTGGGCCCGTGAGCCATGGCCGCTGAGCTTGTGCGTCCGGAGCCTGTGCTCCGCAACGGGAGAGGCCACAGCAGTGAGAGGCCCGCGTACTGCAAAAAAAAAAAAAAAAAAAAAAAAGAAAAGAAAAGAAAAAAAGTCCTATTTTCAAAATCTATTAGCTATGTGACCTTGGGCAAGTTTATTAAAACCTCTGAGTTTCAGTTTCCCCATCCATAAAGTAAGAATAATAATAAAACCTATCTCTTAAAGGCATGTGGGAAAACTAAATGCAAGAAAAGCCTTTCTCACAGTACTTGTCACATAGTAAGTACTCAATATGTAATAGTTATTATTACTACCATTGCTATTGATGTTATTTCTGTTTCTTCTAGCCCTTTAATATGACAAGTGTACAGCCACAATCTCACATCCTCAGAGTCATGCTGACCTTGTATTTTAGGTTCTTTGATGAGTGGAGTGATCTATGAGAAACTGAGCTGGTTTGTCCATTCTTAACCTTTCTGAAACTTCTCATTAATAAGAATGGATAAACCAGCTAGTCTTTTCATACCTGAAACACAACTGTCTCATGACAAGGGCTGGACAGTTTTTCAAATTAGTTTTCAACAGGTTACTACCTGCATTGTAATCTACTTAATAAACTCTATGGAAATAAAAGTTCTCAATCAGACCTCACATTATTTTATTTTACTTGTTGCAAAAAGTGTGGAGAGTGTTCTGGTTTGAGGAAAGGTTATCCTTTTGGGGAGTTGTAGGAAGTGAAAATTAAAAGAGTAAGACCAGATTTTAGAGAGTGTTTATTTAGGACATCAAGCTGAAGAATTTAGACCAATGATAGCAAATTTATTATATCTTTCTGGTTTACTCTGATGGATTACTACAGGCTTTCAAAATTTCTGAGTTAAAAATGATTGTAAGAGCATGTCTTACCTCTTCAAGAAAACTTACTGCCATCAATTATCAATGTCTGCCTTGAAATATGGAAGGACATGTGAGCTGTGTCTGCAATACTGAGCTAGACTATGTGGTCAGAAACAGGGAGAATTTCTAGAGAAATCTCATTCTAGAGTCTTGAAGGAAGATTGGTTTGAGTAAGCTGTGTAGGGCAGACTGAAATGGCAAGGCTGAATCAGAGACTAAGTGGTTGTTAAAATAAATCAGACAGATTCCTCACAACATCTTTTTTGTTTTTCTAGGGTATTTATTTTTTCAAGTACCCCAGAAGACTTATACTTCCACCAAAGTGTCTAAAAGCAGGGTGCAGTCTTGAAGGTTAGCACTGCAAAGCAGATGTGTCTGTAGTCAAGATCTACTTCTTCACAGTGTATTAACAACCCACTCCAAAATCTCAGAGACTTAAAGCAGGAAATGTTTATTTCTCATTCATGATCTGTGTTCACCAAATGCCAACAGCAGGTCCCTCCAACATCTTCCCCACTCAGGGACTCAGATTGATGGAAACTCCGCCATCTAAAAGGGCCACTCTGAAGAGAGAAGAGACCCTTGCAGAGTCTTACACTGTTAAATAAAGGTTCTTACATAAAATTGTCACTGTGGCCCAGGACCACTGGCCAGACTGGTCACATGGCTCTGACCAACAGAAGACATTGGGGGCAGTGAAGTAAAATCCCTTCACATGCCTGGTAGCAAAGACGGAGCAGATATAGATGAGATGATGAGCATTAGAAGAAAAATTCACTATGCTGCTATAGACAAAAACACATTTAAATTGTAAGGTATTGGAAAATGTCAATATTCCTGAACTGGTGAAAGGGGAGCTCCCTATTAGAAAAATTAATAATGATAACCATGATTGATAACCTTATCTGAGGTTGCCAGACACCTGACTGTGTCATGACTTGCTCTGATAACAAGTCCACTCTGGTATCAGCACAGATGAGGTGTTAAGGGTAATTGACATGGAATGCGAGGCTCAGAGGGGTTAAGGATCAGCACTGGGTGTGTGGCTGACGAGTGACGTAGCCATCGGTTTCCTATACTCAAATAAAGTAGAGCAATATTTAAAATGAGTGTTCTTCCAACTTTAATGTTCATGTGATTCACTTGGTGGGTCTTATTAAAAGAAGATTCTGGGGCTTCCCTGGTGGCGCAGTGGTTGAGAGTCTGCCTGCCAATGCAGGGGACACGGGTTCGTGCCCCGGTCCGGGAAGATCCTACATGCCGCGGAGCGGCTGGGCCCGTGAGCCATGGCCGCTGAGTCTGCGCGTCCAGAGCCCGTTCTCTGAGGCGGGAGGGGCCGCAGCGGTGAGAGGCCCGGTACCGCAAAAAAAAAAAGAAAAAAAAAAAAAAAAAAGAAGATTCTGAATCAGTTGTCTTGGGGTGGGCCTGAGAGTCTCTGTTCCTAACTAGCTCTCAGGTAATGGCCAGGCCCTGATCCGTGGAGCCACAAGACTTATGATAAACCACACATCTTTTCCTGCACCTTCTCCATCACCACAGTCTGCACTGCCCCCTGCTACTCTTCCACATGCAGAGGCCCTTAGACGCAGAGCAGGATGCACCTATGAAATCGCACAAATGTCCTTGAACTTGTTAAAACTTTTAGTAAAACTTCCCAACGTGTACAGATGACAAGGAGAAAAAGCACACTAATTTTGAGACTATATCATCTGATTCACCTTTGAATTGCAGTGACAGTCAGCTGACATGTGTATCAGATGAGGACATCACCGCCTCAGCGGCACGTCCACACCCAGGGACGTGCGAGTTAAGGAGCGAGGGTGACTGGGTGCTGACTCAGTGCAATTGTACATTTCATTGTGTTTATACTGATAGCTATTAACACTGGTGTTCTGTGCAAATTACATTTATTACTTTCTTACCGAAGTCTCCACAGAGAATTCAGTGTTTGCCACCTGACTACATACTTGACATTTTGAAGGGTAAGTGTAACTCTATTATAAATTACATCTGGAGGTCACTATGTGCAGTTCAATTCAAAGCAGAGGAGCTGAACAACAGCAACAACAAAAGATCACGGTGCGTCAAGGACAAGACAGAAGACAATTGACTGGAGGCTGGTTAGTCAGAGGGTCTTTGGGAAAAATTTGTCTGAGACTTTGGTGGTCAAGTTTGTCTGCCAGACTCTGGAGGGACCCATCAGTCAGGTGTGACTCACTGCTGATTGCATCATTAAATCACCATCACAGGCTTGATTTGTCTCATCAGGTCAAGTGAAAAAAAAAATTGTTGGTAAGCTGTTTTCAAATTTTCTTACTGAGGCTTCACCAAATAAATCTATATTTTACGTTGAGCCAAGCTAATCTACCATAAAGTTCTACCCTTAATAAAAAAAGTAGGTACCATGCTTCCTTAAACAAGGTCAAATTACTATTTTTAACAAGCTGGAGATACATTCATTATGTTAACTCTCCAGAAATGTATTCGATAGACTGCAGGTCATTTTGACTTTAGGAAAAGGGGAAAAGGTAAAGGTTATTATAGACTATTGGACAAATGACTAGTCTCCATAAAATCTACAACTGAATTCAGTTAATATTATAACAGCTTTCATGAGGATAAGTTGATTTTTGGTTTACATTATATTCTAAATGAAATAATTTAAAATGAGGAATATTGATGACTTAACTAGAAGCATAGGTGTGCAAATATAATTTTCCAATATGTGAAATGCTGGTATACTTTAGGGATTCAGATATAATTATACAGTTATTAGGGAATAACAATTCTGAGATCCTACTCTATTCCAAAACACTAGAATAGGTGTTACGGGAATAACAAAGACAATATTGATGCTAATAATCTAGCTTCATTACAGTGATAATTATCTTTCCTCTAAGATCTTAGATATTCAAAAATTTATCAATAACTATGATAAATAGCCTGGTACCAATTTATATTGCTCTCAGTTGTATACAAAAAGTGATTATTTGACTTCACATTCCTTAACTCTATGACCTTTCCTCAGAGGGAGAGAGAAATCTCAATTTAGAGAGGTTTTTTTCACACGTGTTTTTTTTATGTGTATTTATTTTGTGAATTATTTGTTCATTTTACAGGTCTTCTTCTTTATTTTATTTATTTAGAAAATGTTTCAATATTAAGAATCTAACACTTCACCATATTCACAAAATGTTAGTTAACCATGTCAAGATATATAAGGATTCAAAAATCAGTCAGTAAGACTTTTTAAAAGCTGTATTAGTTTCAACTTGGCTATATCAGTATAATCAGTAAAAATAATAATGCCTGTTTTGTAGACAAGATAGTGAAGTTTATATAAATTACTAGATAATAATATACCAGATTTAGAGGCATGCTCCCTAAACATTTAAGATTCAGATAGTTCCAATCTTACAGAAGCTCTTTCAGTGTTAGAAAAAGAGGTAAAAAATCTCCCAACTATTTTTATGTAGTTGGAATAACCATTGAACTTAAATCAGACAAGGACAGGATAAGAATTAAAAGTTGTGGACCAATTACACTTACAAATACAGACGCAAAAGCTCTAATGCAGGGCTTCCCTGGTGGCGCAGTGGTTGAGAGTCCACTTGCCAAAGTGGGGGACACGGGTTCGTGCCCTGGTCCGGGAAGATCCCACATGCCGCGGAGCGGCTGAGCCTGTGAGCCATGGCCGCTGAGCCTGCGCGTCCGGAGCCTGTGCTCCACAACGGGAGAAGCCACAACAGTGAGAGGCCCGCGAACAGCAAAAAAAAAAAAAGAAAGCTCTAATGCAGAAAAACTGTGGTGGTATAATAAAAGCTAGGATAATCTCGGAAACAAAAGGATTAAATTAGATGAAAGAAGAATAAAAAGAAAATCTATCTGGTCACATAAATAGAGACAAAAAATACCATTTGATAAAATCAATATCTACTTATGATAAAAGCCATTGCTAATTAAAAATAAAAGCAAAGGAAAACACTCAACATATTGAAGGGTATTAACTCAGTTGAAGGCTAGCTACTAAACGTTTATGAAATGTTACAATTAATAGGAAAATATTAGAGGCACTCTGTTTAAAATGTGAAAATAGATAAGGATGTTTTCTACCCTTGATTATATTCACTTTTATTCCAGAATTCCCTAGTAAGTATAGTAATACAAGAAAAATTAATAAATATGTAAAGAAGAAGTAAAACTATCATTATTTACAGGTGATATAACTCTCTATGTAGGAAACATAAGAGAAAATGCAAGGATAACACTGGAATTAATTTTATATACCAATATATACCAATACAATAATTAATCAATTGCATGTTTATATAACCACAAAATTATTAAAAATGTAATTTTTAAAAAAGTATAATTTATTATAGCAACAAAACTAAAGAAATAAAAGCTATCATGAATAAACCTAACAAAATATGTGTATTACTTTAATGGAGATGATTATATCATTTGTTACTAGAGAGTTAAAAATTCTCAATAAATGAACAGATAAACTATATTTATTTTGACTTACTATTACAAAATGATCAATTTCCTCCCCAAATAACTTAAACATTTAAAGTAACTCCATTGAAAATCCTGACAGAGTTTTCATAGACATTGTTAAGGTGATTTGACATTTGTACAGAAGAGTAAAGGACCAAAAACTGCCAAAATTTTAAAAATTAAAGCAAAGTGAGGATACCTGTCCTAACAGATATCAATATTTACTCTAATGCTGTAGAGAGTTGTCTGGATGAACATACTGATCAACTAAGTAAATAGAGCATCAAGAAAAATACCTCAGTGTGTGCAGAATCTTATATATATATGGGAAGAGTGACATTTAGATCAGAAAAAAAGAATGTATTATTCAGAAATTTGGAAAAATTGATTATCTATATTTAAAATTTTTATTTACTCCTTCAGGAATAACATAAGAGAGAATTACATGAGAATAAACTAAATTTGAAAAGCAAAATACTGCAATTTTAGAAGATAAATAATTTTTTTTAATTCTTGGGTAAGGATTGTTTATAAAACATACCAATTGTCAAAAAAAAAAGGTTGATAAGTTGATTGCATTAGAATTTTTTTCATCTATAAAAAATCATTTGCATCTACAAGAAAGAATTTTTATGCACCTTTAAGGCATGATAAAAATTAGAAAGATAATCCATAGATTTGGAGCCTATATTTGCCATTGTATATAAAATCTTCAACAATAAGAAAAGACAAACAACTTAATTGAAAAATGAGCAAAGGATATGAATAGGAAATTCATAAAGATAAACTAAGTGGCTAAAAAACAGATAAAGAGATAATCTTACCAGTAACCAGGCAGATATGAATTAAAATCACAATAAAATGATATGACTACCAATCAGATCACGGGGTAGGGGGTAGACTTATAGTACCTATTATTGGCAAATACTATAAGAAACAGGAACTCTTATTCTCTTGTGATGGGAGTACAGCAGAACTCTTTGAAAATGCAATTTGGTTATTGCTTATGAAAGCTGAAGAGGTGGTATTCCTCGAGGCCAGCATTTTCACTCCTAAGTTTTCTCTCACATGAATACAAGGGGACATCAGTAAGGTTTGCAATAGTGAAAACTAGAGACAAGTGGTGGTAAGCATTATCCCAGCTCACCAACACCTCATTTCCTTTTGAGGTTTCTGGAAACTACTGCTCTGAGATGAACCACGTGGCTGGTTCTGGCCAGCCAACTCCCTCCCCACACCATGATGACTGTGACTTTACAGGTTGGAAGGCTTTATCATCTGGATCTCTGAGTATTCTGTGGAACTAAATATCTTGTTCCACTATAGCAGACTTCCTGAGCAAGAAATACATTTTTTTTCTGATATTTTCTGGCTGTTTCCTGTCACAGCATAAATTTAGCCTCTCCTAACTGATATACAACTTAAATGTCATCAGCAGGAGAATTAGTAAATAAATTGTAGAACACTAATATAATGGGATACTACACAGCTATGAAAAATTAATGAACTAGAATTATACATCCAAACATGAACAAATCTCTCCTCAATGATTATGAGTAATTGTAATAGAATATGTAGAGGATGATATAAAGAGAGCTGGTGCTCTATATTGTTTAGTAAAGCTGTATTCCTATTTAATAAAACAAAGAAGTACCAGAAGTTAGGAAACTCAGCTTCAAGATAGTGGTTGACATCCCAGAAAGGAGTGGAAACAATCAAGTTGAAATACCTAGGTGCTTGTATTTGTACTTGTAATCCTTCTTTATTATGCTTGGTGATAAATTTGTGCTGTTTCATTTTTTTGTCTACATTCATAGTTGCCTGAATTTGTTCAGCCTACTTTTTTTAAAAAAGAAGACTTTTTCAAGGTTTCCAGAAACCTCTGAAGATATCAGTTTGGGAATAAAACAGTAAGCTTTACCTATTTTTTCATATTCCTCTGCATTTTGCACTCCCTTTAGATTTGGAACCATTTCATAGTTAATAAGCTCCAATTTTGCCTTCCAGAGTTGCATTTTGTCTAAATATTTTTAGCATCAACAATAATAGTGAATTATTAACCCTAAATTACAGGCTATTCCTCAGTTTATGACCAAAAATACTCACAAATTCAGTCATGTTATGAATAACTTCTCTTTATCATACCAGTCTGGGAGTTGGGTTTGCTTTACTTTCCAGAAATGTGAAATCTCTGCTCAAATGGTCATCAAGAGCTTCCATTTTTATCCACTTGAAGGCAAAAATAAAACTGTGGTGTTGAAAGGAATATTATATGTATCTGCTATTTATTGAAAACCATGGAAAAATAAGTCAAGTTGCCAGATATGATGTTTTTGACTTTTGAGGTGATGGACAAGAGTCCATGTAGATTATTAGCAGAATCTCTGATACTAAAGCAGTGAGGCAAAATATCAGATGGTGCTTTTCCTAAATCAAGTTAAACAAAACTGGATGTGTTTCCAAGCCCTGTCCTGCTTAGCTGTGCATAGAACATGGATATTTTCTTTCTGATCTAAATTTTGCTTGTTGAATTTCAAGTTTTTGATCCATATTGCAGTTTATAAAATGATTCTGTCAAATAAGAATTTTTCTTTGATGGAATCAAAATTCTCAGAATGGATGAAAACCAGGAGCTGGCTATATTGAGAAAGTTAATATAAGTTATCAACTTATGTGCCAAATAAAAATGTTATACCTGCCAACTTACCTGCTTCAAAATATGAGAAAATATTATCATTGCACCCAGAGTAAATGTTATTTCTAAAAGACATTGTTACAATTTAATTTCTTTGCTTTAAGTCACACTAACAAGAGTATATCCAGCACATAAGGTTCTACCAAGAACTCCAATTGTACATAACTCTTTTGCTTGGCAGTGCAGAAAAGTAAATATTTAGAGCACTTCAAGACAGCTCTTTTGTAACAGCAAATTGAGTTTGGCTAAAGCCCTATCCATTTCAAATGGATCATTCTCATAAACAAAATATCTACACAGTCAAAAATATTTTTCAGGTCATTTTAAAAGTAAGAATATATATAAGCCTCATTTTCCTTAATAATCTTTATATGTTCTAAATTTATTTTGACCTCATGGAAAGAATTCAATGAAAGATTGTACTACATGAGACACACACACACACACACACACACACACACACACAGAATGTATAGCACAGATAACTATATTCTCTAGTATTATTTTTCATCATCATAGAAATACATTTTAATATGAAGAAGTTATTCCTAAGTTTAAAAAGTGATACACACTAATATACACCTTAAAAACCTGAGGGTTTATGACTATGTTTAATTTTTACTTTGTTTTTAAATATTCACTTTGATATGATGGTATTCATTTTTCCATGCCTCTTAATTTACTCCAAGAATTTAGCCCTAAAATCACTGTATTGTTTTCAATTGTTCACATTGTTTAATGTGAAATAAACACTTAAAAATACAGTAGCTGAATTTATCATTGACTTTCAAGTGCTTATAAGTATAATCAAAATAGAAGAATGAAATTAAAGTCACACCGTATAAACATTTTCTTATACATACATATTCAAACCTTTCCTTATGAAGAAGCAAAAATGTACTTATTAAATCCCTCTTTCTTGAATATTATCTGTGACTGATAGTATGACATAATGATTCCTCACAATAGATACTTCACATCTTCTGAAAATTTGTTTCTATCTCAAATATTTTATAGTCCAAGTCTAAGACCTTAGAGCATTCCTTTTTTATGTATGAAAAATGTCCATGGCTCTAGATATTTCAATAAAATATCTAAATTTTGATGCAGATATATCATGGGAAGAGTAGACAACATGATAAAAATAATGAACAATCCCAATATTCCATAGCAGCACTAAGTAATGGCAGATAAGCAAAAACCTTAACTCCTGAAGGTTTTCAGTTATTCCATAATTTAAAAGCAAAAATGATCATTGTAATTTAACATTAACAGCCATGGCTTCTCATTCTTTCATTCAGTGTGGTGACATTTCAAACTTTTAGTACATATTTTAAATTGTTTAGTGTTTGGTCACACATGCATTCCATAGCCATTCACAAGTATAAATAAGCCTTTGAAGTAATGAAATATTTTGCTATAGAGTTAACTTGGTGCTACTGCTTCAGAATAATTTAACTCTCTTGAACCAGGTCAAACACTTTACTTTTAATCCTTTAAATTGAGTTTCATGTCACTTATTCATATTTTGACAGGGTTATAGTGCAAATTTCTACTTACTCTATGTGAATATTGACTATTTTTAGATATTGCTGAAGACTACAGAATGTTCACTAGATTTTTTTTTTATTCCCAACACGGCATAATAGCAAATATCCCAATATTAGTGAGTCAATTCATATTTATTCAGTATTTAGTATATAGATTCCAGTTTGCAAGACAGATCCTGCATGCAAAGTAGTGTAAGTCCTACCTTCATATCTTGATAAAATCTATGAAATGAGCCACAACAAACTTCTACTGAGCTGTTGCCATATGAACAAACTCACTGAGAATAAATCATTGGCATTCAAAATCTCTGCCTTCACAATGCTGAAATATACAGAAGGTTCAAGGAATTTGAATATGACCAGGCGATAGTTAAAATATTGGATGGCTACTTTACAAATTTAATTTTAAAGAGTGTATGAAACAATGTAAATGAATCCAAACTGGTGGATTATTGAGAACTGGCTGCTTTTGCATAAATATTCTAAGGCATCACCTTGTACAGCTTATATAAAATACTAATTAGGTTTAATAATTGACATAGGGTTTGTTGTTTCCATAATGCCAACTCAAACCTTTGAGTCTGATTTTTTAAAATTATGCAGCATTAACTATTAAAGTTTTAATTTATTTTGGCATATTTCCACCAGGGGGCACTACCCACATTTAATGTAAAAATTAAAACATTTTCTAAACTGTAAATGTGTCTGTCTGACAACTATTTGTCCCAAAATAATTTATTTTTAAGTCTAAAGGTTAAACATTTGAGTAAAAATACAGTTATATTTCCATCATATTTACCTCCATAATTTGGGCAGGACATTTGGTTAGAAAATGCCCTTTATGAAATCATGAAATTTAGAATGCTTCACTTTATTTAAATCAACAACTAAAATCCACACTATTGTCCTAGCAAGAGTTAATGCATTATCTTCTGAATATTAAAGAAAAGAATTTGCTTAATTGAAATTAGTGGATTAGATTTAAGTAATTGTCACAGTAAAAGCACTAATTCAAACGGATAAAAATAACTTAGGGGTTTTTATTGAGATAAGACTGTATAAGAAAAATGAAATGCATTTTTCCTGCAGTCTATTCATGAGGCCCTAGATTCCTCTAGTTCCATTAGTACATTAAAATCCTGATTCTTTTTTTAATATCGTTGTATAATTACAGGAATTAAATACTCTCTCACCATAAAGACATACATTAAGTGTTAGTATTTATAACTCCTAGAGTTAAAAATATCCCCTATGTTTAAAAAGGTTGATTTTCAACTTACATTTGTTTTTCTCTTTTTAAATCTATCAGAAAAATTATGTGTTTTTATGTTTTTTTGTAACAACCCAACTGAAATATTAGTTTATTTATTCATGTTATTTAAAATAGATGTTATTGTTTCTGTGGTTTTAATAAAAGATTGTCACAGTGTACTGCAAAAGTAACACAAATAGCAGCAGATATTCACAGTCTAAAGTGTAGATAATTGCATTGCTTGAAAGATCCATCTTAAGATAATAAGTAGAAAAACAGAAATCTACGGCTTAGATCAAGAGAAAGTACCCCTCACATTGCTAATCTCTTAAATACTTAAAAGCCTCTATTTCTTTCAAATGACAAATCGGTTATAAAGTCCTCTGTAAATCACCAGGCTGATAACACTTTCGATTTCTTAATCTTTCCAATGTTGCTGTAACTGTAGGTATGGGATTAACATGGCCTTGCAAGTTTCAAATTTTAATCAATCAAAAATCAAGGACTTAGGGACTTCCTTGGTGGTGCGGTGGTTAAGAATCCGCCTGCCAATGTAGGGGACACCAGGGATCGAGCCCTGGTCTGGGAAGAACCCACATGCCATGGAGCAACTAAGCCTGTGAGCCACAACTACTGAGCCCACGTGCTGCAACTAAAGAAGCCCGCATGCCTGTAGCCCATGCTCCACAACAAGAAAAGCCACTGCAATGAGAAGCCCGTACACCACAATGAAAAGTAGCCCCCGTTCGCCGCAACTAGAGAAAGCCAGTGTGCAGCAATGAAGACCCAATGAAGCCAAAAATAAATTATGAATAAATTAATTAACTTTTAAAAAGCAAGGACTTATTGAGCATCTGTAAGATACCCAGAAAATTCCACTATATAGAATTTGAAACTTAAACTCCTTCCATTCAAATCCTACTCTCTCATTCCTGTTCTGTATGAAACTATTGGCTTTCCTTTAAATAGGTGTAAGAAAAAGCCACTTGCTTATTCTAACAAGCAGTCATAATAATTTGAGGGGGTGTAAATGTATGTTCATCTCATATTGTAGATATAATAGAAAAGAAGATGCAGTGACTGTCTTTATTTCTTTTATTGAATTTTAATTTTATTTTGGAGTGTAGTTAATTTACAAGGTTGTGATTTTTTAGCTATACACCACTTGATTCCATTATACATCTACATATGTCTATTCCCTTTCAGATTCTGTTCCCATGTAGGTTATTCCAGAGTGCTGGGAACAGTTGCCTGAGTTCAAATTAGGTCCTAGCTGGTAATCTGTTTTATATATATTAGTGTGGATATGTTAATACCAACCTCCTAATTTATCCCTCCCCCCAACCTTCTCCCTTTGGTAACCATACTTTGGTTTCTATGTCTGTTACTCTGTTTCTGTTTTGTGAAGTATAGTTTATTTGTATCAAGTTTTAGACCCCACACTTAAGTGATATCATATGATATGTGTCTTTCTTTGTCTGACTTACTACACTGAATATGATCATCTCCAGGTACTTCCATGTTGCTGTACTTGGCATTTTTTTCATGTGTGTAATACTCCATCGTATATATGTACCACATCTTCTTTTTTGATTCATCTGTTGATGGGCATTTTGGTTGCATCCTTGTCTTGGCTATCACACATAGCTCTGCGAGGAACGTAGGGGTGCATGTGTCACTTCCAAGTATGGTGTTCTATGCATATATGTCCAGGAGGGCCGCTGTCAGATCATAGGGTAGTTCTCGGTGTATTTTTTTTTTAAACATTTTTATTGGAGTATAATTGTTTACAATGGTGTGTTAGTTTCTGCTTTAAAACAAAGTGAATCAGCTATACATATAACCCCATATCTCCTCCCTCTTGCGTCTCCCTCCCACACACCCTATCCCACCCCTCTAGGTGGTCACAAAGCACTGAGCTGATCACCCTGTGCTATGTGCCTGCTTCCTACTAACTATCTATTTTACATTTGGTAGTATATATAAGTCCATGCCACTCTCTCACTTCTTCCCAGTTTACCCTTCCCCCACCCTGTGTCCTCAAGTCTATTCTCTATGTCAGTGTCTTTATTCCTGTCCTACCCCCCATAGGTTCTTCAGAACCTTTTTTTTTTTTTTTTAGATTCCATATGTGTGTATTAGCATACAGTATTTGTTTTTCTCTTTCTGACTTACTTCACTCTGTATGACAGACTCTAGGTCCATCCACCACACTACAAATAACTCAATTTCATTTCTTTTTTTCTTTTTTTTTTTTTTTGTGGTACATGGACCTCTCACTGCTGTGGCCTCTCCTTTTGTGGAGCACAGGCTCTGGATGCACAGGCTTAGCAGCCATGGCTCACGGGCCCAGCTGCTCCGCGGCAATGGGGATCTTCCCGGACCGGGGCACGAACCCGTGTCCCCTGCATCAGCAGGCAGACTCTCAACCACTGTGCCACCAGGGAAGCCCTCGTTTCTTTTTATGGCTGAGTAATATTCCATTGTATATATGTGCCACATCTTCTTTATCCATTCATCTGTCAATGGACATTTAGGTTGCTTCCATGTCCTATTGTAAATAGAGCTGCAATGAGCATTGTGGTACACAACTCTTTTTGAATTATGGTTTTCTCAGGGTATATGCCCAGTAGTGGGATTGCTGTGTCATATGGTAATTCTATTTTTAGTTTTTTAAGGAACGTCCATACTGTTCTCCATAGTGGCTGTATCAATTTACATTCCCACCAACAGTGCAAGCATGCTCCCTTTTCTCCACACCCTCTCCAGCATTTATTGCTTCTAGATTTTTTGATGATGGCCATTCTGACTGGTGTGAGGTGATACCTCATTGTAGTTTTAATTTGCATTTCTCTAATGATTAGTGATGTTGAGCATTATTTCATGTGCTTGTTGGCAATCTGTATCTTCTTTGGAGAAATGTCTATTTAGGTCTTCTGCCCATTTTTGGATTGAATTGTTTGTTTTTTGATATTGAGCTGCTTGTAAATTTTGAAGATTATTCCTTTGGCAGTGACTGTCTTTAAGGGATGTGTTGGCAAAGGATTCAAGAGAGAAAGAGGCAATGATGAGTTCACTTCTTCAAAAGCGGGTGTTGCAGTTGTTGTAAAAAATCTGTCAGTGAGATGCTATGCATCATCTCCATTGAACACACCTTAAGTCATGGAATTCTACCTCCATACACTGTCTTGAACTATCTGGGGATTCTAAGTAACTGATTGACATGCAGATTCTGTCCTGTACAGTAAAGGTTCAAACAATTTCTGCTCCCAACTCCTCCCACCTCCATGGCAAAACTAGTTTTGCCTCTATTTACACATTTTTCTCAACATATCTTTATGCTCTATCATTTTTTTTTAAACTTTTGTGAAGTGGATAATATATATCATGCTTACCAGTTATGGTTCCCTCATGAGTGAAATAAAATCTTTAACACAGTTCATTTTTATATCTTTACAAGAGTCACCATTTTATCATTTTTTTGAAAATTATCTTTAACAATTATCTTTTACAGAGTTGGGTTGGATATGAGAGTTTGGACCTCAGCAGTTTGTTGGTAGACAGCACCTGAATTCACGGGAGTGGATGAGATCTCCCAGGGAAAGTGGGTATAGAGGGAAAGAGGGATGGATAAAGAATCTTGAAGAAAGCTATAATTTAAGAAGTGAATTTTTGGAAGTATTCCCTTATATCAAACATTTTTTTCCCGCTTTAATCCTACTAAAAGAAATGTAATTTTCACTTCTCAATTCAGATTAACATTTCTGGAGCAGAAACCCATAGAACACATTGTTATAGCAATTTGAATAATCACATTTTACAAGTAAAATTTGCAAACGAGAGCCCATCTAGAGCAGCAGTTTTCAATCTTGGCTGTGCCTTGGAATCACCTGTGAGATTTTAAAATGCTGATACCTTTATTCCATCCCCAGAGATTCTGATTTACCTGATTGGGGGTGGGGGGTCTGGGTCTGAGATTTTCAAAAAGTACCCCAGTAATTCTAATGTGCAACTGAGACTGAGAAACACTGGTCTAGAACGTATGGTGAGGTTACAGAGGGCCATGGAAATGGTCATGAAGAAGTCTTCAGGCTGTCTTTAAACACTGGGAACATTATAGGCGATCCTCCATTGTGCTTGATACATATAGAAACAGGACATTAAATGGTGGCTGTTTAGGCTCACACTAAGCAGGAAACTTCAATTTAAAATGTACTAAAATATTATAGACTGCTAAGTCAACCCTTAAGCCTTTGGGGATAACTAGCATAGTTCTGTCTTTGATACAACATTGTAAATGTGTCCGAATCAGTCATCTTCTTCAAAAACAAAACTGAGTACACTTAATGGCACTGTGAAAGAAAACTGAAATGGCCCATTGAATATATTCATTACCTGGAACATTGAATACATACCTCATATTTTCCCTGATAAATCTACTGTCTTCAGCTTTCTCTTTGTCAAGGTCAAGACAGGGAAGTTCCCATAATACACAAGTATCTCTATCAGACTCTCAGCATGAGTTTGAAGAAAAGCTGTAGGGAAGTGACTCACCAGATAACTTATGTATAAGTTCAACTTTTTCAGATTCCATGTGTAAGCGATATCATGCAGTATTTGCCTTTCTATGTCTGGCTTATTCCACTTACTACATGTCTTATTGGTTCATCCATGTTATTGCAAATGGCAGGATTTCCTACTTTTTTAAGGTTGAATATCATTCAGTTGTATATATATACCTCATTGTCTTTATTTCTTGGACATCAATGGACACTTAGGTTGTTAGGTTTTTTCCATATCTTAGCTGTTGTGAATAATACTGCAATGAACATGGGGTGCAGATACCTCTTCGAGAAACTGATTTAATTTCTTTGTGATATATATATATATATATATATATATATATATATATATATATATATACACATACACACCCAGAAGTGAGATTGCTGGATTTTATGGCTCTTTTCTAAAAAATAAAATAAAATAAACTTAGGTTTATGATTAAAAAAAATAATGAGAAGATTCATGATAAAGTAGATATAAAATGAATGGTGATTGCAGGGATTAGGAGTAGGAGGAAGTGGAGAGTTACTATTTAATGTGTTCAGTTTTATAGGATGAAGAGTTGTGTGGGTGGGGAGTGGTGACATTGAAGCAGCAATGTGAATGTACCTAATGCTACTGGACTACAGTCCACTTAAAAACATGAAGATGGAACATTTTGTGTGGTGTGCATTTTACCACAATTAAAGTAGGTAATAATAAACTAAAGCTTTTTTAAAAAAGAAGTATTTAAAATTTTTAGTCTTCCTTCATAACTTATTTCTGAATTTGTAAACATTTTGGAGATTTCTTTTTAAACTTTACTTGCCCGAAGTACGCTTTTTATTGTTTTTTACTCACTTTTACTAATCTAATCTATCTCTCTTAATTGGATATTGTGGGTTATCTTCTTTACAAAATCAGCCTTTGGAGTTAAATGTTGCTGATTTTTGAACTGTGTTCAGTTGAGAGCGACTAACAAGATTTATGCTCAGTCGAGAGTAAAACTTACTAGACCAGCACTCCAGTCTTGGTATCTATTTTACTTCAGTTTAAGAAAATATAAATTAAACTCTCCTTCCCTCATTTGGGCAAGAAAGACAAACATATTAAATTTTTAACTCTCCTTTTTTTCATTAGATAAAGAATGCAGTTAATAAAAAGTTTAAACTATTGCCATCATAATAACATTGTCAAACCAGATTCTATGTTGAATGGAATCACTCAGTTTTGCTGTTGTGTCAATTGGTTATAATATTATGTGATTCTGATATTAATCTTTTGATGCTGTTTCTATGCGTAAAATATCTGGTAACCTTTAATAGAAAGTAATGTATACGGGACTGAAAAATAAATAATCTTTCTCTCTCTGTCTCTCCCTCCCTGTTTCCTGTACAATCTTTCTTCCTTCCTCTCTTCCTACTTTCTATCCAACCAACCTGCATTCTCTCCCTACCTCCCTTTCATCCTTTTGTATATACTTTATTCCTTCTGTCACTGGACTTCTTTCCTCATTCTCTTCTTTCCCTTTAGTTTCTACCTTTTCTTCTTTTATATCTTTGGGTAGACTTAGAATAACTTTACAAAAAGACTCCAGTCTCTTTGAAGCCAACTTTTTTTAACTGAAATATACCCCGTGATAAAAAGATTGGAAGAAAACATTTATATCATGAATAACTCCTTTCTGAACAACTATTTTGTCTTTATCTTCCTTGACTTTTTTATGATATAGGGAATTAATCTACCACTTTTAAACTCTATTTATTAATTTTCAATATACAACACACTGCTTAATTTTCAATATACAACACACTGCTTGTTCATTTCTACCTAATTTGAAAGACTTTCAATCTGTTTTCTGTTTCTTACCCTCCTTCCTCATATTTTCCTGCCTCCACCATTCCCTTACCCTAAAGCTCTATTTTTCTATTTTCTCTCAAATAAACTCAAGAATTCAATTTTCACTTATAACCAAGTAGTTCATAATATCATCTTCTGATAATATGTCCCATACAAAGTGTGCATTTCTAATTACCACAGCCTACTTTCTTTTGTATGATCCTTTATCTATACCTTCCCTTGGAGAAGCAGGGTATTACTAGTCTTTCTAAGCCAGGTTTCTCATTTATAAAATAAAAAGAATAATAGTAGCTGCATCACATGATTGGTTTGAAAATCAAATAAAATAATGCATTCATAGCATTTTTAATAGTGTCTGGCACACAGTGAATGTTCCATAGATGATTCCTGCTATTGTAGTTGTTGTGGTTGTTGAGATGTCACCATCCAGATGTGAATTCCTCATTATCTTATGCCTAGGTCATGAAAATATTTTTCTAATGGGATTTATTTCAAGTCTTCTGTCTGATTTATCAGGTACTGTATTCTAAAAGTAATCCTTCTAAAATTCCACTTTTACCATTTTACTCCACTCTGCAAAAAGCTCAAAAGTCTCGCTTCCTGATTTTCTCAACTATCAGTACCTATATAACATTCTTTTCTGACTGTTATGGAATGGTTGTGTCCCCCACCCAAAAAAGTAAATTCATATTCCCCCAATGTAATGATATTTGGAGAAGGGGCTTTGGGAGGTAATTAAGGTTAGATTAAGTCATGAGAATGGGGCACTCTTCATGGAATTAGGGGCCTTATAAAAGGGAGAAATCACTCTCTCTCTCCCTCTTTCCAAGTGAAAGGACCGAGAAAGGGCCATGTGAGGACATAACATGAAGTTGTCCTTTTGCAACCTAAGGAGAGAGCTCTCAGCAGGAACCAAATTGGTCAGAGATTCTAAGTCTTTGATCTTGGGCTTCTCAGCCTCCAGAACTGTGAGAAAATAAATTTCTGTTGTTTAAGGCACCCCATCTATGGTATTTTGTATGTCAGCCTGAGACAACTAAGAAAATGACTACAGTGATATTTCCTGAATTTTAATTTCTCATCATGAGAAATTCTAGCATATGCATATTTGATCTTTGCAAATTTTCTGTATTTTCAAATTGCATTTCAGAGTGAGTTAATCTTAAACCACTTCCACTGAGGATAATTATTTAAAATAGTAACTAGTTGTTAAGAAGAGAAAAATGGAGATGAAGTGTGACACAGAGCAGATTAGATATTGTGTTTGTTTGCAAAAGAGACATGCTAGTAATAAAGTCAGAATAGCTTGGGCTCTTGAACTACATTTTTTAATATTTTATGAAACAGACAGAAGACCCACCTAAGGAAATTTAATTGGAATGTACTGTAATAAATTTGCTCATTTATTGGCTTAGAAGTAGCTAAGGTATATAAAATAGGGTACTGAGAAAGGAGAAGTGATGAAAACTAATAAATAGACAAATAACAACAAAACTTACTTTTATATTTAGAAGAGAAAATTAGATATCATGTATTTTAAAATTTAAGGCAGACTCAATTGTAAGAATCATCATTTTTAAGAATAAACACCCTTCAGTTAAACTATGAAACATGCTTTCTTTTCACATGGAAATTTGACATTTATTTGAGCTTTATATATAGTAAGCTTTTAAGCTTAATTTAACATAAATTTTATTATATACTTTTGTGCATACATAAAAAGGAAAAGTAAGCAAATAAACTGTTCAAAGTATCACTAAATTTTTAAGAGTCTAAGTTATTCTTCAATTCATGAACAATGTTTATGATTTTTCACACTGTATGATCTGCTCTGTCATTAGTTCTTTAAAAGTTCCATAAAAAATTAAACTTTTTAGCAGTGTGTGCTCAAAGCAAGATTTGCAGTTATGTAGAGCTGGTGTACTTTTAATTACCACTTAAGCAATGTTAATAAACATCTTAATCACCACATTTCTCATCCCTTCCTTGCCACCATTTGGTTTCTGAAGGTTGACAGATTACTTCACTATGATTTCCTGGATAGTTTTATAAGTTTAAATCCAACAAGCAAGATTTGATGCCAGAATACCTGATACCTGAACATTCTCCAGGAATGAAACCTAATGGAATTGTTGCCTTTCTGCATTAATTGTAAGACGTTGATTAAAAGATGCAGCCCAATTTCAACAAGTTAAACATTAAAAAAATATGTCTTAGTGTATATGAAATTTGGTAGATATAGAAAACTTTCTTTCGTCCCAAGTATTTCTGTCCTTCTTCATTTCTGGTTGTTGCTGAAATTCTAGAAGTGAAAACAATTCTAAGTCAAGAAAACAAAAAACATTAAATATTTGAATGGAGGACTAGTGTGCAAGAAAGTCAGAAAATAAAAGAAAAGCTTCTGGGTATGCATATTATCTATAACAAAACAAATAAGTCATTGAAACTGTTAGGAAGAACTTTAAGTGCTTCAAAACACTAAGGTGAAAACAATTAGAGGAATATTTGGAGGGGTGGGGCAGAGTGCCAAAGGGAAATAAGACTCATTCACAAATTACTACCCTCTAGGCATTCTATAGATGCTTTACATATATTGCTAACTTAATTCTTACAGAAGCCTATGTGATAGGTGTCATGGCCATGTATGGTCATGAAACAGAAGCTTTTACAGATTGAGTCATCATACTTGTAGGTGACACAGTAACATAGTAGAAGTGTCAGTTCCAGTCTTTAGATGCCCAAACTTGTATATTACTCCACTTTAGCCTAGAGCATATTGTCTTAATCTTTCTTATTTGATGAAGACTCAACAATTATTTCTACAACACATGCCCATTCTTAACTTTATTTTTACTACATTGATCCTCAAAGGATGAGATGGGAGAGAAACAGAGGCTCACTTTGAAAATTACACTGAATAGAGTGCAGAGCACATCTGCCCCCATTTCTGATAATGTTTAACACATTTTTAATGCATTTTCAACAAAGATAATTAAATCCATATTAAATAAAGAGGTAGTTATGAGATTGTCAAAAAATGTTTTAAGATATCAATTGCATGAGGGTCTAATCTACTACATCATGTAATTAAAAATAAACAAATGTCAAAGTAGATGAAGAAAGATTGTATATGGAAGAGAAAAATGATGAAGGGTTTGGACAGATTGCAGTGCACACTCAAGTGCACCCTTCACTGACTTGGTTAGGATCAGACAGTTATGGAAAAGCAACTGAAAATAAGGATTATTATTATTATCATAATTATCCCTGCCAGTATAACTGTATGAATATTCTGTGTCAGGCACAATGCTGCATACCTTATAAATATTACCACATTTAATCCTCACAACAGACTTAATAGTGAATAACTAAGTATAATGGAAGGTTTTATCCAACTTAAAATACAGCACAAAAGGGCAAAATTCATAATTCTTAGATATAATGAATACTATTTATTATTGTTTTCAAAACACATGGTAGTGATTACATTACCATTTGTGGAAAATTCAGTATATGCTTCTCTGACTTAAAGGGCTTTCAATAATGGTTTCATGAATTCTAAATACTTGATTATCAGGTGAAATGAATGTGGGGAGAGACCGCATGGATTTTATCCCAATCACTGAAATTCCATGTGCTGTTCTCCAGTGGATCAGAGAATGAGAGCCCTGAAAGGGAGTGGTCTTGAAGTTCTCTCATGGGAGGGGGCTCTAAGACCTTCTCACAAGATTTTTGGAGCCACTGGAGTTTTGTGGAGTACTGCACTAATAATGGAAACTCTCTCTATCTCTGTATTTTTACTGTGCAATTTCTATATATTTTCAAATACTTTGTGGATATGGACTTAAAAAAGAGAAATAGCTTATTATCAGGAAAATATAAAAAACACTCCACCCACAACTTTGCAAATCAGATTAATGATTCCTCCATGCTATGCTCTGTCCTAAGTAATGTATTAGGCACTGGGTCACACGTAAGTTTTCAAATCACTCCACCCCCGCCTTCAGGGAACTTGCAATCCAGCACCAGTTCCTGGTGGAGGAGAGAAAGATAACTTGAGGCTCTAAAGAGCTGTGAGAATTCTGCTCTCTGTTTCCATTTTTAGACTTTTACCTTGGCTCCACTGGCTGCAGTTCATTTTGCTTGGAATGACTCAGCCCAACTCTCATTTTAATGGTGTGTGTCTGGCATCAGCCATTAATTGTTCTTATTAAGTTGTAGCTTAGTAGTGAACATTGACATATGTGTTCGAAAAATAAACAAGACTTAATGAATGTTTAAATTGAACCATGACCTTGCGGGGCTTGTACAATATTGATAATTTGCCATTTCTAAATTAAACCATATCTTAAGATAAGCAAGAGGATCTGTACATGAAAGATAACCTCCCATTACCAAAATACATCATTTGATAGTAACAACATTTAATAGACACCTACACCCAGTTAATGACAATCATTTGTTTCCTTAAAGATGAGAATGCTTCTTGGCAGGAATAATTGTTACTATGAAATTAGGTTTCCCTGAATTGTTATTACTCACTATTTAATTAGTAGATGACTCATTTATTCCATGATAATCTATTATTTCATGGATTACATGCTGTATCTGATTCATTAGGACTGCTCTATTAATAGCCTTCAATGCAGTTTCTATCCTTAATGCCCCGCCTTCCCTCTTCACACTGCATGCAGTAAACATTTTAAATTATTCTAAAAGCAAAATTCATGCACAGTATTCTTCATGCTAAAGATACCTCAAATAAAAATCAATTAAACTCAAGTTATTATTGAAAATTGACTTTAAACTCAGAACTATATCAAGTAAGGTGGTCTGAGTGTAGGAAGAAGTCAAAAGAAACTACTTACCCGTTGGAATTTATACTTTCATTGGAAAGATAAATATATATGTGGACAAAGAATGTCACCTGCCATATTGTTGCAGGAAGGGGGGCCCCTTCCAGGGCCCAAGAGTGGGATCTTGTCTAACACTAGGGAATGAATTGTATGAGGAGACACATGTGCTGACAAAGCAAGAGAATTTATTGGGACGAGGAGCCCGGGCAGAGAGCAGCAGGGTAAGGGAATCTAGGAGAACTGCTCTGCCATGTGGCTCGGAGTCTCAGGTTTTATGGGAATGGGGTTAGTTTCTGTGTTGTCTCTGGCCAATCACTCTGACTCAGGGTCCTTCCTGCTGGCATGCTCATCACTCAGCCAAGATGGATTCCAACGAGATGGATTCTGAGAGGTTGGTAGGACATTTGGACTGACATCTCCTCTCTTCTTTTGACCTTTCCCGAATTCTTCCAGTTGGTGGTGGCTTGTTAGTTCTGCATTCCTTACCAGGACCTCCTGTTGTAAGATAACTCATGCAAGTGGTGGCCATCATGCCTGGCCAGGGAAGGTGGTTTTGGTCAGTGGTTCCCCTAACAATATCAGTAAACAATGGATGTTTTGGCCATCAAGCCATCAGCCATTGCAGCCACCCCCAATGGTGCACCCTCAGGGGAATTCAGGATGGAAATAAACAGGATACTGGCCCTAGATAGTTAAGGAATATATCAATGGAACGCTTTCATCAAGCCCAGGCTCTTGTATCTTCCCATATATAGAAAAATGCTAAACTCATTAATTTGAGACGTCTGGTTTCCTTTAATTATCAGTAATCTTTTGATGTTCTGACTACTTGGTTTTTGCAAAAACTCCTGTATGTGCTGGCTCCTCCCTTACCTCTTGGGAGCTGCCCCTCAGAGCTATATGAGAGGCTGCCTCCTGGGCTTGAGTTCTCAGTATGTTCACCAAGTAAATCATAATTCTCAAATTTTAGGTTGTGCACTTTTTGACACATATATGAATTTATATATGAAAGTATGTGAAACTTACATATGATAAATATACATATGAAAGCACATATGTGTGCACATGTATATGTACATACATACATCCAGGTATGTATGTGCATAAATGTTGTAGGGGAGCAAAATTTGCCATGCCAAAATGTCTTTTTGGCATGTGAATTATTTTGAGCTGAAAATAATTGAGGCCCAAAAGATTCAGGAAATCTTTCTTTTTACCTCCCCCTACCTGCCTAAAGAATGTAGATAGAGGACCTGTTCCAGGAAAGGAGCTATCACCATAGATGAACTAGGTATGTGGACAGGAAGAAGCCTAGCAAAGCCCATTCATTAAAATTCCTCTCTGTTTCGCATTGTTTCTGCCTGGCCCAGCAGACATTTGTTTACCAAACCTTTGCTTTTCTGTCTCCACATGAATTGCCTTCCTCCCCTTTGAAGTCCTAAACCACTACCTCCAACATCCTCTTCTGTCTTTAGCTAAAGATGGTATTTAAGGTATTTAAGGTGAGTGTTTCAGTCATTTTGGTGAGTTACTTACTTTTCCTGGGTCTTTCCCAGGTATACTTGTTATTAAACTTTTGTTTGATTTTCTCCTATAAATCTGTTTCATGTCAATTTAACTCTTAGGCCAGTCAGAAGAACCTAGAAAGGTAGAGGGAAAATTTCTTCCTCTTCAACAAATGTTCAGCAGTTCAAGGTACTGAAAACCTTTTTAATCTAAAGTAAATGGGACAAGGTTTTTTTTAATTTGTGTTTGTTTTTTTTTTAATGTACTATACTTTGAAAGAGAGTGCCATGCCAAGGTTATAATAACACAACTGTTAACTACTAATAGAGTCTTCACATTTTCTTATCTTTTATTTCTCCACTGAAAACACAAATGAAATAATTTAATTAGAAATTTCATGAAAATATTTTTAACCAAAAATACACAGAAAAATATTTTTATCATTGTAGTACTTTCTTTTTTGCTAAATGGTCTCCAAAATACTTTTGTTGTATAAATCTTATACTTTGCACATCAAGTACTAACATTTCTTATACAAAACTTCCCATCAGACTCAGAGCACTTTAGTCATTCATAACACAATTAGATTTCATCACCTCCTCCCTAAATCCCAGAAACTGGTGTGGAAACATACACTGAAAGATGTCCACGTCATAAATTGAAAGCTTAAACTAATGATATAGTTCTAATGATTTTATTAATTATAATATTTTCACATTAGAAGAGGCTTTTGAGTGGAGAAGATGGTGGAAGAGTCAGGCACGGAGATCACCTTTCTCCCCACAGATACACCAGAAATACATCTACACATGGAACAACTCCTACAGAAAACCTACTGAATGCTGGCAGAAGACCTCAGACCTCCAAAAAGGCAAGAAAGTCCCCAAGTACCTGGGTAGGGCAAAAGAAAAAAGAATAAACAGAGACAAAAGGATAGGAATGGGAGGGAGCTGTGAAGGAGGAAAGGTTTCCACACACTAGAAACCCCTTTGCGGGCAAAGACTGCGGGTGGCGGAAGAGGAAACCTTCGGAGCTGCGGAGGAGAGCACAGCAACAGGGGTGCAGAGGGAAAAGCAGAGAGATACCCACACAGAGGATCGGTGTCAGCCAGCACTCACCAGCCCGAGAGGCTTGTCTGCTCACCCGCCGGGACGGGAGGGGCTGGGAGCTGAGGCTCCGGCTTCTGTCGGAGCGCAGGGAGAGGACTGGGGTTGGTGGCGTGAACACAGCCTGCAGGGGGTTAGTGCACCACGGCTAGCAAGGAGGGAGTCCGGGAAAAAGGCAGGACGTGCCAAAGAGGCAAGAGACTTTTTCTTCCCTCTTTGTTTCCTGGTGCCCGAGGAGAGGGGATTAAGAGCACTGCTTAAAGGAGCTCCAGAGATGGGCGTGAGGCGCGGCTAAAAGCGCGGACCACAGAGATGGGCATGAGATGCTAAGGCTGCTGCTATGGCCACCAAGAAGCCTGTGTGTGAGCACAGGTCACTATCCACACCCCCCTTCCGGGGAATCTGTGCAGCCCATCACTGCCAGGTTCCCGGGATCCAGGGACAACTTCACTGGGAGAACGCACGGCACACCTCAGGCTGGTGCAACGTTACACCGGCCTCTGCCACCACAGGCTCGCCCTGTACTCCACACCCCTCCCTCCCCTCGGCCTGAGTGAGCCAGAGCCCCCGAGGCAGCTGCTCCTTTAACCCCGCCCTGTCTGAGCGAAGAACAGACGCCCTCCAGCGACCTACAGGCAGAGGCGGGGCCAAATCCAAAGCTGAGCCCCTGGGAGCTGTTAGAACAAAGAAGAGAAAGGGAAATCTCTCCCAGCAGCCTCAGAAGTAGCGGATTAAAGCTTCACAGTCAACTTGATGTACCCTGCATCTGTGGAATACATGAATAGACAACGAATCATCCCAAATTGAGGAGGTGGATTTTGAGAGCAAGATTTATGATTTTTTCCCCTTTTACTCTTTTTGTGAGTGTGTATGTGTATGCTTCTGTGTGAGATTTTGTCTGTATAGTCTTTGCTTCCACCATTTGTCCTAGAGTTCTATCAGTCCGTTTTTTTTTTAATTTTTTACTTAATAATTATTTTTTATTTTAATAACTTTATTTTATTTGACTTTATCTTCTTTTTTCTATCTTTCTTTCTTTCTATTTTTCTTTCTTTCTTCTTTCTCTCTTTCTTTCTTTCTTTCCTTACTTCCTTCTTTTAGACAGTGAATCATCCCAAATTGAGGAGGTGGACTTTGAGAGCAACTTCTGTGATTTTTCCCCCTTTTCCTCTTTTTGTGAGTGTGTATGTGTATGCTTCTGTGTGAGATTTTGTCTGTATAGCTTTCCTTCCACCATTTGTCCTAGGGTTCTAACCATCCGTTTTTTTTTTTTAATTTTTTTTCTTAATAATTTTTTATTTTCATAATTTTATTATATTTTATTTTACTTTATCTTTTTTCTTTCCTTTTTTCCTTCCTGTCCTCCTTTCTTCCTTCCTTTCTCCCTCCCTCCTTCCCTCCTTTCTTTCTTTTCCTACTAATTCTTTCTTTTTATTTTTTCTCCCTTTTTTTCTGAGGTGTGTGGATGAAAGACTCTTGGTGCTGCAGCCAGGAGTCAGTGCTGTGTCTCTGAGGTGAGAGAGCCAACTTCAGGACACTGGTCCACAAGAGACTTCCCAGCTCCACATAATATCAAATGGCGAAAATCCCAAAGAGATCTCCATCTCAACACCAGCACCCAGCTTCATTCAACAACGAGCAAGCTACAGTGCTGGACACCTTATGGCAAACAACTAGCAAGACAGGAACACAACCCCACCCATTAGCAGAGAGGCTGCCTAAAATCATAATAAGTCCACAGACACCCCAAAACACACTACCAGACGTGGACCTGCCCACCAGAAAGAAAAGATCAAGCTTCATCCACCAGAGCACAGGTACTAGTCCCCTCTACCAGGAAGCCTACACAACCCACTGACCCAACCTTAGTGACTGGAGACAGACACCAAAAACAATAGGAACTACGAACCTGCAGCCTGCAAAAAGGAGACCCCAAACACAGTAAGATAAGCAAAATGAGAAGAGAGAAAAACACACAGCAGATGAAGGGGCAAGATAAAAACCACGAGACCTAAGAAATGAAGAGGAAATAGGCAGTCTACCTGAAAAAGACTTCTGAATAATAATAGTAAAGATGATCCAAAATCTTGGAAATAGAATAGACAAAATGCAAGAAACATTTAACAAGGAATTAGAAGAAGTAAAGATGAAACAAACAATGATGAATAACACAAAAAATGAAATAAAAAATACTCTAGGTGGCATCAAGAGCAGAATAACTGAGGCAGAAGAACGGCTAAGTGACCGGGAAGATAAAATAGTGGAAATAACTACTGCAGAGCAGAATAAAGAAAAAAGAATGAAAATAACTGAGGACAGTCTCAGAGACCTCTGGGACGATAATAAACGCACCAACATTCAAATTATAGGGGTTCCAGAAGAAGAGAAAAAGAAAGGGACTGAGAAAATATTTGAAGAGATTATAGTTGAAAACTTCCCTAATGTGGGAAAGGAAATAATTAAACAAGGCCAGGAAGCACAGAGAGTCCCCTACAGCATAAATCCAAGGAGACATATGCAAAGACACATATTAATCAAACTGTGAAAAGTTAAATACAAAGAAAACATATTAAAAGCAGCAAGGGAAAAACAACAAATAACACACAAGGGAATCCCCATAGGGTTAACAGCTGATCTTTCATCAGAATCTCTGCAAGCAGAAGGGACTGGCAGGACACATTTAAAGTGATGAAGGAGAAAAATCTACAACCAAGATTACTCTAGCCAGCAAGGATCTCCTTCAGATTTGATGGAGAAATTAAAACCTTTACAGACAAGCAAAAGCTGAGGGAGTTCAGCACCACAAAACAGCTTTACAACGAATGCTAAAGGAACTTCTCTAGGCAAGAAACACAAGAGAAGGAAAAGACCTACAATAACAAACCCAAAACAATTAAGAAAATGGGAATAGGAACATACATATCAATAATTAAGTTAAATGTAAATGGATTAAATGCTCCCACCAAAAGACACACATTGGCTGAATGGATACAAAAACAAGACCCATATATATGCTGTCTACAAGAGACCCACTTCAGACCTAGAGACACATACAGACTGAAACTAAGGGGATGGAAAAAGGTATTCCATGAAAATGGAAACCAAAAGAAAGCTGGAGTAGCATTTCTCATATCAGACAAAATAAACTTTTGTCTAAAATAAAGACTATGACAAGAGACAAAGAAGGACACTATGTAATGATCAAGGGATCGATCCAAGAAGATATAACAATTGTAAATATTTATGCACCCAACACAGGAGCACCTCAATACATAAGGCAAATACTAAAAGCCATAAAAGGGGAAATTGATAGTAACACATTCATAGTAGGGGTTTTAACACCCCACTTTCACCAATGGACAGATCATCCAAAATGAAAATAAATAAGGAAACACAAGCTATAAATGATACATTAAACAAGATGGACTTAGTTGATATTTATAGGACATTCCATCCAAAAACAACAGAATACACATTTTTCTCAAGTGCTCATGGAACATTCTCCAGGGTAGATCATATCATGGGTCACAAATCAAGCCTTGGTAAATTTAAGAAAATTGAAATTGTATCAAATATCTTTTCCAACCACAATGCTATGAGACTAGATATCAATTACAGGAAAAGATCTGTAAAAAATACAAACACATGGAGGCTAAACAATACACTACTTAATAACGAAGTGATCACTGAAGAAATCAAAGAGACTCTAAAAAAATACCTAGAAATGTGTGAAAATGGAGACACAACGAGCCAAAACCTATGGGATGCAGCAAAAGCAGTTGTAAGAGGGAAGTTTATAGCAATACAGAAAAAGAAGAAGTAACAACTGACACTGCAGAAATATAAAAGATAATGAGAGATTACTATGAGCACCTCTATGCCAAAAAATGGACAACCAGGAAGATATGGACAACTTCTTAGAAATGTACAACCTTCCAAGACTGAATCAGGAAGAAATAGAAAATATGAACAGACCAATCACAAGCACAGAAATTGAAACTGTGATTAAAAATCTTCCAACAAACAAACGTCCAGGACCAGATGGCTTCACAGTCGAATTCTATCAAACATTTAGAGAAGAGCTAACGCCTATCCTTCTCAAACTCTTCCAAAATATAGCAGAGGGAGGAACATTCCCAAACTCACTCTACGAGGCCACCATAACCTTGATACCAAAACCAGAGAAGGATGTCATAAAGAAAGAAAACTACAGGCCAGTATCACTGATGAATATAGATGCAAAAATCCTCAACAATATACTAGCAAACAGAATCCAACAGCACATTAAAAGGATCATAAACCACGATCAAGTGGGGTTTATTCCAGGAATGCAAGGATTCTTCAATATACACAAATCAATCAACGTGATACACCATATTAACAAATTGAAGGAGAAAAACCATTTGATTATCTCAATAGATGCAGAGAAAGCTTTCAACAAAATTCAACACCTATATGATAAAAACCCAGCAGAAAGTAGGCATAGAGGGAACTTTCCTCAACATAATAAATGCCATATATGACAAGCCAACAGCAAACATCATCCTCAATGGTGAAAAACTGAAAACATTTCCACTAAGATCAGGAACAAGACAAGGTTGCCCACCCTCACCATTATTATTCAACATAGTTTTGGAAGTTTTAGCCATAGCAATCAGAGAAGAAAAGGAAATAAAAGGAATCCAAATCAGAAAAAAAGAAGTAAAGCTGTCACTGTTTGCAGATGACATGATACTATACATAGAGAATCCTAAAGATGCTATGAGAAAACTACTAGAGCTAATCAATGAATTTGGTAAAATAGCAGAATACAAAATTAATGCACAGAAATCTCTTCCATTCCTATACACTAATGATGAATAATCTGAAAGTGAGATCAAGAAAACACTCCCATTTACCATTGTAACAAAAAGAATAAAATATCTAGGAATAAACCTACCTAAGGAGTCGAAAGACCAGTATGCAGAAAATTATAAGAAACTGATGAAATATATTGAAGATGATACAAATAGATGGTGAGATATACCATGTTCTTGGATTGGAAGAATCAACATTGTGAAAATGACCCTACTACCCAAAGCAATCTACTGATTCAATGCAATCCCTATCAAACTACGACTGGAATTTTTCACAGAACTAGAACAAAAAATTTCACAATTTGTATGGAAACAACAAAGCCCCGAATAGCCAAAACAATCTTGAGAATGAACAACGGAGCTGGAGGAATCAGGCTCCCTGACTTCAGACTATACTACAAAGCTACAGTAATAAAGACAGTATAGTACTGGCACAGAAACAGAAAGATAGATCAATGGAACAGGATAGAAAGCCCAGAGATAAACCCACACACATATGGTCAACTTATCTTTGATAAAGGAGGCAGAAATGTACAGTGGAGAAAGGACAGCCTCTTCAATAAGTGGTGCTGGGAAAACTGGACAGGTACATATAAAAGTATGAGATTAGATCACTCCCTAACACCATACATAAAAATAAGGTCAAAATGGATTAATGACGTAAATGTAAGGCCAGAAACTATCAAACTCTTAGAGGAAAACATAGGCAGAGCACTCTAGGACATAAATCACAGCCAGATCCTTTTTGATCCAGCTCCTAGAGAAATGGAAATATAAACAAAAATAAACAAATGGCACCTAATGAAACTTCAAAGTTTTTGTACAGCAAATGATACTATAAACAAGACCAAAAGACAACCCTCAGAATGGCAGAAAATACTTGCAAATGAAGCAACTGACAAAAGATTAATATCCAACATTTATAAGCAGCTCATGCAGCTCAAAAACTAAAAAACAAACAACCCAATCCAAAAATGGGCAGAAGACCTAAATAGACATTTCTCCAAAGAAGATATGCAGACTGCCAAGAAACACATGAAAGAATGCTCAACATCATTAATCAGTAGAGAAATGCAAGTCAAAACTACAACGAGATATCCTCTCACACCAGTCAGAATGGCCATCATCAAAAAATCTATACAAAATAAATGCTGGAGAGTGTGTGGAGAAAAGGGAACAGTCTTGCACTGCTGGTGGGAATGTGAATTGGTACAGCCACTATGGAAAACCGTATGGAGGTTCCTTTAAAAACTACCAATAGAACTACCATGTGACCCAGCAATCCTACTACTGGGCATATACCCTGAGAAAACCATAATTCAAAAAGAGTCATGTACCAAAATGTTCATTGCAGTCCTATTTACAATAGCCTGGAGGTGGCAACAACCTAAGTGTCCATCATAGGATGAATGGATAAAGAAGATGTGGCACATATATACAATGGAATATTACTCATCCATAAAAAGAAACGAAATTGAGCTATTTGTAATGAGGTGGATAGACCTAGAGTCTGTCATACAGAGTGAAGTAAGTCAGAAAGAGAAAGACAAATACTGTATGCTAACACATATATATGGAATTTAAGGGAAAAAAATGTCATGAAGAACCTGGGGTAACACAGGAATAAAGACACAGACCTACTGGAGAACGGACTTGAGGATATGGGGAGGGGGAAGGGTGAGCTGTGACAGGACGAGAGAGAGGCATGGACATATATACACTAACAAACGTAAGGTATATAGCTAGTGGGAAGCAGCCGCATGGCACAGGGATATCGGCTCGGTGCTTTGTGACCACCTGGATGGGTGGGATAGGGAGGGTGGGAGGGAGGGAGACGCAAGAGGGAAGAGATATGGAAACATATGTATATGTATAACTGATTCACTTTGTTATAGAGCAGAAACTAACACACCATTGTAAAGCAATTATATCCCAATAAAGATGTTAAAAAAAAGAAAAAGAAACAAAGTGTCATGAAGAACCTAGGGGTAAGACAGGAATAAAGACACAGACTTACTAGAGAACGGACTTGAGGATAAGGGGAGGGGGAATGGTAAGCTGTGACAAAGCGAGAGAGAGGCATGGACATATATACACTACCAAACGTAAGGTAGATAGCTAGTGGGAAGCAGCCGCATAGCACAGGGAAATCAGCTCGGTGCTTTGTGACCGCCTGGATGGGTGGGATAGGGAGGGTGGGAGGGAGGGGGATGCAAGTGTGAAGTGATATGGGAACATATGTATATGTATAACTGATTCACTTTGTTATAAAGCAGAAACTAACACACCATTGTAAAGCAATTATACTCCAATAAAGATGTTAAAAAAAAATGAAGAGGCTTTTAATCTAGTTCAAGCTCCCATCCAAAGCAAGAATCCTTTTCAGAACATTTCATGTATATAGTCCTTTAAATTCTGTTTGAACTAACTGCGTCACAAGAAAATCTTTTCCAATAATAGATATCTCAAATTTTTAGGAATTCTTTAGTATCTTTCCTAAAATTTCTGCCCATATTTCCTAATCCTACCACCACACATAAGCTTCAAATGTTTAAAGTCAGTAATTATGTTCCCTTCTATGTCTAAATATGTCCTATATCATTAACCATTCCTTGTGAGACTTGCTTTACAGATCCCCCCAATGTCTTACTGAGTTGCCTTCTTAGGGATATATTTCAACTGGTTAATATCTCTTTAACATGGAACTTGTAACTGAACTCAATGCTTTGGTTCTGGCAGAATATGGCTTCAGATTACATAGCAATTATGACTTCCCATTTTCTCGGTACTTGTACTTGCATTGGGTTTTTCATGAATATTTTATACTGCTGATTCTTAGTATGCTTGTGCCAGATAAAATCCTTCCACATAAATTTATGTTAAGCCAAGATCTTCTCATTTGGTAGTTAAGAGATGAGAAGTGAACGAGGAAGGGAGAACAAAGCACAGTGCGATGGAATTTGAGAAAGAAGAGTGGCTCAAGCACTAGCTGCAGCAGGGGAGCTGAGGCCTAGAGGAAAGATCTGACCTGGCAGGGCAGTGCTCTCACCCCCAAGATGCTGACTTCAGTACAAAAGAGGTGATGCAATGCAGATAGGAAGGGATTGAGTGAGCAAAGCAAATAGGAGAAATTCCTACAAGGTTTTGGAATTAAAAAGCAGGGAAGGAAGCAGTTCTAAGAAAAAAAAATGCTCTTGTGGTTTATTTTGATTTTGTTTTGCTTGTTCTTAGGCAGAGGAGATAAGAAACAAGTTTATAGTGAAAGAGAAGTTGCTAGGGATTATTCTGCCTTCTTTTTAGTTGTAATTATTTGTGTGCTGACATTCTCTGGGCTCTGTTATAAGCATCTTGAGAGCAGGACTGATTCCCACTTGGCTTCTTAGCACTGTGTCATTCACATAATAGGCACAACACAGGTATATGCTGAATTGAATTGTGTCATTTCTCCCAGTGGGCACATTTCTTCAAAGATTGCTGTGAGTAATTCTGCAATCACAGCAGCAAATTTATTTCATTTTCTTGTTGGTTTCTATCTTGGTCTATAAAAATAAAGAAGAAGTAGAAAGAAAGAAAAAATTATAGAACCATAACAGCAAATTTTTGTGTTTTGGTATTCTTTAGCAAGTAGGATAATATACAAAGTTGAGAGACAGAAACACCATCAAAGTAATGAATGTAAATAGGGAAGAGAAGAGAAGTGAGGACTGAGCCCTAGGGCACTTCAGAATTAAGACGGCAGAGGGGAGGACAATTAAAGTAGTTTGAAATGAACAGCCTGTGAGAGAGAAAGAAAACAAGAGAGTGTGATACCCTGAAAATACAAAGAAGAACGTGTATAAAGAGGAAATGATCAGTGTCAAATACTGCTCATTTTTCAAATAACATAACTGAGAACTGACCCTTGGATTCAGCCACCTGGAAGTCATTGGTGACTTTAAATTAAAGTTCCAGAATATCCAGATACTGCACATCATTGTAACAAAGACGGTGTCCTCTGTTCTTATAGTGGATTTGAGGTTGGGTTATGTGTCTCCTGCTTGCCTTTCAAGGACTAGACATCATATTCTTATAAATATTAGTATTTGCATTATTCATGAATTCATTTCACAAATACTAGATAGCACCTACTGTAAATGGGCCCTGTGTTGAGCCTTTGAGTTGCTGCACTGAACCAGGATGCACAGGATTTGCTTTATTGTCTGTGGATAGGTAACACATTTTTTGTCTATCCACACACCTTCATCCTCACATAGACTCTTCTTTTTCTCAGATTCAGGCAGCTTTGTGTTGTACTCCTTCCAAATCACAAGAAGAGAATGTTGAAGGATCATAGCTCGTTATGGTAATGCCATTTCTCTAGCTGAAGACTGGTTAAAGAATGGGCATGTCAATCACCATGGCCACGAGCCCTGAGGGGAAGTCCAGGGATGGACTTCTGGGAAGAACACCCAGGTTTTAAAAAGAGATCAGTGAGAGTAAAGGAGTCTCTTTCTGCTCCTGGACTGGTGTCAATGATGGGGTTCAAGACATACTACCCCAAAGCATGGCACCTTGGCATATTAAATATTTTAAGCTGAAGGACTTTGAGAAAAGAGCAGATGCAGGAAGCCCACTCTGACCTCCTCCCCCAAACCTTATTCCCTGAAACCCTCACGTGAGAGGGGCCCTCCTACACCTGGAGGAAAGGAGCATCCTTATCTCTGAAAACAAAGGGATGCTGAGAAGAATCCAACAACAGGCCTCACTAAGTTTCCCCCCTTTTACTCCAATCACCTCCTACTCCCCAAATTATCATATTTCCACATGGCTGTCCACACTTCATCAAACCTAGCATAAAATATGCAGGGCTACCTGTTTCTTGGGGTCTTCATTTCCTTATGAAGGCTTCCATGTCACATAAAACTTAAATAAATTTGTATGCTTTTCTCCTGTTAATCTGAGAACTATGAGATTATGAGTAAATCACTGTAGAAGAAAAAATCAAAATGGTTACTAGATAGAAGTATGGAATTTAACCTGAAGTTGTCCTGAATACTCATAACATTTTGTTATTTGAGCTACTAGACTCTTTATTGTATGGGTACTAGACAGATATGTCTGATAGCCAAATACATTCTGATATCAATTTTTTTACCATAATTAAAAACGTTTTCTATTATTTGGAGGATGCCTGGGAAAACTGATGAGGAAAGGGGAAAGTAAATGGACTGAGTGGTAAAAAGGTAAAAAGTAAAGTTGTAAAAAATAAAGTTAAACATAATATATTTGATATATTGCAGGGACGATGTATGAAACAAAACAAGAAAAAATAGTGAAAACAGTTCTAATTTGAAAGAAAATTACAAGCACAAATCATTTATGACAGAATATTTATATAGCTCATCTGCTGGTCTTCTTCTTTCAAAGAAGGAATCATACATAGGAGTCACCTCCATACATGCAGCCTACATTTGGATAATGGATAATAGTGTTAACCTGAAAATATAAATATTGGATAAGAGAGTTTTTTAAATAGTAAAAGTAATGTCTCTAGTGACCAAAAGCCATCAAACATGTTCATTTCCAAAGAAGTTCTTTTGAAGCATGTATGACAATGTAACTTCTAAAGCTAATTTAGGCAGTAAGCTGTGCAATCATCCTGAGCCTTGTTAAGTTAAAGCATACAGGAAGATTTCTTAAAGCAAAATTAAGCTATGAAAAAATCTATCTTGGACCTGCAAGGAAGATGGGATACATTGAGAAAGGCACAAAGTAAATATCCATCAAGAGGGGAAAAAAGGAAACATAAGGCGGAGAAGGTAGACCAGCAAGATAAAGGAGGAGAGAAGACAAATAACTACAAATTTAACTACATCATTTTCTCAGATCCTTATAATAAACGTTTAATTATAAAGTAACCCAGATTGATACGTTTCTCATAGAAAGTGACTCTTTTTTATGCCATTCAAGTTCTAGTTTAGGTCTTGAATTTCAACAGGAAAGCTTTTTCACTTGTAAAATCACATTTAGGAAGCCTGCAAAAGTTGCAGGATGATATGGTCTGAGTGGAAAATCAATTTTAGGATAAAGAAGGTTAAAAAAAATTTGTCATTTAGTTTCACTGTCCAGAGATTTCCATATTGATTGTGTTAAGGCGACAATGAACATATACCTTTAAACTTTAAGATAAATATTTTTAATATTCAGCAACTTCTAAATGGCTAGTCATAAATATCAAGTTCATAGCCCTGGAACACAGTGTACAATTGCTCATAATAATGAACCCACCATCAGGAGACATGGTATGTGATGGAAAGAGGTGGGCAATTCAGAAGTGATGCATCTAAACACCACAACGTTGAATATTAGAAAAAAAGAACAGAGATTTTAGAATATTTACCTTGTGATTCAGCAAGAACAGTTTAAATAGATGAGAATATGTTTTCATTCAATCTATGTCCTTTTAAAATGATTTCATAGTTCTCATTCTCATTTTAAAAATTTGTTGACACTAGAAGACTATTTAGAAATTTGAACAGAGAGAGCAGAAGCATTCGAGAGCATTCCCCACCCGACTACCACCCAGCTCATTACCATCCTGCCTCTCAGCTGGCCCCAAATTCTTGACTGCTCACATCAACATTCACAGAACTCAGAAAGGAGCGGGTGGAGAAGAGATGATCTTACCTAGTGACATTGTGTATGCTATTTACTTGCTGAATATTTAAAATAATCATACAAAAATCACTCAAGTTTGAAAAATACATTTTTTTCCATATAAACCTATTTGTGTTAAATAATTTGAGGTATTGAAAATTGCACAATTAACTAGAACTTTTGGGGAAAAAAAGACTATTCTATATAGCAAAAAAGATGTCTCTCAGCTAGATAGACTAATTAAATATTTTTGACTATTTCTAAAAAGGGCAATCTGAATGCCAAAGGGATTAATTTGGCCAGCTCCCTTCATGCAGGAAACCATACTATGCTGTCTTACAGAGGAACTGAATGATATGTCCCATTTAAGTGTAAGGTGTAAATAAGTCTGGATTATTTCACAGCTGGAGGCTGGAAAGTCTGACCAACTTAAGGAACACTTTGATTACCATTGCAGTTTGATTGACAAATGAAGGAATGGGTTATTGTTTGGGTCAAAACATTGAACTGATCACATCACTTTCTATTTCATTTTGCATCTATATGAATTAGTCCTAAATAATTTCAAGTGGAAATACATTAGCGACACTTTTAAGAAAAATAATGCTGCACCTCGGTCAGTGTACCTAGGGAATTGATATTCCTGAGAGGTAAAATATAATTTAGAATTTAAAACATGGACAATAAATATATGATTAGGTATATCTGCAATTGGAAAAGAGTCATGAGTGTCTATTGAAATGTGAACACCAGCAATTAAAATTTTGCAAATAATTTCGACCTTGAAACTGATAGCAAAACTGTAATAAAAATGACTATGTGGCTTGAAAGTTTTAGTAACTTCAAAAAGAACTAGTATTTCAGAACACATGGGGAATGTAAACTAACTTCTTTCATTGTACTACTGCATGAGGACTAATAAAATAGAAACAACAAAAGCACTTTTAGAACATGATTCCAATGCAGTGTTCATATACAACTCATTTTATTGAACAATTTAAGTGTGATGTCCAGAAGGCAGAGCAAAATATCTATTTAAATGGTCAGTCCTAAAGGCTAAGTGTAAAGAGAAAATAAGGAGACAAATTCAAAGGTAGATGTTTAGGACACTATTCTTTTAACTGCCAAACCTCTATGTGTGGCAATTTTATTTAATGGTTTATTCTCTAGTGTCTATAAGAATCTTAGTCACAACACATCAACAATAAAGAGAATTGAAAGGAGTCTTTGTGTGTGTACATATATACATCCACATGTGTACATATACTTGAGCATATGAGTGTGAATATAGGAACATATACACACATATGCACATATACATGCATATATATGTGTGTGAATATGGAACATATATACACTCATATTTACAGAAACATGCATATGTGTGTATGAATATAGGAACTTACACATATGTACATATACATGTGTGTGTGTGGACATATAAATATATACATAATCTAAAACAGAAGTGGTAATCGTTATGAACTGAATATTTCTGTCCCCACCCAAATGCATATGTTGAAACCTCAACCCCCAGTGTGATGCTGTTAGGAGGTGAAGCCCTGGGGAGTTAATTAGGTTTAAACGAGTGATCAGAGTGGGACCCCCATAAGGGGATGAGTGCCCTTACAAAGCTCTCCCTCTCTCAGTATGCATCATGCAACAAAGACCCACAGGAGGGCAGCTGGTTACAGTAGAAGCCAGGAGGAGAATTCTCACCTTAAACCCAGTCTGCCAGCCCCTCGATCTTGGACACTCTAGCCTCTAAAACTGAGAGAAATAAACACCTTTTGTTTAAGGCACACAGTATTTTGTTATAGTGGCCCAAGCTGAATAAGACAGCAATGTTTATACAACTTGAGTGTCTATTCCACGTTACTTGTCTGTATGGAACTAAAGGAGTCTTTATTTATTATTATTTTTTTATATCTTTATTGGAGTATAATTGTTTTACAATGTTGTGTTAGTTTCTACTGTACAATAAAGAGAATCAGCTATATGTATACATATATACCCATATCCCCTCCCTCTTGAGCCTCCCTCCCACCCTCCATTCCTTACCCCTCTAGGTTGTCACAAAGCATTGTGCTGATCTCCCTGTGCTATGCAGCAGCTTCCCACTAGCCATCCATTTTTACATTTGGTAGTGTATATATGTCAATGCTTCTCTCTCACTTTGCCCCAGCTTCCCCTTCCCCCATCCATGTCCTCAAGTCCATTCTCTATGTCTGAATCTTTATTCCTGCCCTCCCACTAGGTTCATCAGTACCAGTTTTTTAGATTCCATATATGTGTGTTAGCATACTGTATTTGTTTTTCTCTTTCTGACTTACTTCACTCTGTATGACAGACTCTAGGTCCATCCACCTCATTACAAATAACTCAATTTTGTTCCCTTTTATGGCTGAGTAATATTACATTGTATATATGTGCCATGTCTTCTTTATCCATTCTCCTGTCAATGGACATTTAGGTTGCTTCCATGTCTTGGCTATTGTAAATAGCACTGCAACGAACATTGTGGTACATGTATCTTTTTGAATTATGTTTTTTTCAGGGTATATACCCAGTAGTGGGATTGCTGGGTCATATGGTAGCTCTATTTTTAGTTTTTTAAGGAAACTCTAAACTGTTTTCCATAGTGGCTGTATCATTTTACATTCCCACCAACAGTGCAAGAGGGTTCCCTTTCCTCCACACCTTCTCCAGCATTTATTATTTGTAGATTTTTTGATGATGGCCATTCTGACTGTTGTGAGGTGATATACTTCATTGTGGTTTTGAGTAGCATTTCTCTAATGATTAGTGATGTTGAGCATCTTTTCATGTGTTTGTTGGCAATCTGTATGTCTACTTTGGAGAAGTGTTTATTTAGGTCTTCCACCTATTTTTGGACTGAGTTGTTTGTTTTATTGATATTGAGCCGCATGGCCTGCTTGTATATTTTGGAGATTAATCCTTGGTCAGTTACTTTGTTTGCAAATATTTTCTCCCATTCAGTGGGTTTTCTTTTCATCTTGTTTATGGTTTCCTTTGCTGTACAAAAACTTTTAAATTTCATTAAGTCCCATTTGCTATTTTTGATTTTATTTCCATTACTCCAGGAGGTGGGTCAAAAAGGATCTTCCTGTGATTTATGTCAGAGAGTGTTCTTCCTATGTTTTCCTCTATGAGTTTTATAGTGTCTGGCCTTACATTTAGGTCTTTGATTCATTTTGAGTTTATTTTTGTGTATGGTGCTAGGGAGTGTTCTAATTTCATTCTTTTACACATAGCTGTCCAGCTTTCCCAGCACCACTTATTGAAGAGGATATATTTTCTCCATTGCATATTCTTGCCTTTTTTGTCAAAGATAAGGTGACCATATGTGCATGGGTTAATCTCTGGGTTTTCTATCCTGTTCCATTGATCTATATCTCTGTTTATGTTCCAGTACCACACTGTAGCTTTGTAATATAGTCTGAAGTCAGGAAGCCCGATTCCTCCAGCTCCATTTTTCTTTCTCAAGATTGCTTTGGTTATTTGGAGTCTTTTGTGTTTCCATACATATCATAAAATTTTTTGTTCTAGTTCTGTGAAAAATGCCATTGGTTATTTGATAGGGATTGCCTTCAATCTGTAGAGTGCTTTGGGTAGTATAGTCATTTTCACAATGTTGATTCTTCCAGTCCAGAAACATGGTATATCTTTCCATCTGTTTGTATCATCTTTGATTTCTTTCATCAGTGTCTTATAGTTTTCTGCGTACAGCTTTTTGCCTCCCTAGGTAAGATTATTCCTAGGTATTTTATTCTTTATGTTGCAGTGGTAAATGGGATTGTTTCCTTTATCTCTCTTTCTGATCTTTTGTTGTTAGTGTATAAGAATGCAAGAGATTTCTGTGTATTTTTTATCAGGAAACTTTACCAAATTCATTGATTAGCAACAGTAGTTTTCCAGTAACATCTTTAGCATTTCCATGTCATCTGCAAACAGTGACAGTTTTACTTCTTCTTTTCCAGTTTGGACACGTTTTATTTCTTTTTCTTCTCTGATTGCTGTGGCTAAAACTTCCAAAACTCTGTTGAATAATAGTGGTGAGAGTGGGCACCCTTGTCTTGTTCCTGACCTTAGAGGAAATGCTCTAAAGGAGTTTTTAAAGGCAGTTGAAAGAAACAACTGAAATGCATTAGATCTGAATTCTAGTTGTATTTATCTATCCATGTAATATAATTATTTTTATATTTTCATTTTACTTACCCATTAATGAAGATTTTTGCTATGTAAACTTTAAAGTAACTTTAAAAGTGTTTGATTTTTTGGTAATACTGATAGAAAATGAATAAGTATTTTTTTTTTTAATTCTTGGGTACAACAGAATGTGTTAACTTGAGTTTCACAAATTTTGAACAGACTCTCCCATCAAATATCATAAAATTAGTTATAATATGCTTCAAGTTTTTCCTTTTATTCTGCCATGTAGATGTATCTATGCATGCCCAGTGTTAAGGTTATAGGAGGTTGATAAATAACGTATGTTTGTCTATTCCTAAGTTTGGAAGTGACTGAGCCCTATTATTGTTACAGCTGCTTAAAGGCTTTGATCTGTGGCCAACTGGCTTTCTGCTATATCTGGTTTACCCCAGCACACTCATCCCTTACCCTTCCTAAGTTATTCATTGGCATAGTACATCTGAGATTAAAAATGAGTTTGTAGACCAAATACATGTATCCTGGACTTTTACCTCACAGAGGCTTGGGGAAAGAAAGCAGCAAAGAAAGTAGTTACTCAGTTTCTTCAGAGTTTGATTGGGTGACCCTCCCATCCAAGTAAGAAACATGGTTCAATGGATGTCACCAAACAATCAGATAACTATCAGTTTTCCCCATGGGTCCAGGATAAATAAAGGAGTGAGTGAAGCGCCTAGTAGTGTTACTCTAGCGGATGCTGCTTGACATGGAAAAATGAGGAATGAGTAAGACAGTCTGCATCTCCTGCTCAGGGGACGGATTCTCACATTGTAGTCCAACTTCAATATGCTCAAGAATACCCTGAAAATGATTTGTGTGTGCACTTGTGTGTACATGAAAACGTGAGTTTTTCTGAGAGCCCAGAGCTTTAGTTATAGTCTCAGTGGAGTCAGAGGCCATCAAATAATGAAGATGCACAGGCATGGGTTATTGAGTTGGACTATTTATTCTGTTGTTTAGTAAAATAAATGGTGGGGATGAATTTTTCCCTTACTGAATACTAATAAATAGATCAAATTTTTCAGATATTTTGACATGGATCAGTCACTGATTCAGTGCATATTTAATTTGTCTTTAAATTTCCTTAAAGGGTTTCAGGGATATGTAAATTCTGTATAATATGCTTGCTCTTTCCCTAAATGTGTTAAGTTTGCACCTGTATCTCACACAGAGAATGATTAGGATATGTTGATTAGCCATATCTACCCATAAACATTAATACAAACTCAAGTCCTGAGAGTAATTTTACACAAAACTCTTTGTTAATTGTTTAAGTGAATAAAGAACAGCATATTTCAAAGGGGGAACAGAGGGGTTCTGAGAGAGTAACAGAAGTTGATGTGGGATCAGTGGTTACCGTGTTGAAATAGTACCTTCCTTGCCACCCTCTCTTCCTCCACTGCCTTCTCCTCTAGATGTTCTTATCAAATCCAAGTTCGTGTGCCGCACTCAAGTTTGGAGCAGAGAAAGGTTTAGTGATCAAGAGGGCACCAACCCCAAAGATGAGATACTTGGTTTGTCTTAAATCCATCTTGCGGGCTGGCCAGCTGGCTGGAGCACAAGAGTTTTAATGGTAAAAAGAGTAAAGGGGAGGGGATCTTTGTTTTTTATTTTATTGAAGTATAGTCGACTTACAAGGTTGTGTTAATTTCTGCTGTACAGGAAAGTGATTCAGATATATATATGTGTATATATATATATATTATATATATAAAATACATTCTATTTCATATTCTTTTAATTATGGTTTATCATAGGATACTGAATATAGTTCCCTGTGTTGTACAGTAGGACCTTGTTTTTTATCCATCCTTATATAATAGATTTCACCTAGTAACCTGAAACTCCCAGTCCATCCCTCTCCCTCCCTTCCTCCCCCATGACAACCACAAGTCTGTTCTCTATGTCTGTTTCTGTTTCATAGATAAGTTCATTTCTGTTATATTTTAGATTCCACATATAAGTGATATCAGATGATATTTGCCTTTCTCTTTTTGACTTATTTCACTTAGTATGATCATCTCCAGTTGCATCCATGGTACTGCAAATGGCATTATTTCATTCTTTTTAAGGCTGAGTAGTATTCCATTGTATATATGTAGCACATCTTCTTTATCTTTTATCTATCAATGGACATTTAGGTTGCTTCCATGTCTTGGTTATTGTAAATAGTGCTGCTTGAACATAGGGGTGAATGTATCCTTTGAATTACAGTTTTGTCTGCATATATGCCCAGGAGTGGGATTGCTGGATCATATGGTAGCTCTATTTTTAGTTTTCTGAGGAACTTCCATACTGTTTTCCATAGTGGTTGCCCCAACTTACATTCCCACCAACAGTGCAGGAGGGGTCCCTTTTCAAGGAGGGAAGTCTTTGTGATTTCAATTTCCAGATAAGACCTCCCTTGCAGATTTCATGTCACCATCTTGTGACTTGATGTGTCACTGATGATTGTGATTGATCTATGTGTTCCTGTAAAGCAAACTAGTAAATCATGGTCCTGTGATCCCTTAACTTCTTTCTAGGAGAGAACAAAAGCAATTTTGAGCCATTTTATTATTTACTTAGAGCCTATGTGATGGGTTAAGAATTTCAATTCCCTGTTGGACCCATTGTTATCTTCAAGGCCATTTTGTTTCCTTTGTTTCTGGTTCCCTTACTTCCCTAATTAGTAACTTCTAAAGTCTGCTCTTTGCAACTCACAGAGGGCCTAGGAGACTAAAGTCATTTTCTACAAACAAGAAAGGAAGGTCACAGAGGGGACCCTGGGAGGACCCCCTGGGTCCTTCTTGGTTTCAGTATCACTCCATGGTACTTCAGAATGAAGATTGCTGAGGACTTTTTCTTACATGAACTAAGGTATCTTTCCTTTTCATATTCAAGTATGACATTATCTACATAATTGCAGTTGTCAGGACACTTTGCTCATTCATTCATTTGACAAACATATATAAAGTAGTCACTAAGTAACAGGTGCTGAGTGATGTTTGGTGAGTACAGAGGGGAATGAAAAATCACAGCAGTGGAGAAAGTCACAGCTCAGTCATGTCCTCCCTGTGTGTACATGTATGCAATTTTTTTTCCAACTATGAGGTATATATAATAAGATAAATATAAAGTATATTTTATATAAATAATATATTAATGCACACTTGTTTATAAAGATAAATATTCTAAGTAAATCACTCATTTAAATTTAAATATAGTAATTATTCAAGGTTTTTTTCTAATTTAGTTGTGAGAAATATTTTAATAATAGGACAATGAAGCAGAAATATTTTTTATTCATAGTCAAGTTTTTGCATGGCAAAAGAAAACTATGTATAATTTCTACATAATATATTCAGATGAGATGCAACACTTAGCTATCAGCAAAATTCTAATTTTTACATAATTCCCCAGTTGAACTGAGGTATGAGGAAGCCATTGACTAAGATCAAATGATGAAACAGTAGTTGGTCAGGAAATGAAAAAGAAGGCACTTTGAACCTGTAAATCCTCTACTGTAACCACCTGATAACCCAAACACAGTTGACAAGACTATAGGGCCACAGTTATTAGTTCTCTAATTCTACTAATTAGTTTGCATCCAAATAAAAATAATAGTAAATAGCAATTATTGTATGTCTGTGAAATCCTGCAAACAGGATTATCTTCATGTCTTCTTGCTGCAAACCTCAACCAATGTAAAGTTTCAGAAAGAAGCAATTTCAATTCTATGGAATACATATTTTTTTTAAAAAAGAAACACAATAAGGATGTCCCCAATATACCATGAGTTAAGGCAGTTTGTGAAGAATACTGTGGCTATATAGAAACATATTGTACTCTGTGCATGGAATAAGAAATATAAAAAATAAAATTTGACTACATGACTGGAATATAAAATTAACACTATTTTTCCTAATTAAAAGAACCTGTGAAATCTAGTGGTCTAGGTAATAACCATTGTGTTTTATCTTATTTACTAAATCCTAATAACATCTACCTGTAGTAATGTTTTCTTACATACAATTCTTAAGCAGCATCCAGTAGAAGGATGTTTTAGATGAGAGAAGGAAGGTGTCACACTTGGAGTGGTAGCCGCCTTTTGAGTATGACGGGGACTCGGAATAATGGTCTACACTGTGAGAGGTATGTTCTCTCTGTGTATACATAACAGAGAACTTATTTAGTTTCTAAATTAATGGTTCTAATTAATAAGAATATTGAGACCTCATTAATGGTTCTAATTAATAGGAATATTGAGAAACATAGGGAAGTGATTAACCCAGACCAAGGGATGGATCAGGGACACTCTGGAAGCTTCCTTGATGAGGTAGCGATGACCTGGCACATATATTTTTCTTCTTTTTCTTTTCCTTTTTCACATATAGAAAGTCACATCCTGTCATCCAATAAATCCCCACACCCATTTATTTTTCTTCTTTCTCTTCATCCTTTCTTTTTTCCCTTCCTTTATGTCTGGTCTACTTTCTACCTATCCACCCTAGCTCCTTCTACCTAACTTTTGAGACAGTGTAGGTAAGAATCTATGGAATTAAAATATCTAGGTCTAAACTTTTTGTATAGCATCTTGTAAATTCAATTATGTAATAACTCCACAATGCTCCTGGGTGTTGCTGTGCCTACAAGAGTAACACACACACACACACACACACACACACACACTGGAAAAGAGTGCATCTGAAGAAGCAATTTTCAAAACTGTGTTTTGAGTGGGTCTAGGGGAGCTCCACATGTACACACTAGGATGTTGTGAATCGCACCTCAAGTCAGAAAACCCTTTAAGCCTAGTAGTCATCTATGTGCATTTTTGGCTTCAGTAAAATGTTCTGAACTTTGAAGAAACTTTGAAAATTAATTCCCTAGGAGTTACATTTGTTTCTTAATAGTAAAGTTCACACCACATAAAGTATGTGGGAAGGAAATTAGTGGTATACAATTATAAAACTGTTTTTATTATATTTTTTAGATGTTTACTGAGCTCCTGTGTTCATGACACTGTGTTAAAATTCTAAGTGAGGGAGACTGAGATGATCAAAAAGAGACTTTGATTTCAAAGGTCAATAATCTTCTACTGGAGAAAAACTATCATATAGCAATGACGAAGAGACTTGGCACTAAGGAAAGAGTAGGTTTTGTACAGATGAAAAGGAAAAATTGTAATCAAAGGCACAGAGATAGGAAGTTTGCAGGATATTCAGGAAACCAGTTTTTCTGATAGAGGATCTCCAGTAGCTCCAGTGGCTATCACAGCAGAATGAAGACTTAATGACCTAAGCAAACCTTCCTTTAACCCCTGGATACCCAGACTCTAAATATTTTATGATTCACAAGCAGGACCTCACATCTTCCTCCTCAGTAGATGGTGTGATGCATCATTTCAGGTTGTTTACTTTACACAATCCTCAGGATTTTGTTGACTGTATCATGCCAAGAAAAAAGCACAGTGACACCAGAGCAGTGAATCTGTATAAATTTCATCTTTAACCTTAAGGACTTAGCTGGTCCCAAGAGCTGATGGTCCCCCTCCGTGCCAGGAGAAAATGGGTTCCCCCTCATTACATTTATGAGACACATTTCATCTGCTGCTGAAACTATTTACAACAAAGCATCATTGTAAATTATTTCACAAGAAACTGTTCACAGTGGGTGGAGAAAGTATTAAATATTTAACATAGGTTTGGATTTATATGTGAAATTTAAAAAAATTAAAGTGGAACTTTCCTTACCGCACATATATTTTTGGATGTGCAACTGAGGTATACAATGTTCTGTTGTAAAGTGTGGAGCTAATGTTTAAAACAAGGCTGAAAAGAGTAGAATAGGGTGAGATTCTTGTTGTAAGATTGTAATTCAGAAATATAATATAATAAGAATCATAGTGCCATAGGTGGTCCTCAATTGTATAGTTATATTTGCTGATATTGTTTCTTGTAACATAGCCCTGATGTTAAACTGCGATCCTTATAATAATCTTAATTTTGTATTTTCCCTGTAAGGCAATAGGCCACATTAATTAAACTGAAGAAGAAAATATTCTACTAGGTATTTTCAAGTGTCAGCTTAAAATTGGCAATTGAGTAGAAACAAAATTACAAGAAAAGGAAATCAGAGTCTTCCATTGTGTATATTGTAAAGAGAAGAAGACCTGGGTAATCCCTTCAAATCAAAAGCTTTCCTTAGAATGAACACAGTATTTGTAAATCCTGGAAATTTCTTTCTATTCATAAACTAGAGACTGTTGATCTTTAAAAATATCATATAAAGGTATAGTGGGTAGGAGATAAATTTGGAAATAAAGGTTCAGGGAAGGTCATAGAAGGTCTTGAGGACCAAACTTGGAGTTTGGATGATGCAGTTACAGGAGATAAATATGTCTCAGTGCATCTGCAATGATCTCTTTCTACTGTGCCTTCCTGAACTACAGAGGCTGCAAAGTTAAAGTTATGTTTTCTGTCCTACCACACAGCTGGGATTCTGATTGAAAATTAGATTCTATCAATTTGATGCACTTGTGTAAAATTTGGAACTATGGATTTTTCCGTGGTAATGTCCAACTCTCCAGTCTCTGGCTTCATGGATGCCAAGCAGAAGACAGTACAGTAGTGTGTTCCATGGGTGTCCAATTCTCCAACATCCGACTAAGCAGACTCCCCTGGGAAGCCAGTGTGCCAGTGTTGATATGGAGGTCATTTCTCAAGGCCCTTCCTCTGGCCTATGCAACCATTTTGTTCCTTTTATTAAATCAACTTAACATAGAGAGGTTTCTGTGTCGTGCAACAGAAGAATGGAATTTTCTAGACAATGAGGAGATCCTGAATATTTGAAAACTTTTGAATGAATTATATAATATCATATACTAGACTGACCTTCTCTTTATCAGCCAGCTAAGACTAAGTTGCTTTTCATGCTCAACAGTGTAGGTAGGCACCCAAAGTGTTTCGTGAGATGAGGAAATACTACTGTGGGAGACAAAACAGATGAAGCTTCCAAGGCAGCATGCACCTAGGAGGAGTAGAGAGTTGATTCCAGATTTGACATCTAAGGAGCGCCCTCTCCAAAGCAGCCACCATAAATGGAAGGGAGGTGATGCACGTGTCCTCTGACCACAGGAACAGAGTAGCTGGAAAGGAGCTTGATTCCTTCACTATTACCTAGACAATTATAGGTCATTTCTCTCTGCATACAAAGGTATAAAGAAAATTTAGAGCAAATCTGTGCTTGTAAACCATTCTGGCTTTTAGCTGCCTTTTCTGGCTGAGAAATCAGAACAGTGATGGGAAGAAACAATGACGAACAGTTTGGAGTTACTTTTTAACTGCTCTGAACCATCGAGAACAGCATTATGTATGAAAGAAACAATCAATCGTGGATTATGAATTTTAACTATTGTCAGTTCTTAAGGAGAAAATGGTAATAAGGAAAGAAATTAGTGAGGTTTCCAATCCATCAGCTTTTATAACTTATCACCTAGGTCAGGTGAAAACACATTGAATATATTCTGTGGCAACCATATCAAAAGAACATTAGACTATTGATGCCAATGCATTCATGAACAGAGAAATGAAGGGAGCCAGCATCCCTCTTCAAGGGCCTCATTTCAATTTCCTCATCCAGTTTTTCTATGTCTGCGAGATCATCAGTGGCCATGGAGTTGCCTGGACATGGTGACTGGGGCTGGCTTGTAAACTCCCTCTCCTGTTGTGAACTGGAGCAGAAGACCCTTAGTAGAGCTTAGTGTTTGTGGGTTAGGAGACGCCTCCTCCTGCTTTTCCTTCCCCATAGGGTTCATAAGGCCTAGAACATTCAACTAGTGTCTTAGTGCTCATCTATGGAAAAGAAAGAACTCCCCATTTGTACAATGAAAGGCTTGCCGGGACATGGTTATAACCTTGTGTTTTCAGAGTAGGCATGGAGCCCAGGAGACTAAGACTCGTTAGGTTTCTGTGTTCCTATAAAAAGTTATATTCTCTAGCTCAGAAAATGGAAACTTTCAAACTTCAGGAAAAATACTTTATAAGAACTAAAATTATTTCAGACTAAAAAGAAGGAAGTTATACATTAGTTATGATGGTTTTCAATATTAAAAATAACCAGTCAAGATGAAACTAGTTGGATGAGGGAAAAAGTAGCATAAACTACACAAATGTGTAAGAAATTCACTATTGGTTGAAGGACATTCTTAGTACAGTATTTAGAAAATAAGTGAGGATCATTGTCTTTATGTTCAAAAAAATATATATCTAACCTATTTGTTAATACATACCCCTTGGAACAAAAGCACACTAACATTAAAATGACTGTAATTTACTTTGTGTGTGTGTGTGTGTGTGTGTGCGCGCGTGTGTGTTTCCATTTCAGACTTGCTTCTAGGACTAAAAAAATTAGCTGCCATTTTAGTTAGATGGAAAAAAATCCATCTATTCCTCTGTATTAAGAACAAAAGTACCAGTATGAGTATCTTTTCTTGTGCAATTAACTTTTAAAGTAAGTACCTAGAGGAATTAGCTACCATAAATCCAAACTTTCTTTTTCATGCTATAATTTAAGAAATTTCGCACAGAATGGTTAAATGACTCCTTTAAGGTCACAAATAGTTGATAACAAGCACAAAATTCTTACCTTTGCAAATGCATGAGCTGTGGAGCCCACAGTGTAGTTTACATTTATTGGCTCTATGTCTTCGTGCATGCTGTGTAATCTTCTCTATGTCTTTTTAATCTGTATTTTATATTCCCCAATTTCTTCTCTCCTCTACAGATTAGCAGATAAGTGTGCATAAAAATATCTATTATTAAATCTATTATAAAATTGAATTCATTTATTACCAATTTTCTGCTTTTCTAAAATATAAAATTTAATATGGCTATTTTAAAATTAAATTATTTGATATTGTTTGTCTTAAAAAGTAAAAAGTGTTTTCTTACAGTTAGAAAATTTTTAATAAGCAAGAGAATAATCAGCCGTCCACCTGTGCATAACTATGCATAAAAACCAATCAATGTTAATGTCAGTATATTTTTGGTATTTCTACTCTGAAATAATTTAAAAGTCATATTTCTAAAAATTTATTTTAAATTACACAACTAATATACCTTCATTATAAAAATTCAAACGATAAAAAAATAAAAGTCTTGGGCTTCCCTGGTGGCGCAGTGGTTGAGAGTCTGCCTGCCGATGCAGGGGACACGGGATCGTGCCCCGGTCCGGGAAGGTCCCATGTTAGTGCCAAGGGTAATTGAGTGTCTAGTGTTCTGTATTCAGTCACCTTCAACTTCTTGCACAAACACATTTCTCACAGTAGTGTCATCACTAATAAAATTTAGGAAGGATGAAAGTCTCCAAATTAGCAATGTGTCACTTAAAACTTCCAGCCTACTCTTTTTATAGCTTCGCTCCAGAAGCTCATCTTACATTCTGTAATCATCACCAAAATGAATCACTTGTTCCTTGTTAAGCTTTTATCTCCATGAAATGAAGGTGACAATGAAACACTTTTCTGTAAGACCTTCTTGGCACCCATCCCACAATGCCTGCTGGCCTGTTTTGATCCCATTCCATATGTCCACAATTTAAGTGGCAATACAACTCTCTCTGAATTGTATCATACAGCACTGTAGGGCACAATACTGTGTTATCTGCTTTTGGAAATAATCTTTTCAGCCTATTTCAATTTTTGAGACTTGATGATCGCAGGCTTGTAAGGACAGGATCAAACAGAAGAAGATGCTAGCAGGGAGTCACACGTGAGAGTCTGATTCTGCATGCATAAGAGCCTCATTGTTCTCTTTTAATAAATTAGAAGCCATCAGTAGTAATATTGACTCAGATATGACCCACAGTCAGCTATTCCTATACTCATTTTAATGAAATGCTTAAGTACAATACCTTGTAGAAAGTAATTTCCAAGGTGTATCAACAAATATTTATTAATTGCTGGGGAGTTTAAAGAGTTAATCTATAAAAGGGGTTTCAATCTAGAAAACTTCCTATCTAATGAATCTCAAAGGAAAAAATAATCAATTTTTGTCTCAATTAAAGACTGTGAGCATTGATTTTTTCACAGGAAGAATTTCATTTTCTTTAAATGAAATTAGTGTTAATGAATAGACTTTTTTTTCTTTTTTTGCTTAATCTGTCAAGCGTGTTTATTTTGTTTTCATCTGAAATTTTCTAGAATCACTTTTTGTTAATTTAGTAATTCTTTGGTGATGAAAAACATTTTCTTGTCAGTGTATTTATAAATGAGGAAGTAAAGATTAACTGCTATTGTTAAGAATTGATTTTTCTGTTCCTCAAAAAACAATTTACTTGAAAGCAAGTCTATTTTTAGTCACTACTAGATTAATAAACATAAATTTTGACATTCAAACCTAGCAAATTGAAAGATTTGTTAGCCTAACCTTTAAATCAGCAATTTTACAGTGCATTTCCCTGTTTAAATGTGTCTAGTGCGCTAATGAATGAAGAATGAAATTACTCAATGATTATAAAGTTTTCCATGACTGCAATAGCAATTTATTTTAAATTTAGTCACAAAGATATTTTAGTTTATTTTTATTGTTACCCCTTTTTCCTGGTTGATATGTAACTCCATAGGAAAAATTGCTTTAACTTCAAATTTCATATCAATGTTTATACTGCTCAAGATCTCTTTGTTTTTACCTTAAAATAAATTGAAGTGTAGTTGCTTTACAATATTATTTTAGTTTCAGGTGTACAACATAGTAATTCGGTATTTTTACAGATTATACTCCATTTAAAGTTATTACAAAACAATGACTATATTTCCCTTTGCTCTACAATATATCCTTCTTGCTTTTTTATTTTATACATAGTAGTTTGTATCTATTAATTCCATACTCCTACCTTGCTCCATACCCCTCCCTCTCCCTGCTGGTAACCACTATTTGTTCTCTTTATCTGTGAGTCTGTTTCTGTTTTGTTATACACATTTGTTTGTTTTATATTTTAGATTCCATATAATTGATAACACAGAGTATTTGAATTGCTCTGACTTATTTCACTAAGCATAATACCCTCTAGGTCCATCCACATTGTTAAAAATGGCAACATTTCTTTCTTCTTTATGGCTGAATAATATTCCATTTTATATATCTATATCTATATGCCATATCTTTATACATTAATCTGTCAATGAACACTTAGTTTGCTTCCATGTCTTGGCTATGTTACATAGTGCTGCAATGAACATTGGGGTGCATATATCTTTTCACATTAGTGTTTTCATTTTCTTTAGATATATACACAGGAGTGGAATTGCTGGATCATACAGTAGCTCTACTTTTAGTTTTCTTCCTCAAATATTGACTTGGGCATGGTTTGAGTTTTTTTCTGTTGCCATGTTTACCCACAGTGCACATTGGGTCCAATGTAAGGGATGCTGGTCAGAGAGTTTTTCTCAGTGTCAGACCCACCCACACTTTTAGATATTCCTTTGTTGCCTCTCAGAGAGTATGTGTCTCTTGCAGCTCTCCCACTAATGTTTATCAGGAAGGTGAAAGGAAGCTGTGCTCTGATGTTCTGACTGCACCCAGCCTTAGGTTCCTGTTCTTCCTCCCACTCTGTGGTATTTGGATTCACCACAGTCATCTCTGACATGAGGAGACAATGCTCACATCCATTGCCCTCTGCTCTAGTTCTCTCCTTAATCCAATAGGTATGACTAAATCCCTTCCATCCTTTGAATATTTTGAATGAGCCAACTTGAAGTTTGACCTCCTTTTCATGTTTATGTTTCCAACTGACAACCTAGTTTCATAATATTTTGGGGGAGTGTGGCAGGAATTTGGGTTTTTTAAGTTATAAAAACAATAAAGCTCATGAAAAAAGGCAACTTGGAAAATACAGGAAAACTATAATTAAGCCAAAAAAATAACTTATGCTGCTGCCATTTAGAGGAAATATTATTAAAATTTTGTGGTATTTACTTTCAGTCTTTCCTCCAAGCAGTATTTATGTGATATCCTACCAATTAAACTATTCAACCTGTTTTATTTTGTTTAATATTACAGTGTAATTACTTTCCAGGTGTGCAAAGACTGCTATCCCTCTGCAGTCTCCTCCCTTCCCAACACAAACTGTATTCATCCCCCCTTCTTTCTGGATGAGCATCTTTAAAGCTAGGCACCAGCTCTCCTGGCCTGTCTCATAGTTAGGTATTCCTAACTAATTGTGTAAGAGAGTGTGTTCTTGCCATATGTGGAATTTCTAAGAAATCTCTTTACAGTGAATAGAGGCAACACTTCTTCCTTTCAGTTCCTGCTCATTGTAATATGAATGTAGTGGCTGGTCTTAGGCAGCCACCATGGACCTGAAGCAGCACACTAAAGACAGTGGAGAAAAACCTAAGAACTGATAATCATGGGGCTACAAGACCAGGTCTAAATTGCCTACTTTGCAATTCTATATGTGAGAATTTTAAAAATCATGTTTAAGTCACTTTTTAAAATGTAGCTGAAACTTTTCTGATATATCATGTTGTTATTCACTTTTGAAAGCCCATGTTAGGTGTCCTTTAAACATTGCACAGGTGTATATTTTATTAATTGTATAACTGTTTTACAACTTCTTATTAGATATTTTCTCCTATCCATTACCAAATGATATAAATATTGCTGGAATTAAGATGAAAGTATATATGATTTTGTCTGAATTTCATAATAATTTCCTTAGATAGACTGAAATGGAATCACAGGTCAACAATCATCTGAGATTCCTGGGCCAGGTGTGTTCAGAATTGAGGAATTTTGTATTTTTGCTTATATTCTGTATTAATGACACTCCCAGTAAAGTCTGAGACAGCATCCTCTTATCAAACACATTTTTATTTCTGCAGTAGATTACATAAATAATTACACTAAGTAGATCTGGATTGGTGGCAAATGATTTAAGGGAAAACTTGTTTCTCAGAGATTTGGGGAGTTTGTTATTAAGGACAAGACTTTTACTTGGTCAAAGGTTATGAGTGGCTTTTATAGACTATTAAATATGTGTTATTTTATCTGTTATTAAACATAAATATTATTATATATTTGTAATAACTTTTCCAAAAGTTTGAAACAAAATAATTTTTTGTTAAGTTGTATGTGAATATTAATTTCACTGTAGCATCACCAGGGCTGATATTTTCTCTTTTTTTATCCTCTTTCCCCAAAGTGAAAAAGGATATCTCATTCTTTTATTTTATAATTCTGTGATTACTAGTAAGTAGTGGTTATTTGTAGTTCTTATTTTCTAACTTATCTGATCATATTTTGTGCATAATTCTTAATTGCTATTTGGGGGATTTTGACATTTTGAGTGAGGTTTAACATAATTTATTTTTGGATAATTGGCCTAGTTTATTATTTTTAATTACCTTATACTGTTTAAAAATATAGATATCAAACACATGCATTTTTTCTCATTTGTCCCTTTGGCTTAGAATTTTTCCCTCCAAAAGAGATTTTATATTTAAGCTTAAGTCTATTCTAAATTTTTATTCTTGATTTTAAAATATTTAACCCTATAGTTTTTCTGGAACTTATTTTGGTTTAATACATAAAGACAGAATCTAAATTTTACCCCAATAGTTTTTAATGGCTCCAACACCATTAATTTTATAATTCTCACCATCCTCCCACATCTGTAATGTTTTGTTAATTGTGTATAAGGTTTTACATAAACAAGTGAAGAGAGATGAGATGCTGTTGATACATCATGGTCATCGACTTTGTCAGTGGGACATCCGCAGACTACTCCCTGCACCCTATTCCTTCCAGGAGATGTGTTTCTCAAGTATGGGCCCCATTAGAGAAAGTAAGTTTTAGTGTTAGAACATAAATATTTAACAGATAAATCCTATTTGTTTCCGGGGTTGAATTGTTATTCTGGGGTTAATTGTTATCCTGGAATGTGGAACACAGAGTAGTCACTGTCTTCTGTGCCTACACGAGACCATAAAAAATTCTGACATATGTATAGACTTGGGTAAATTAGGGGCTGAATTATGTTCCCCCCAAAATTCATATGTTGAAATGCTCACGTCTGTAACCCAGAATGTGACATGTATTTGGAGATAGGGCCTTTAAAGAGGTGGTCAAATTACCATGATGCACTAGGGTGGGCCCTAGTCCAGTTTGACTGAAGAAGGGGAGATTAGGACACAGACACCAGGAAAGTTCATGCACCAACAGAGGGCCTGCCATGTGAAGACACAGAGGGCTGCCATCTGCAAACCAAGGAGAGACACCTCAGAAAAAACCAAGCCTCCAAGCACCTTGATCTTGGACTTCCAGCCTCCAAAATTGTTAGAAAATAAATTTCCTTATTTAAGCCACCCAGCAAGTGATGTTTTGTTATGGCAACCCTAGCAAACTCGTACAGGGAGTCTGACTGAATATAGTACTGATATAGTCCAAAGGAAGAACATGCTGGCCCTAAATCATCTGACACTGGCCAAGGTGAGGTAAAATATGTAATATGCTTATGATCATGCCTGGTGCATAAAAGGTGCTTAGTAAAATGATCTGTCATCTCTACAGTCAGTACTGCCTTAATTTCCCAGGTAGTCAGCATACAGGGCTGCTCACCTGAGCCAAGGAGGCAGTGATGGTGAGGAAGCCAGCAGCATTGGAAGGATCATGAAGAGTAATTCAGCGCAACGACCCTGAGTGGCAGCAAAAGGTCATCAACCACTGCACTGTTGATTTCCTGTGTCTGCAGAAAAATCAGAAAGCTTCCCTTTTCCCTGTGCAACCACACTCTGCCACAGGTCTTAGAAAGTATATTTACAGAGCAGACAACTAGAGAAGAGATGGACTTCTTATGCTTCAATAAAGTGGGTCTTTGAGATGGTTTTAAAAAATGTGGAAAACAGGACACGTGACAGGGTAGCTCTGAACCCCAAGGGTAGGTCTGTGTTACTGAGACTGATGTCTGCTTGCATCCATTTTTAACTTATTTCTATGATCTTTTAAACTGACTTTTATTAATATAGAATTACTTGGTGGGCCACTGATTGACAAAATTAATAAATCTGAACTAAGGTCAAGCTGAAAGAATATGTGGTGTATATTTTAAATACTATGTTAAGCTACAGACAACAAAATAGGAGAGATTCCTTGTAGCTTATAGTTGTCTCTGCTGATGTCAGAAAGCTTCTTTATATTATATATCACTTAGAATTAAACTTCTACTAAATAAGTGTTAGAAAAATGAAAGCGTGATATATTGAAACTTATTTAGGTTATTTTCTTATGAAATATTTCATGTAAAATGGATATTACTAAACTAGTGTGATCTGATTCCATACATTCAGGAGAAATTAGTTTTTCATTCCTTTTCTTAGCAGAGAGAGACTATAAGTGTCAGGTTTAATCCAATATAACTGACTTTCATTACTAAAGGAATTTAAACTTCAATAAAATGAAATTATTAAATAGATTAAGAAACAATATAAGATGAATCTCACTTGAGGCTAGACAACTGCTTCAGGTTACATATTTAAGCTGTTAGTCTATTTCTTACCAGGGGACTGGTCTTGCTTAATTCATTTCCTTTTGCAACTATGAAGGAAGTTATAGCTAAAAAATAAATTTTAGTTTAGTGTCTCTTCATTACTATCTATGCCCTTATTTTAAGCAAAGCACTATAAAACATTAGAAATATTCCAGTGCCCATGTATATTGTAGAATCAGTTTGTGTTTTATCTCATAAGACAAAAGTAATTGAGTAAAATACTTGAACTGAAAGGAATGATTAAATTTCCACCTCAAAAGTTACTTAATTTCAGCAGGTATTATGTTGTTGTCACCTGATTTCTATTATAAAGCTATGTAAGTATAGTCTAAAAGGTTCTGTCCCTGGACCTAATTGGTTTGCTAATAATAGGTAAAATATGAGAGAAGCTATGTCTATGAGAGGTCAGCAGACTGGAAGAACTGGCCAATCCTGACATCCTATGTGGTTGCACTCCTGAGTAGGATGTGGCATATACAGAATGGATAGGATACACCATATATGGGATAAGATCTGCAAAATAGTCTTGACAGCTCTCCAATACGTTCTTTAACTGTCATCTTTAGGAGTCCTTTTGATACCTGAGAACAACAGTAACTCAAAAATAGTAAGCAAAATATATAAATTTTAATCATCATCTCCAGCCAGTATTATTTCAAAAAATTGAAGTCATCATAAGAAATGTAATATTATCTAAGGACAGATGTCTCAGTACAGGCAAATATATACCTATGTATATATATTGGGTACTACCACTGATTTTATGATCATCAGTTTGAACTTTTAATGCACATTCAGTAAACAGTTCGAAAAGAAAGATGAATATTTTTAACATTCAATTTCTGGTATCATCTTACCTTGTTCCTGGGTCTGTTTGTATTCTTTCACCTTTATTCCATTCTTGATTTAAGCAAAACATAGAACTTTTCATACAGAAGCTTTTACATACTTAAATGAAATGGCATTTAACATACTAACTGCATCATTGTTTACCTGGAAGGAAATCTATACAAATACACGTAGCATAAACCATTCAAGTGGTTTCCCTCTGACAATCACATGTCAGGGTAACAATGGTGCCAGAAGGACTAGTTGTTTGCTGTCAAAGTATGACCACAGCACCATCTAATTCCCTGTAACAAAGCAGGCCATTTGCTCTCAAGCTAATATCAAATCAAGTTCATGTAGAATTTTCTATTTGAGATGTAAAGATTTAAAGTTAAGAGTAAATTATTCCATATCAACATAGAATTATAACATTTCTCCCTAATTCTTGTTTATAAAATGATTCTTGGCATATGTCTAATGATAAGAAAATATGACCAAAAAAGAGAAGAATTGATTATCTGAAAAAAATCAGTGTCAATATTGACACATCATGCATTGCAATCCTACGTGTATTTTTACCTTATTAACCTTTAAGCTTTTTCTCCTCATTTCTTTCATTTAACAGAACATTTTGAGAGCCTAGAACACTGTTGATATAAAGCCATGGTGCCTTAGGTAAAATTGCTGTGCAATATGTTTCTCCCAAACATAGCAGGTTAACAAACATTTATCATCTCACCTCTGTGGGTCAGGAATCCAGGCACAGCTAAGCTGAGCGTGTCTGTCCCAGTTCTCACACGGTGCAGTCAAGCTGTAGATGGGGCCGCAGTTTCTTCTGAAGGTCAACTTCAGGGAGGATCCACCTCCGAGCTCACCACGTTCCTGGCCCAGGTCTCTCCTGACAAGACAGCTGGATTACTCCAGGGAGAATGAAGAGAAAATGAGAGAGTGACCCAAACAGAGGCCACAGTTCACTTCCAACCTCACCTGTAAGTGCCTTCCCATCCCCTCTGTTATATTCTGTTCATTAGAAGCAAGTCAGTCCACCCAGCCCTAGTAAGGACCAGGGATTACACAGGGCATAGCTACCAGGAGGTGGGGATCATTCAGGAGCGCTCATTCCAGAGGCTGCCTTCCTTTAAGGAGCTTATTCTACAGACACTTTCAACTTTGGATGTTTCAGTACTTAACTTACCATGCTCATAACATGATATTTACTTGATGAATGGATTAATGAATGAACAGATATTTTATATAGCAGTATTTTTTATGGTAAGCATAACATACATCTTAAGAGATCTAGTTCCTGCAATAACATATGCAAGTTTCTTGTAATATTTCCATTTCCAAGGTTTGGTTTGGCTTTCAAAAGTCATTCCACACTAGTTACAGAGGAAAGAGGTGTGCTGCTCAGAGAGCTTTAGAGCACTCTTGTCCTCTTTCACTTGTGTCTGAGTTCTCACTCCATGCCAGTGTGTTTGGATAAGTTAGAGAAAGTTAGTTTGTCTTTATTCTCCTGATAAAATCATGATAAAATCATGAAGTACTTTCTTTGTGTAGCTTGTAATAGTCCTTTAGAAGTTTATTAGGAGTCTGGGGATTTGACCGTAAAATTATGACATTATAGTACATACATAAATCAAATATTGGATAAATTCAGAGTAAATAATGCTGAATAGGTGGCAGAACTAAATTACTTACTTAACCTCGTACAAGAACTTTCACTGTTTAGAAATTACTTCTCTTTAATTTGATTAAACCAAATTAGACTGAAACTCTTTTAGAATCATGTGTTTGCTCTGCCCCTGAAGAGTATTTATGCATGTGGGTCGGGAACTAAGCTTCAAGGTGCTTACTCCAAACATCAAATCCATTAACCTAAAAATGTCCACGTGAAAGTGTGCTCCTTGTTTCTGTCTCAAATAAAAAATATGAATGAGAAGAAGTTATAAAAATACATTCTAACACAAAGACATTAGTAATATCAGGATTTAAAATTTATTTTTGTTTTAAAACATTTGTTTTTAAAAACATGAGCCCAGGGCTTCCCTGGTGGCGCAGTGGTTGAGAGTCCGCCTACCGATGCAGGGGACACACGGGTTCGTTCCCCGGTCCGGGAAGATCCCACTTGCCGTGGAGCGGCTGGGCCCGTGAGCCATGGCCGCTGAGCCTGCATGTCCAGAGCCTGTGCTCCGCAACGGGAGAGGCCACAACAGTGAGAGGCCCGCGTACCGTAAAAAAATCAAAACACAAAATCATGAGCCCAATGCAGAAGTCCTAGCCTGTATTATTAATATTATACTACAAAAAGCCATGCTTAGAGTGACAATATTATTTGTGTGCACAGAAATAATGAAGATTTTTTTATGGGTCAGTTATTTCTTTAAATGTTTGGGGAAAAATCTCAAAAAAGATTTCTTTTTCAATATAATATAAAATTGTGGATGTCCTTCATTCTTTACATGATTTTTAGATGAATTATAGTAAGTCCCCTACATATGAGCGAGTTCTGTTCTGAGAGTGCATTTGTAAGTCCAGTTTGTTCCTAAGTCCACCGAAGTTAGCCTAGGTACCCAACTAACACCATTGGCTATATCGTACTGTACTGAAATAGGTTTATAATATTTTTCACACAACTAATACATAAAAAACAAACACAAAAAATAAAGAAAACATTGTTAATCTTACAGTACAATACCTTGAAAAGTACAGTAGTATTGTACAACAGCTGGCATACAGGGGCTGGCATCGAGTGAACAGGCTAGAATAGTTACTGACTGGAGGAGGGAGAGGAGGTGGGAGATGGTAGAGCTGAAGGATCATCTGCTATAGGAGATGGAGGGCAAGCTGCAATTTCACTCATGCCTGCCTGACATTGATGGCACAGGTTCTGGTTCCTTGCTGGATTCAATTCTATCTACCTGAAAAAATGATCCAGTGATGTCTGTGTAGTAGCTCTTTTTTTTCTCATTATAGAAGACATGGTAGCACTGGATTGCACTCTGAATGGCTGCTGCAACCTACACGTACCATTCTACGTTTGGGTCCTGTGCCTCTAAAACTAACAGTGCTTCCTCAAATAAAGAAAACTCCCTTTCCATTTCCTTCATTATGACTGTCTTCAGTTACTTCCTCCTCTTGCCTCTCTTCATCCTTTCTCTGGTAAAGTACACAAAAGTGCAACCACTTGTAGAGGATGCACGCATGTGACAACATACTCCAGACACGTGAACTAACTTACATGATTGGACATGCAAATGCACGTTCACATCTTTGAAAGTTCACAACTTGAAGGTTCGTATGAAGGGGACTTACTGTAGTTATATAAGTTGATGAACTCTCAGCTGTCTACAGGTGATTTAATGAATCAGATTTCTATCAGAAAACATTTAATTCAAACATGATTATAACCATTGCAACCCTGCCACAAAGACACTGGGGCAATCTTACAAATCTGTTTCTTGAATTATTCTTTGGATCATAAAATGGGAATTCCTCTTAAACATTTTTATCTCGGACAGGGTATCTTAACTTAAACTCCCCTTAATGAGGCATCAATGTGAGAAGATCGCCCTACCTTGGCTTACATATTTTTCTACCATGTTCCTTGTCCTCCATGCAAAAATGGGGAAGATAGCAGAAAGGGAAATTACATTCTTCCACATCATTTTAGAAACACTTCTTCAAAGAAAACAGCAGATACCCAGAGTCAGGTTTATCCGTTTTCCTCTGCATTGGAAGAAATGTATTTTTCATAAATGCAAGAATTCCTTTCCCTTAATCTTCACATTTCTCAAGACCTTACTGAGTTTAACTTGAGGCTACAAAAATGGGCTTGAGGTACATTTGGCAGTATGCCTTAAGATCTGCCTTCAGTTGCCAAGTGCCTCCACCTTACAAGCATTCAGCAGTTCCCTATTGATGAGATATTGAAAAGAAGGTACTGAAGATGAACTTCATAATAATGACCTGGAGACCAACAGATGCAGTAAGAGGAATTCTTTTTTCATTTTTATACATTTCTTCATTTTTTATACACAAATATACATACACTTTCTGTTTAGTAGACAGAAAAACAGTCTTAAGTAATTCTCAGGGTTTCCCTTCCCCCCATTACGTTTCTCAAATCTCAGCAATGAGGGGCTGATGAGGGCGGGACTAAGAGTATAGCCAGAAATGTGAAACATCATTGTGTACATTTGTTCATAATTTCTTGCTATTCTGAAGCACTTCTGGAATCTGCTTTCAATGCAGATTTGTTCTGAATGTGTCCTAAAGATTAGCTAAACCTTCATCATGTATTTACCTCAACCATTGATTGCTTGTGTGAATGGGGAGGGACATTGTTCAAAGAGCTCAACTACTATTTCAAGTGACCTCGAAATATCCGTATTTCGACTTGGATTCTATTCCAGCCATTCTGAACATGAGTGAACTTCAGCGAAAGAAAATAAAACAATAAAAATTGTTTATGTTTAACTAAGGCAGAGAGACTCCAAAATAATCACCGGTTCTGATAAGTGCCCTGGGCAATAATTCAGCTTCACAGCCTAGAGCCAGCATCCTTTTTTCAAAATCCAGGCTTTGCCATTTATTCGGCTCTGTACCCTTGGTGACTTATTTTACAACTGTTTCTCTATTTCTAATATGAATACTTAGTGTGGATTTCTCATGTTTCCGGGTATTGTTTAAACACTTTAATCTCAATTAAGTCATTTAATTTACTATACTAAAATGTCAGTAGGGTCATTATGCTAACTTTACAGACCAGGTAACTCAAACTCTGAAGTTGCAAGTAAGTTGTGGGTGTCTCTTAACTATTAGTGGAAAAGTAGGGATTTCAACCCAAGAAACTAGGCTGGAGCAAAGCACCTCTCAAGGGCTTTGCATGGTCAGTTTCCTACAAGGTAATCATTTTTTTCTTTTTGTATTGCATTCAATCATATAAGAAATACATTGGAAACATTATGGGCCCTGATATTCTAAATTGTGTTACAAGTTGAAACAGTTCACATTAACAGAATGAAAAAGTAGAATAAAATATCTAAAATACCAACAAAAATTAGCAGTTTATCACTGAGTGTACCTGGTGTTTAAAATAAATAAGGGAGTGGTGGGGAAAAAACTCCTAGCAACCATTGCATAATTTTAAAAGAATATTCATATATAAATCCTGAGACTTGAAAGAGGAAGTGCTGTATGGTGGGAAAACATGGCTCTGGCTTCAAACTGATTTAGGCTCCAATCTTAATTTACTAGCTGCGTGTCCTGTGAAAATTATACAACCTATGTGAGACTTGGTTTCTTCATCTGTAAAGTTGTATTAATATTTAACTGATAAATAAAACTGATAGATGGGTTAAATGAAGTAATATTTAGCATAGAATGTAAAGAGTATAAAATTGATCTTAAATATGTCTTAAAATCACAAAAATAAACACACTGACCATGTGTACATTCCAATAAACACAAAATGAACGTTACGACTTGTGTGACAGTACTTTATTTGTGAAAGACCGATGAAGAGAAAAAAAGAAGAAATTACCATATAGAAGACTTTTATACCTCTTCTTAAATCTATTTTAGAGTTTCCCTTGTTCTCTTTTCTCTTCAATGATTTTCCATCTTCCCAACTCTTTTATCTTCTGTTTATGTGTAGTTAGGACACCACAGAGGTTGGACTGGATCGCTGTGGCGTTAATTTGATTGCAGCTCACATTAGCTGACTGAATAGTTCACTCACCTTCACACGACTGGTAATAAAGTGCCCAGTGCAAGCTCAGAACCTTGTAGTGGTTTCTGGGAAAGACAGGGATTTTCAATAATACACTCCTTAATATGGCCCAATTATGAAAGACTTTTCAGTGGAAAAGCAATCCCAATTCATCTCACCTCAACTGTGCTGCACCTGAGACAACTTTTTTATTTACTTACCTTTTTGGCTACTTGATTTTGATCAATTATTAGGAGTTTTCAGGTGTTAAATTAAACACAAGGTGTGTGTGTGGGGGAGCTATACAATGTCATGAATATATTTGCATCAATGATACTCATAGTGAAAATAAAATCAATTAAATGTTTTATCTATATTGCTCAGGATCCAAAATAAAAGGGACTGCTAGTTTATATCAAATACTAAATGCAAACAAAACTGGGCAATTATCCTGATTTCTCTTTTGTTGCTTCATGGTTACCATTTCATCTAAAAGAGATTGTTGCATAAATGAAATATTTCTGGAAAGAGGCACTATGCAAGAGAGTATTACATCCAATCCAGATATTCAATAAAAAATATTAGAGCAAGCTCTAATAAAAGTTGGCTTAGGATGACTGTTAGCAGACAGTCAGCCATGTGTGTACTTTCTGCCAGAGCAAAGTCATTAACGTGGAGCTGCAGAGAAAGAAAAGAATGTCCTTTGCTACCATTATTTACAACATCTGTGAAAGAGGGGAGAGTTGGCAGGTAAAAAGCCACTTAGGGATACATTCGACATTTTTATGGAGGAAAAGAAGAAACTTCACCCTTCCTGCCCCCATCCCTACCTTTGTATTCTATCATCTAACTTTTCCCCTTCCTCCTACTGTGGAGAAACACTTCAGGGATGCTGTATAGACAGATCTGGTGCTTTTTCTTTGCTACCAACACATAGCACCAAAAAGTGTGTGAGAAGACACCACATCCCTGTAAAGTTGTTTTTCTGTCACTCACAGAATTCTCTTGACTCTCTGAGTTGGGGGTCAGACCTCACACCTGTAAAGCCTGTACAAGAGAGTCCATCTGTCAGTCACCCCATGGGTTCCTGCAGCACTGCTTCTATCCAGTTCTTTTCATCCAGCAGTAAAGAAGTGGATAGAGGGCTATATCCTCAGTCTACAGTGCTACCATCATTATGACGAATGGGAGAGAACCTGGACTAATTTCACACATGAATATGACTCAGTTTCATCAAAAGAGATGCTATGTTTTAACCAAAAATAGATTTGTAAGAAATCTTTAAATTGAACTCTATTGAAACTGTATTATTATAATTATGGGAAATCTAATTTAACCCATGCCAGGAATGCATTATTTCACTAAAAGGAAATGTATAATTTAAAAATCATTCTTGGAATGTTAAAGCGACCAGGGAGAAAAAAAAAAAAGAGGGTGGAGCATTGTTTAATCTCAATATCTTTTATTAGACTAAATATACGAGTTTAATTACCTATTAAAATTACAAGCTACAGTGATTACATAAGTCTCTAGTTACTAGTAAATCACAAAATTATATCTTATAAAGGCTTCCAAGCAGAAGATCATCCTTCAGTTTAATTCATGAATAATTATCTGGGACTCAAGAGTAAAAATAAGATGTCTTTCACATTCATAGCAAGGAAAACAGATTTCTTTTTCTTAAAATATAAGTCTTGTTTACTCTCACAAGTAAAGTGAGAACTGGAGTGCATACACAACTAAGAATAGATTCTTTAATTAAATACATCTTTTTATTTGATTATATTGCCCAAGTATTATACTGTTATTATAAGTTTCATTGTATTGCTTTTCCCCAGCTTTAAGTATAACTGACAAATAAAAATCATATATATTCAAGTGTAAAATGTGATGTTTTGATATACTTATATGTTGTGAAATGATTACCACAATCAAGCTAATTATCATACACAACACCTCACATAGTTGCCTTTTTTTTTTTTTTGGTAGTTAGAACACTTAAGATCTACTTTCTTAGTAAATTTCAAGTATACAACACTGTATTATTAACTATAGCTACTATGCTGTACATTAGATATTTAGAACTCATTCATTCTGTGTAATTGAAACTCTAACATTTGACCAAAATCTCGTCATTCATCCAATCTCCCAGCCCCTGGCAATCATCTTTCTACTATCATTTTTTATATGTTTGAAAATTTAAGATTCCACATATAAGTGAGTTTGTGCAGCTTTTGTATTTCTGTCCCTGGCTTATTTCACTTAGAATAATGCCCTCCAATTTCATCCAAGTTGTTACTAATGGCAGGATTTCCTTATTTTTAAAAGCTAAATAATATCCATTGTATATAAATTATACCACATTTTCTTTATCCATTTGTCCATTGACAGACAAGTAGGTTGTTTCCATATTTTAGCTATTGTGAATAATACTGCATTAAACATGGGAGTGTATATATGTTTTGGAAGAATTCACAGGTGAAACCATCTGATCCAGGGATTTTCTCTGTTGGGAGGTTTTTGATCACTGATTCAATCTCCTTACTCATTATTGATCTATTCACATTTTCTCTTCCTTCATAATTCAGTCTTGGGAGTTTGTATGTTTCCAGGAACTTATTTCTTCTAGATTTTCCAATTTGTGGGCATATAATTGTTGACAGTTGTCTCTTATGATCCTTTATATTTCTGTGGTATCAGTTGTGATGTCTCCTTTTTCATTTCTGATGTCATTTATCTGAATCTTCTCTCTCTTTCTCTTGGTTAGTTTAGCTAAAGTTTTGCCAATTTTGTTTATCTTTGCAAAAAGCCAACCGATTGTCATAGATCTCTTCTATTGCTTTTTAGTCTTTACTTCATTTATTTCTGCTCTAATATTTATTATTTCTTTCCTCCTGCTAACTTTGTACTTAGTTTGTTCTTCTTTTTCTAAGTTCCCTGATGTGTAAAGTTAGGTTATATATTTCACATCTTTCTTTTTTCATAACATAGGCATTTATAACCATAAACTTCCCTCTTAGAACTGCTTTTGCTGCACCCCATAAATTTCAGTATGTTGTATTTCCATTTTTGTTTCTCTCAAGATACTTTTGATTTCCCTTTTGATTTCTTCTCTGATCCATTGATTATGTAGAAGTGTGAAATTTAATTTCCACATATTTGTCAATTTTCCTCCTATTACTGATTTCTACTTTCATACTATTGTGGTATGATTTCAATATTCTTAAATTTGTTAAGACTTATTTTGTAGCTTAACATATGATCTATCCTTGAGAATGCTTTGCAGACACTTTAGAACAATGTATATTCTGCTGCTCTTAGGTGGAATGTTCTATGTACGTCTGTTAGGTACATATGGTCTATGGTGTTATTCAAGTCTACACTTTCCTTGTTGATTTTCCCTCTGGATGATCTATCCATCATTGAAAATGGGTGTTGAAGTTCCCTGCTATTATTGTGTTGCTGCCTATTTCTTCTTTTAGTTCTGTAACTGGGTACATATACATTTATAGCTGTTAAAATACTCACTCAATGAATTGACCCCTTTATCATTTTATAGTGACCTTCTTTGTCTCTTGTAACAGATTTTGACTGAAAGTCTATTTTGTGTGTTATAAGTATAGTGACCCTTGCTACCTTTTGGTTACCATTTACATGAAATATATTTTTCCATCCCTTCACTTTCAGTCTTTGTGTCCTTAAAGTAGAAATGAGTCTCTTGTAGGCAGCATATTGTCAGATCCTGTTTTTTTATCCATTAAGCCACTATGCATATTTGATTGGAGAATTCAATCCATTTACATTTTAAGTGATGTTAAGTAAGACAGGTAATTATAGGTAAGGATTTACTATTGCCATTTCATTGTTTTCTGATGCTTTGTAGCTTCTTTCTTTCTTCCTCTCTTGCTATCTTCCTTTATGATTTGTTAATTTTTTTGAAGTGGTATATTTGTATCCCTTTCTCTTTTTTGTATCTACTAGAGATTTCTTCTTTGTGGTTACCATGAGGTTTACACAAAACATCTTATAACAGTCCATTTTAAACTGACAGCAACTTAACTTCAATCATATTAAAAAACTCTACAGTTTACTTCTCCCTCCAAACATTTTTAGGCTATTGATATCACAACTTACAGCTTTTCATATTCTGTAAACTTTAACAAATTATTATAGCTATAGTTATTTTTAATACTTTTGCCTTTAGTTATTGTATTAAAGTTAAAAGTAATTTATACACCACCATTAGAGTATTAAAGTATTCCAAATTCGACTGCATATTTACATTTACCAGTGAGTTTGATATTTTTACATGTTTTCATGCTGTTTCTTTCATTTTAACTTGAAGAACTACCATTAGTATTTCTTGTAAGATAAGTCTAGTGGTGATGAAATCCCTCAATTTTTGTTTGTCTGGAAAAGTCTTTTTCTCACTTTCATTTTTGAAGGGCAGCTTTGCTGGGTATAATTTTGTTTGCCAGTTTTTGTTTTTTTTCCAGCATTTTGACTATATCAAACCACAGGAGATAGTGCTCACTAACATACTCTGTGTATGTAATAACATGCAGAAAAGAGGAAGATCACAATAAACTAAAAATTTAGGTTTTAAATTAGAGATACCAAAGAGGAATTAAAGGTAAGATATCTCTCTAAGGAATCCTAACCAAAGTAAATAATGCAAACATCATTAAAGAGGTGGGTTTTTCATAAAACATTGCAGTGACAATTCTGTCAGAAGAATCCCTGATTCCTTTTGTTTTCTATCTTCTTTTCAGATTATGAGTTATAAAATATACAGATAACAAAAGGAAATGTTGGAATTATGAAAATTACTTAGCCTTATTATAGGCTTTATAGCTTTATAGGTAGGGAGAGGGAGAATAAAATATAGACATGACCCTGACCATGTTGTAGAACAGATTTTCAAGATTGCTAGACAGGGCCCATAGTGCTTTAATCAGCTAATTTATGAAAAGATGGTAGCTTTGTGTACCATCTTTTAAAGAGTAAAAGATGATACTCTTATAAAGAGTATCATTTGGACAGAGTTTTAGCATGTACTGAACGTTTTTACATAGGATATATCATTTTATCTCATGATAATCTTAAAAATTCAGTATTGTTATCTACATATCACAAATGGAGACACAGGTTCAGAGAATTTTTGCAAATTAACAATAACCATATATCTAATAAGTTTGAAAGTTAGTATTTAAATCCAATTTCACCTCTTTATTCTCTAGAACTTGAAAAGTTAGCAACACATATATTCTTTAAGCAGGAAACTACTTTGTCTTCTACATTAAGTGTTACATTCACCATTTACATAATATGCATGATAAATCATGTAATTATGATTAGCCTGATTCTCTGTTATATCCTCAAAGAGATGTTAACTTTTCTTAATATTCCCATCCTGTCTGATATTAAACTAGCACTAGTCTTACTGGTTTGGACATACATTTTAGATTATCTGATCTACTGTGTACCTATGATAAGATAACAATCAATACCACCTCTTGGCCAGTAGATACGTCACCAATATTTTATGCATCCTAATGATTTGTCTTTCCCTTTTAGCCTACATATTACCTGAAAGCCACCTATCAATAATACAGTTAACTGAAAATTTTTATAAATTAACAGAAACTTGTGTTGCACATATTAATTACTACTGAAATATGTATCATCTGGCTACTGCACATGCATATCACTGAATACCAAGGTTGGTGTTCTTTTTTTAATAAATGTAAAAAATTTCCTCCTACCACTGCATTTTAATTCCTTCAGAAAATGTGGAATGGTTAAGAGAGAAGATGAGAGACTTCTCAAGTACACAAGGGCATTTCTTCAGTTATAATTTTTTAAATAACTCTGATTTCTCATGTGAGTTTTATAACTCAGTGTCTTTCACTAACTATGAGAGAAAACCGTACCCTTAATTTGTGCATTTTCATCACAGCCAAAATCATTAAGCTGAACAACACTAAAAATATCAAGAAGTGAAGAGACTTCAAGTTCTGAAAACCTAATCCCAGATGACACTCTACAAAACTTTTTTTTCCTGAGTTTATAAAAATGGGCTGTTCTAAAAAATATATAGACTCTCTTGTGGAAGATTCTGTCTTCATTTTCTCTAGTATATCTTTATTCCCCCAAATAGTCTTTGTATGCTTCCTTTTATAACAAATGCATGACAATCTGTCCTTCAGAGAAGAAAATAAGGAAATAATATTATATGCTTTCATTCAAAATAAATTAAACAATTTTAAATGAGGTATAATAACAAACTCTAAAAATAAGAATTTTAAAATAATTATTCCAACAGAGCAGAATGAACATGTATTAAGTATCTGTGTGTGTGTGTGTGTGTGTTTAAATTACTGTCTTATCCTGAATGGAGGGTGTCAGCATAAGTCAACACCAACCAAAAATTGTTCCTAACAAAACACAGTGTTGATTTTTTTAAACTGAGAATAACAGAATTGACTCCAGGTAGGTTGGGAAAAATTATCTTTCACTAATATGTATACAAAAATGGATTTTTTATGGAAAGAAGATGTTGCACAAGTTTGTATCTAAATACTGTCTAGAAAATTGATCTCAATAAGTAAAGCTATGTTACCACTTAACAGGCAAATAACAAAAACAATTACTGTGGTTATATGTGTGCCTCTAAAGAGAAATAGAGGATTCAAGTAATTCATATGGAAGTACTTAGTTTTCCAAGTATTTCAACTTTTAAAAATTCCACACTTGTGTTACATCGATGAGATGTCAGAATAGGAGTTTTCAGGCTTCATCCCACTCAGAGAAACACTAATTTTTGCAACCACTCACAGATGAGAATAACTTTGTGGGAACTTGGGGATCCAGCAGAGTTTCTAGCATGCCATTAGAGCAAAAATAATCCAAGAACAGGTGCATAAAAGAGGGTAAGAAGTATAGTTTCACTTTACCAGCATTGTCCCTTCTCTAAGGCAGCAAATTTCAATATCAAGAGAGATGCCCTTGGCCTGTGATTTCTTCCACAGGAGAAAATAAGCATGTAGTGAGCACCCAGCTTTCCTACCCACCTAGATGCAGCCCAAGAGGCCAATTCTTTCCTTTTCCACCCGGAACACTGTGGAGATCAGCATGCTGAATAGGCTGGAGAGCTGGGAGCATGGAAAAGAAATTTTAAGAAAAAAGAAAGGTTTGAAATATATAACCTAACTTTACACCTCAAGAAACCAGAAAAAAAGAAGAAACTAAGCATAAAGTTAACAGAAATAAATAAATAAATCTTAGAGCAAGAATAAATTAAATAGAAAAAAACAATTAAAAAAAAAGATGAACAGTAATAAGAACAGCAACAAATAGATAGCAAAAAAAAAAGTAAAATTAGCAAACTTTTAACAAGACTAACCAAGAGAAAAAGAGAGGAGATTCAGATAAATGAAATCAGGAATGAAATTAGGAATGAACAGATACCACAGAAATACAAAGAATCATAAGAGACCACTATCAACAATTATATGCCAACAATTTGGAAAATCTATTGTAGAAGGAATAATTTCCTGGTAACATACAGTCTCCCAAGACAATTACGAAGGAAAAGAAAATGTGAACAGATCAATAGTGTGTAAGGGAATTGAATGAGTAAACAAAGTCCTCTCAACAAAGAAAGCCCAATACCAGATGATTTCATAGATGAATTTTACCAAATATTTAAAGAATAATTAAGCCAATCCTTCTTAAACTCTTCCAAAAAATTGAAGAGAAGAGAACACTTCCAAATTCTTTTTATAAAAAATATATGACCCTCATACCAAGGCCAGATTAAGGACACTATGAGAAAAGAAATTTACAAGCCAATATCCCTGAGGAACATAGATTCAAATATCATCAACAAAACACTACCAAATCAAATTCAACAGTACATTAAAAGGATAGTACACCATGATCACTTGCAATTTATCCCTGTGATACAAAATGGCTCAACATACCCACATCAATAAATGTCATATCACATTAACAGAATGAAATATAAAAACCATATGACCATCTCAATAGATGTAGAAAAAGTATTTGATAACATTTTCAAAATGTCTATACTACCCAAAGCGATCTACATAATGAATGCAATCCCTATCAAAATTACAACAGCATTTTTCAAAGTAATAGAAAAACTAAATTAAAATTCATGGGAAGCCACAAAAGACCCCAAAAAGGCAAAGCAATTTTGAGCAGGAAGATCAAAGCTGGAGACATTACACTGCCTGATTTCAAACTATGAAAGCTATAGTAATCAACACAGCATGACACTGGCATAAAAACAAAGACCAATTGAGCATAATAGAGAGCCCAGAAATAAACCCATGCACATAAGGTCAACTAATCTTTGACATGGGCATTAAGAATACACAATGTGGAAAGGATAATCTCCTCAATAAATGTGTTGGGAAAACTGGACATCCACATACAAAAGAGTAAAACTGGACTCATACCATATGCAAAAAATCAAAACAATAGGGATTAAAGACTTAAACATAAGAGCTGAAATCATTATATTCCTAGGTTTTGGATACACCTAAGCACAGGCAACATAAGCAAAATGAACAAGTGGGACTACATGAGACTAAAAAGCTTCTGTACAGCAAAGGTAACAATCAAAAAATGAAAAAGCAACCTCCGTGTGGGAGAAAATATTTCCAAACCACACATCTGATAAGTGGTTAATATCCAAAATATTTAAGAAATGCCTTTGACTCAATGGCAAAAAGTACTACTGCTACTACTACTGGCCTGATTAAAAATGGACAAATGACCTAAATAGACATTTTTCCAAAGATATACAAATGACCAACAAATGGTATACCAGGTGGTCAAAAGGTGCAAACTTTCAGCTATAAGATAAATAAGCTCTGGAGATGTAATGTAAAGTAGGGTGACTATATTTAATAGCACTGTATTGTATGCTTGAAAGTTGCTAAGGGAATAAATTATAAAGTTCTCATTATAAGAAAAATATTTGTAAGTATGTGAGGTTATGGATGTCAACTAAACTTACTGTAGCATTCATTATGTAATATATACATGTATCAAATCATTATTTGTACACTTGAAACTAATACAATATTATATGTCAATTATACCTCAATAAAACTGGAAAAAATAATGTAAAATAAAAATGGAAAGATTGATACACAGACGGGGGTATGGGATTTCCCCCCAAGCCTCCTCGCATTCTGGAGGCGGAAACAGTAAAATTTTATAATCATTATATAGTCCCTCTAAATGAAAAAAGGACATAACACATAACATGGTAATGCAGGTATATTTACTAATTCTAGTTTGAGGGTAAACATAATGAAAATAAACATAAATGTTTGGTAGCTACTATTCATCCTCAATTACTCTGCTTGTTCTTATTAACGAAGCAAGAGCAAAAATAAACTATGAGGAACTTGTGACAAATAAAACATTCTTGGAAATATCAGAATATCTCACTAGTTGAAAGATAAATTGTAAAAGTTGCATTCTGCACACCTCATAAGAGGTTATATTTTTGTAAGTAATTACATTGATTTAATTATGAATAAAATATAATTTCTGGTAATTTCTAAAGAGATAGTATTTCATCAGTGTGGGTCTAACAGAAATCTTTACAAAAGTAATACATTAGTTTAGAAAAAGACAAATGAAACATGATCTTACTCTAAATGAGCCTGCAATTCAGGGTAGAGAGTCAGGCAAATACAAACAGAAAAATAAACAAACAAAAAAAACTACAGTAGGATATCCCCTCACATCTGTTAAGATGGCTATTATAAAAAAGGGAAGAAGAACAAAGCTGGAGTTATCATGCTCCCTGACTTCAGACACTACTGCAAATCTACAGTAATAAAAACAGCATGGTACTGGCACAAAAACAGACACATAGATCATTGGAACAGAATAGAGAGCCCAGAAATAAAGCCACGCACTTACGATCAATTATCTACAGCAGAAGAGAAAAGAATAAACAATGGAGAAAAAGTATCTTCAATAAATGGTGCTGGGAAAACTGGACCGTTACAGGTAAAAGAATAAAATTAGGACATTCTTTCACACCACATACAAAAATAAACTCAAAATGGATTAAAGACCTAAATGTAAGACCTGAAACCATAAAACTCTTAGAAGAGAAAATAGGCGGAACACTCTTTGACATAAATCATAGCAATATTTTTTGGATCTGTTTTCCAAGTCAAAAGAAACAAAAGTGAAAATAAACAAATATGACATAATTAAACTTAAAAGCTTTTGCACAGAAAAGGAAATCACAGATGAAATGAAAACACTGAATGGAAGAAAATATTTGCAAACAATATGACTGATAAGGGATTAGCACCCAAAATATATGAGCAACTCATACTACTCAACATAAAAAAAAAACCCAATTTTAAAAAGGGAAGAAGACTTGAATAGACATTTTTCCAAAGAAGACATACCAATGGTCAAGAAGCACATGAAAAGATGTTTGACGTCACTAATCATCAAAGCAATGCAAATCAAAACCACAGTGAGACATCACCTCACATCTATCAAAATGGGTATCATCAAAAAGTCTACAAATAACAAATGTTGGTGAGGAAGTGGAGAAAAAGTAACTCTTGTATACTGTTAGTGGGAATGTAAATTAGTGCAACCACTATAGAAACAAGTATAGAGGTTCCTTGTAAACTAAAAAAAAAAAACTACCATATGATCCAACAATTCCACTCCTGGGCATATATCCAAAGAAAATGAAAACACTAATTTGAAAAGATACATGCACCCCAATGTTCATAGCAGCATTATTTACAATAGCCAAGATATGGCAGAAACCTAAATGCCCATTGACAGATGAATGGATAAACAAGATGTGGCATATGTACACACACACACACACACAAACACTGGAATATTACTCATCCATAAAAAAGAATGAAATTCTGCCATTTGCAATAATGTGGTTGTAGAAGATATTATATTTAGTGAAGTCAGACAGAGAAAGACAAATACTCCACTTTTTAACTTGTATGTGAAATAGAAATAATAAGAGAAACAAATGTATATAACAGAACAGAAACAAACTCACAGTTGTAGAAAACAAACTAGCTGTTACCAGTAGCGAGAGGGAAGAGAAGGGGCAAGAGAAGGGTATGGGATTAAGAGATAAAAACTACTATGTGTAAAATAGATAAACAACAAAGATAAGTATATGCCCAGGGAAATATAGCCATTATCTTGTAATAACTTTAAATGGAATATAATCTGTAAAAATATAGAATCACTATGTTGTATATCTGAAACAAATATAATATGATAAATCAAACCCACTTCAATAAATAAGAAAACGTGGTAAAGGATGGACTATTTTTCAACCATAAAAAGCAGGAAATCCTGCCATTTGTGACAACAGGGATGACCCTAGATGATTCTATGATCAATGAAATAAGCCAGACCCAGAAAGAAAAATACTACATGATCTCACTTATATGTGGAATCTTAAAAAGTCAAGGTCACAGAGCCAAAGTGTAGAATGATGGTTTCAAAGGGTCAGTTGGGGAGGAGTGTAAGGGAAGATGTAGGTCCAGGGGTACAAATTTTCAGTTACAGGTGAATAAATTCTGAAGATCTAAGTACAGCATGGTGATTTTAGTTAGTGATACTGGATTATATATCTGAAATTTGCCAAGAGGGTAGGTCTTAAAAGTGTTCTCAACACAAAATAAAATGGTAAATATGTGAGGTGATGGATGTGTTAATTAAGTTGATTATGGTAATCACTTCACAGTGTATATGTACCTTATATCATCATGTTGTATCCCTTAGAAAATCAAAATAAACATTTGACATTTGTTTATATCCTTTGCTTTTCTCATCAATTGCAATTCTCTCCCACACTTCCATCCTCATATTTTTTGGCACGCCAACACAGGCATTTAAATAAAATTCAACTTCAATTTGTTGCTTGAACATTAAATTATTTTTAACTTAGGTCTCCTGATCTAGCATTCAATAGTAAAAAAGAGGATTTAAAAAGTATTTAGAGAGTGGGAAATATATTTAATTAAAAAAGAAAAACTAACATAGGGAGAAAAGAATATGGGAACTCTATCTCCTTTAAGCTTTCATTTTTACTATATATATTTTGAAGTTTTAGGTGATTTCACTTTTTTTGCTCTCAGCCATTGAATCATTATCCACAAGTAAAAGTGGCTGTTATAAAGAAGCACAAGAAGAAAAATTATGACTGCGGAAATTAGAAAAGGTTGAGAAAAAACAGGAAATGGAAGCAGAAGAGTGAAGTCAGATGATTGGCTAACAGAAAAAAAATGTATGGAAATGTAGTCATGATAAGGAGAAAAAATTTGGAGGAAAAGTGAGATGAACATGTGTTCCTATTGGAGGACAAATGAGGGAGTGATAAGAGGTTATGAAAAACCCTTTCCAGAGTCTTTTATTAGTTCATTCATGCATTCCATTATGCTTCTACCCATCATTTTTTCATTAATCTACTTACCTGTCACTTATATTATGAAACAACTATACTTAAAAAAGTATTAGAGTGTAGGGAAAAATTGTACTTCATTGGAAAAGTATGGCTTCTCTGGCGCATTATCTGTTTCTGTTTCTATGGGAGTTATTTTACAACTTTTTAAATTTCAGATGGCTGCTAACAATGCAAAATAATTCTTGCCTGAAGACATGTAATTCTGTCCAGCACAGGTAAAATTGACTTCTGTCACCAACTGTGGACATTCACCCACTCAGTTCAATATTCTAGATTTATAATGTCTGTTGTTTGGATTATCCTTGGGATCAGTTGCAACACATTACCAGTTGAGTCATTACTGACTTAAATAAAAAATTAACATGTTTATTTTTATGTGTATGACAATTATGATTTACCAATTTTTGAAAAAACTTTTAATAACCCTCTTATTTTGTAAATCTTTTACTCAAAATTTTCTTTTGGGGAAAAAAGGAGTTGGTGTTAGTGGTTATTTCACCATAATACTATGTGAATACCATGGTAATTAAGTATTTCAACTTTTTTGGAGATATAATTGATATCCAATATACAGTTTCAGACATACAACATAAGAATAGATATTTGTATGTATTGAAAAATGATCACCACAATAAGCCTAGTTAACATCTGTCACCATATATAGAATTTTTCTTCTTATGATGAGAACTTTAAAATTTACTTAGTATTTCAGGGACCTTCAAGATAACGGATGACTAAGACGTGGAGATCACCTTCCTCCCCACAGATACATCAAATATACATCTACATATGGAACAACTCATACAGAACACCTACTGAATGTTGACAGAAGACCTCAGAGTTCTGAAAAGGCAAGAAAATCCCCATGTACCTGGGTAGATAAAAAGAAAAGACAAAACAATAGGGATGGGACCTGCACCTCTGGAAGGGATCTGTGAAGGAGGAAAAGTTTCCACACACTAGGCAGACACTTCACTGGCAGAGATGGGGGTTGGGCAGGGAGGGAAGCTTTGGAGCCACAGAGGAGAGCACAGCAACAGGGGTGCAGAGGGCAAAGCAGAGAGATTCCCACACAAAGTATTGGTGCTGACCAGCACTCATTAGCCTGAGATGTTTGTCTGCTCACCCAACGGGGTGGGTGGAGGCTGGGAGCTGAGGCTCAGGCTTCAGAGGTCAGATCGCAGGGAGAGGACTGGGGTTGGCTCATGAACACAGCCTGAAGGGGGCTAGTGCACCACAACTATCTGGGAGGGTGTCTGGGAAAATGTCTGGATCTGCCTAAGAGGCAAGAGACCATTGTTTTGGGGTGTGCAAGGAGAGGGGATTCTTTACCTGTCTGCCCACAGAAGGCAGAGCACCAACTAAACAAGCTCCAGTGATAGACGTGAGCTGTGGCTATCAGATCGGACCCCAGAGACAGACATGAAATGCTAAGGCTGTTGCTGCAGCCACCAAGAATCCAGTGTGCAAGCAGAGGTCTCTATCCACACACACCCCGCCCCCCTGCCCAGGAGCCTGTGCAGCCCGACACTGTCTGGGTCCTGTGATCCAGGGACAACTTCCAAGGGAGAACACACAGCACACCTCAGATTGTGGCAACATCATGGTGGCCTCTGCCACCACAGGCTCATCGCGAATTCCATAACCCTCCCTCCCCCTGGCCTGAGTGAGCCAGAGCCCCTTAATCAGCTGCTGCTTTAACCACCTCCTGTCTGGGCAGGGAAAATATGCCTGAGGGTGACCTACACACAGAGGTGGGGCCAAAACCAAAGCTGAACACCAGGAACTGTGCGAATAAAGAAGAGAAAGGGAAATTTCTCCCAGCAGCCCCAGGAGTAGAGGATTAAATCCCCACAATCAACTTGATGTACCCTGCATCTGTGGAATACCTGAATAGACAATGAATCATCCAAAAATTGAGGCAGTGGACTTTGGGAGCAACTGTAGACTTGGGGTTTGCTGCGACTGATTTGTTCCTGATTTTTATGCTTATCTTAGTATAGTTTTTAGCACTTGTTGTCATTGGTGGGTTTGTTTATTGGTTTCGTTGCTCTCTTCTTTTTTATTATTATTACTTTTTAATTTTTTAATTAATTTTTTTTATTTTAGTAATTTCATTGTTATTTATTAATTTATTATTATTTTTTCTTTACTTTTTTCTCCCTTTTCTTCTGAGCCATGTGGCTGACAGGGTATTGGTGTCCTGCCCTCGTGTCAGGCCTGAGACTCTGAGGTGGGAGAGTTGAGATCAGGACATTGGACCATCAGAGACTTCCCAGCCCCAAATATTCAACTGGCAAGAGCTCTCCCAGAGATCTCTATCACAACCCTAAGACCCAGCTCCACCCAATGGCCAGCAAGCTCCAGTGCTGGAAGCCCCATGCAAAACAACTAGCAGGACAGGAACATAAACACACCCATTAGCAGAGAGGCTGCCTAAAATCATAATAAGTTTTCAGACACCCAAAAACACATGACCTGATGCAGCACTACCCACCAGAAAGATAAGATCCAGCACTACCCATCAGAACACAGGCACCAGTCCCCTCCACCAGGGAGCCTACACAAGCCATTGAACCAACCACATCCACTGAGGGCACATACCAAAACAACAGGAACTACAAAATTGCATCCTGAAAAAAGGAGACCCAAACCACAGTAACATATGCAAAATGAGAAGACAGGGAAATATGCAGAAGATGAAGGAGTAAGGTAAAAACTCATGAGACCAAACAAATGAAGAGGAAATAGGCAGTCTACCTGAAAAAGAATTCAAAGTAATGATAATAAAGATGATCCAAAATCTTAGAAATAGAATGGAGAAAATACAAGAAACGTTTAACAAGGACCTAGAAGAACTAAAGAGCAAACAAACAGTGATAAAAACCACAATAAATGAAATTAAAAATTCTCTAGATGGAATCAATAGCAGAATAACTGAGGAAGAAGAACAGATAAGTGACCTGGAAGATAAAATAGTGGAAATAACTACCACAGAGCAGAAAAAAGAATGAAAATAATTAAGGGCATTCTCAGAGACCTCTGGGACAACATTAAACACCCAACATTTGAATTATACAGGTCCCCAAAGAAGGAGAGAAAAAGAAAGGGACTGAGAAAATATTTGAAGAGATTATAGTTGAAAACTTCCCTAATATGGGAAAGGAACTAGTCAGTCGAGTCCAGAAAGCACAGAGAGTCCCATACCAGATAAATCCAAGGAGAAGCATGCCAAGACACATATTTATCAAGCTATCAAAAATTAAATATGAGGAAAAATATTAAAAGTAGCAAGGGAAAAACAACAAATGATATACAAGGGAATCCCCATAAGGTTAACAGCTGATCTTTCAGCAGAAACTCTGCAAGCCAGAAGGGAGTGGTAGGACATATTTAAAGTGGTAAAAGGGAAAAACCTACAAAGAAGATTACTCTCCCCAGCAAGGATCTCATTCAGATTCACCAGAGAAATTAAAAGCTTTATAGACAAGCAAAAATTAAGATAATTCAGCACCACCAAACTAGCTTTACAAGAAATGCTTAAGGAACTTCTCTAGGCAGGAAACACAAGAGAAGGAAAAGATCTACAATAACAAACCCAAAACAATTAAGAAAATAACAATAAGAACATACATATCAATAACTACCTTAAATGTAAATGGATTAAATGCTCCAACCAAAAGAAACAGACTGGATAAATGGATACAAAAAGAACACCTGTATATATGCTATCCACAAGAGACCCACTTCAGACCTAGGGAAACATACAGAATGAAAGTGGGGGGATGGAAAAAGGTATTCCATGCAAATGGAAAACAAAGGAAAGCTGGAGTAGCAATTCTCATATCAGACAAAATAGACTTTAAAATAAAGACTATTACAAGAGACAAAGAAGGATACTACAAACTGATCAAAGCATCAATCCAAGAAGAAGATATAACAATTGTAAATATTTATTCACTCAACATAAGAGCACCTCAATACATATGGAAAATGTTAACTGTCATAAGAAGGGAAATGGACAGTAACACAATCATAGTAGGGAACATTAACGTCCCACTGTCACCAATGGACAGATCATCCAAAATGAAAATAAATAAGGAAACACAAGCTTTAAATGAGACATTAAACAAGATGGACCTAATTGATATTTATAGGACATTCCATCCAAAAGCAGCAAAATACACTTTCTTCTCAAGCACCCATGGAATATTCTTCAGGATAGATGATATCTTGGGTCACAAATCAAGCCTTGGTAAATTTAAGCTAGCAATTACATGGAAAACTCAGTGAAAAATACAAACACCTGGAGGTTAAAAAAATACACTGCTAAATAACCAAGAGATCACTGAAGAAATCAAAGAGGAAATCAAAAAATACGGAGAAACAAATGACAATGAAAACACGATGACCCAAAACATATGAGATGCAGCAAAAACATTTCTAAGAGGGAAGTTTACAGCAATACAATCCTACCTCAAGAAACAAGAAACATCTCAAATAAACAAGCTAACCTTACACCTAAAGCAATTAGAGAAAGAATAACAAAAACACCGCAAAATTAGCAGAAGGAAAGAAATCATAAAGATCAGAGCTGAAATAAAATAAATAGAAACAAAGAAAACAATAGCAAAGATCAATAAAACTAAAAGCTGGTTCTTTGAGAAGAGAAAAAAAATTCATAAACCATTAGAGAGACCCAGCAAGAAAAAAAGGGAGAAGACTTAAATCAATAGAATTAGACATGGAAAAGGAGAGGTAACAACTGACACTGCAGAAATACAAATGATCATGAGAGATTAATACAAGCAACTCTATGCCAATAAAATGGAAAACCTGCAAGAAATGGACAAATTCTCAGAAAAGCACAACCTTCCAACACAGAACCAGGAAGAAATAGAAAATATAAACAGACTAATCACAAGGACTGAAATTGAAACTGTGATTAAAAATCTTCCAATAAACAAAAGCCCAGGACCAGACGGCTTCACAGGCGAATTCTATCAAAGATTTAGAGAAGAGCTAACACTTATCCTTCTCAAACTCTTCCAAAATATATCAGAAGGAAGAACACTCCCAAACTCATTCTATGAGGCCACCATCACCCTGATACCAAAACTAGACAAAGAAGTTACAAAAAAAGAATACTACAGGCCAATATCACTGATGAAAATAGATGCAAACAACCTCAACAAAATACTAGCAAACAGAATCCAACAGCACATTAAAAGGATCATACACCATGACAAAGTGGGATTTATCCCAGGAATGCAAGGATTCTTCAATGTATGCAAATCAATCAGTGATACACCATATTAATATATTAACACATTGAAGAATAAAAACCATATGATCATCTCAGTAGATGCAGAAAGAGCTTGTGACAATATTCAACACCAATTTATGATAAAACCTTTCCAGAAAGTAGGCATAGAGGGAACTTAACTCAGCATAATAAAGGCCATATATGACAAACCCACAGCAAACATCGTCCTCAATGGTGAAAAACTGAAAGCATTTCCTCTAAGATCAGGAACAAGACAAGGTTGCCTACTCTCACCACTTTTTTTTTGTGTGTGTGTGGTACACGGGCCTCTCACTGTTGTGGCCTCTCCCGTTGTGGAGCACAGGCTCCTGATAAGCAGGCTCAGCGGCTATGGCGCACAGGCCTAGCCGCACCGCGGCATGTGGGATCTTCCCGGACTCGGGCACGAATCCGTGTCCCCTGCATCGGCAGGCAGACTCTCAACCACTGTGCCACCAGGGAAGCCCTCACCGCTTTTATTCAACATAGTTTTGGAAGTTTTAGCCACAGCAATCAGAGAAGTAAAAGAAATAAAAGAATCCAAATTGGAAAAGAAGTTAAACTGCTACTATTTGTAGATGACATGATACTATACATAGAGAATCCTAAAGATGTTACCAGAAAACTACTAGAGCTAATCAATGAATTTGGTAAAGTAGCAGGATACAAAATTAATGCATAGAAATCTCTTGCATTCCTATACACTAATGATGAACAATTAGAAAGAGGAATTAAGGAAACACTCCCATTTATGATTGCAATAAAAAGAATAAAGTACTTAGGTATAAACCTACCTAAGGAGACAAAAGACCTGTACGCAGAAAATTATAAGACACCCATGAAAGATATTAAAAACGATACAAGCAGGTGGAGTGATATACCATGTTGTTGAATTAGAAGAATCAATATTGTGAAAATGACTATACTACCCATAGCAATCTGCATATTCAATGCAATCTCTATCAAACTACCAATGGCATTTTTCACAGAACAAAAAATTTCACAATTTGTATGGAAACACAAAAGACCCCATGTAGCCAAAACAAACTTGAGAAAGAAAGACAGAGCTGGAGGAATCAGGCTCCCTGACTTCAGACTCTACTACAAAGCTGCAGTAATCAAGATAGTATGGTACTGGCACAAAAACAGACATATAGATCAATGGAACAGGATAGAAAGCCCAGAGTTAAACCCACACACATATGGTCAGCTTATCTTTGATAATGGAGGCAAGAATATACGATGGAGAAAAGACAGCCTCTTCAATAAGTGGTGCTGGGAAAACTGGACAGCTACATGTAAAAGAATGAAAATAGAACACTCCCTAACCCCATGCACAGAAATAAATTCAAAATATATTAAAGACCTAAATGTTACGTCAGACACTATAAAACTCTAAGAGGAGAATATAGGAAGAACACTCTTTGACATAAATCACAGCAAGATCCCTTTTGACCCACCTCCTAGAGAAATGGTAATAAAAGCAAAAATAAACAAATGGGACATACTGAAACTTAAAAGTTTTTGCACAGCAGAGGAAACCATAAGCAAGACAAAAAGACAACCCTCAGAATGGGAGAAAATATTTGCAAATGAAGCAACTGACAAAGGATTAATCTCCAAAATATACAGCTCATGCAGCTCAATATCAAAAAAACAAAAACCCAATCCAAAAATGAGCAGAAGACCTAAATAGACATTTCTCCAAAGAAGATATACAGATTGCCAACAAACACATGAAAGGATGCTCAACATTACTGAGCATTAGAGAAATGCAAATCAAAACTACAATAAGGTATCACCTCACACTGGTCAGAATGGTCATTATCAAAAAATCTACAAACAATAAATGCTGGAAAGGGTGTGGTGAAAAGGGAATCCGCCTGCACTGTTGGTGGGAATATAAATTGATACAGCCCCTATGAAGAAGAGGAGGGAGGCTCCTTTTAAAAGTAAAAATAGAACTACCATATGACCTAGCAACCTCACTACTGGGCATATACCCTGCTAAAACCATAATTCAAAAATAGTTGTGTACCACAATATTCATTGCAGCACTATTTACAATAGCCAGGATATGGACGCAATCTAAGTGTCCATCGACAGATGAATGGATAAAGAATATGTGGCATATATATACAATGGAATATTAGCCACAAAAAGAAGCAATATTGAGGTTTTTGTAATGAGGTGGATGGAGCTAGAGTCTGTCATACTGAGTGAAGTAAGTCAGAAGGAGAAAAAACAAAAACCATATGCTAAGACATATATATGGAATCTTAAAAAAAAAAACAAAAATAGAAGGTTCTGTTGAACCTAGGGGCAGGGCAGGAATAAAGACACAAACGTAGAGAATGAACTTGAGGACACAGGGATGGGAAATATGGTAATCTGGGATGAAGTGAGAGAGTAGCATTGACATATATACACTACCAAATGTAAAATACATAGCTAGTGGGAAGCAGTTGCATAGCACAGGGAGATCAGCTCAGTGTTTTGTGACCACATAGAGGGGTGGTATAAGGAGGGTGGGAGAGAGATGCAAGAGGGAGGGGATATATGTGTACATATTGCTGATTCATTTTGTTATACAGCAGAAACTAGCACACCATTGTAAAGCAATCATACTCCAATAAAGATATTAAATAAAAAATAATAAAATAAAATCAAAAAAAATTTGCTTAGTATTTCAATTCTAAACTCATACCTTATTACTGAGAGGATGGTTTCTTGAATTTAGCAGTGGGCAGTTTCTTAATTGTTTTCACATTTAAAGTAATAAATTAATCTTCCTTTTACCATGAATTACCATACATATGTGGCAATAATTGGATTCCATGGTACAGAAATTTCATACTTTATTTCCTAAAGCAGGAAATGTCTTCCAGCTAAAGAGTCCTGTGGTTCTTAGTCTCTTCTGTTTTTTTCTGATTCTCCAATGTGGCTGTGATTAACCAGCTGACAGAACCACTTAGGTCTATCCATCTACACACTACAGAACTGTCTGATTTTTCCCCAGCCCTGTTCTTACTGAGATAGAATATTATTATCCTTCCCAGTTTTCTCTTTTATTCCTTATTAAAACTTTCTTAATATTAAAAGCAACTCCTAGAGATATCTATATTTTCCAAAAATACTCAAAATTCATATTTACATTTTAAATATGGAATCATAGGCCCTCACTTCATGATATTCAAGTGTGTGATGTCAACCATAATTTTATAATTATATTTGAGAAAAATGGGTATTTTGGCAATATCACTTCTGTGCTGATTCCATTATAAAATTAATTGTGTCATGATGTAAGTAGAGTTACAAGAAAAAGGGGAAAGAGATGGGAAATAAAAGAGAGGAAGAGGAGGAGAAGGAGGAGGAAGATAAGGAAGTGGTAGAGGAAGAGGAGCAGTAGGGAGAGAAGGAAAGAATGACAGAGGAAGGAAGGAAGGGAGGGAGGGAGGAAAGAAGGAATGAAGGATAAACGGGAGGGAGGGTGGGAGGGGAAAGAAAAAAAAACCCTCTCTCCTCTGCTCTGTGAGTAAATGAAGATGGATCTTCTCATCATTTTAAATCCAAAGGGGATTCCTGCTGGTGGTTTATAACTGAGTCAAAGATCCCATTATCATTTAAAAAATTACTTTAGGCAGGGAGATATAATGTCTTAAATTAATATCATTAAAGTTACTATAATCATGGTGTTTTAGAAAAATCTTTATCAGTTTATGATAAATACATTGTTAATTCGTGACCCACAGGATTGAACAGTAGTTCCTGATTTAAAAGTACTATTATATTGTTTAACTTCCAAACTGCTGAAAAAACAACAAAAAGAAAGAAGTACATTCTGAATGTTGTATTATTGATTTAGTTCATAGACACCCTTGTATCTAACCGGATTTCATCTCGGTTAATAATCCCACAGCAATTTAGTCACGTTTTCTAACCTGTTCTGAAGAAATGCTAATTTATCAGTTAAGGTAAAAGGCAGCGAATGTCATTCTTAACACAAAAGGATTAGGTCTCTGTATGTAGCATCACAACTCTCTAGGTAAGCAGAGGAGGCTGACACACAGTGACAGATGACTCAGCGTCTGTTGTATGCGGTAACAGAATCCACAACCTCTAAGTCACAGCTTAGGTAACTTTCAACTGCACATGTGAATTTTCTTAATGAGACTGCTCCTCAGTGTATCACTTTAAAAACAGGTTTCTGTACTCTTATTTCAGGACTCAGACTCCTACTTATGCAAAATGCAGAACTTTAATATTATTAAAAGGCAAATGCAGATTCAAGAGGTGGGAGGAGGTCAATCAAAAAGTGAGTGTGAAAATAAAAGCCTTGCTGGAAAAGTACTTCAGTAAATCTGTGGCGTTTTTGTTTAACTTGCTCATATCTTAAATAGCTTAAAATCTCATATTTAACATTCTCAATGCACACACACACACACAAACAAAAGCATAAACAAACAAAAACCAAAGGGACTCGAGGAACTTTTGGAGGTGACCGCTGTGTCTGCCATTTGATTGTGGTGATGGTTTCATGGTTTCAGGTCCACACTCATCTAAATGTATACATTAGGTATGTGCAACTTTGTGTTTAACAATTACACCTCAGTAAAGCTGTTAAAAACATGTTAGTCTTAAAAGTTAAAATACTTTAGACAGACTTATTTCTTAAAGGTCCAGTAAGATGATATTAGTATATTCTTCCCTAGCACTAGCAGGGTGCAACTGGCTTGTAAGCTGTGTTCAGAAACTTTTTAAATTAAATTACAAAAAAAAAAAAAGCAACCAAGGAAGTATATCATAAACCAGTTCTTCCATATTTTGGCTGAAAAGTCACCGATCCTGACTTCTTGAGCTTTGATAAGTTGTTGCCCAGTGGCCAAGGATATTAATGAGACTTTTAAAATCAGAGGAGACTAGTCAAATTTTTTTTTTTTTAAAGCAAGGTGTTTTTAAGAAAATGGCATCGTAATGCAAGTAGTATAAGTACTTTTGGAAGTACTTTTTGGAAGGATTGGTATTTTCTGATTTGGTTGACTGACAATACACAATATTGACTTTTGGTTAATTTGTATGCCTGGACCTAGGACAGAAGGTCAGGAAATTTTAAAGGCTTAATAAAGTAGAGATAGTAACCTAGGAAATTATTTGGAAGCAGGAATTATGTTGATAGTAAACTACGTGAACTATAATTCACCTATGTGCATTGAAACCATGTATTTGAGATGAAGACTTTATGTATAAAAATGCTTATAATTTACATTTGTCATAGTATCACAAGCTATTGAAATGAACATGATAATTTTAATATTTATGTAATTTGTAGGTTGTATTTCAAAGAAATAAAACAGTTTCACAGCTAAAGACAGACATTATTTTGCTAATATGTGAAAACAACTAACGTAATTACATTCATGCATCATCATGATACATAAAAATAATATACTTATATGCTAAGGCAATTAGATCAAACATTATGAATAAAAAATTTGGTAATGTATTAAACTGATCTTTTGGGAGATACTTATTTTTCTTTTTATGCTTTATGGCTTCGGTCTGTGTGTCAAGAATGTTTTCATACCCCTCCTGAGACAGAGTAGAATGCCAATGAGAAGAATTTTAAAAAAAGAAAACATGACCTATTACACTGGCACTCTGTTTTGCATTTGGTGCTTGGCTGTATTTGAGAACTATTATATGGTTTTGACACTATTCTGCATTTATATATTTATTTTGTACTACAGTATATGTGTAGACCAAGTTATGCATCCTATAATTTAATACTGAGATTATCAATTACAAAAGTGATTAACAGATGTTTTCTTTAATCATGCTTTTAGCTTTACTAACGCAGGCAATTATAATTGTATTTTCATCAAATGTTGACAGTACAACCATTGCAACAGTATCTTACAAAGACCTCAGAAAAGACTGCCAAACACAAAGTGCCAATTAAAGTATCAATTTTTGGGTTTCCAATTTAAATTTATAATTTATTTGTGTATAAAATAAGAATACAAATTCTGAATACATAGATATGTATGAGTATGAAAGACTGATGCTTTTTTTGCCTCACTGGTAGGTTCCATCACAGAGTAGGAATGTTATTTTGTTAGTGTTTATCATACGTGGGACTGATGATTGCTCATAAGTCATTTATTCTTTGCAAAGGCCCTGGGCTGCTAAGCACCAGGCCTAACCTTCTGTTTGGCTCTTATTTCTGCATACTTATTGATATCAAATTAAAAATCATTTATTTTTGCCATCACTTAGATTGGGTTGAACACCTGAATAATATAGGTATTTTAAAGAATAAATGAAATTTATAAAAGAGTTAAAAAACATAACCAAAATAATTTAATATATTCACTCCAGATATTTATACTATTTAAATACTAAAATGCCACAGAAGTAAATATGGAGTATTATCCAATGTTGCATTTTAATTACATATAAAGGGGAACACTAGGGAGAGAGAGGGAAGATGGTGGAAGAGTAAGGCACAGAGATCACCTTCCTCCCCACAGATACATCAGAAATACATTTACACGTGGAACAACTCCTACAGAAAACCTACTGAATGCTGGCAGAAGACCTCAGACCTCCCCAAAGGCAAGAAACTCCCCACGTACCTGGGTAGGGCAAAAGAAAAAAGAATAAGCATAGACAAAAGAATAGGGACGAGACCTGCCCCAGTGGGAGGGAGCCGTGAAAGAGGAAAGGTTTCTACACACTAGAAGACCCTTTGCGGGTGGATACTGCAGGTGGCGGAGGTGGGGAGCTTTGGAGCTGTGGAGGAGAGTGCAGCAATAGGGGTGCAGAGGGCAAAGTGGAGAGATTTCCGCACAGAGGATCTGTGCCGACGAGCACTCACCAGCCCGAAAGGCTTGTCTGCTCACCCGCCGGGGCGGGCGGGGCTGCGAGCTCAGGCTCGGGCTTCAGTCGGAGCGCAAGGAGAGGACTGGCAGCGGGAACACAGACTGAAGGGGTTAGTGCTCCACGGCTAGCCAGGAGGGAGTCCAAGAAAAACTCTGGACCTGCCAAAGAGGCAAGAGACTTTTTCTTCCCTCTTTGTTTCCTGGTGCCCGAGGAGAGGGGATTAAGAGCGCTGCTTAAAGGAGCTCCAGAGACGGGCGCGGACCCCAGCGACGGGCATGAGACGCTAAGGCTGCTGCTGCCGCCACCAAGAAGCCTGTGTGTGAGCACAGGTAACTCTCCATACCTCCCTTCCAGGGAGACTGTGCAGCCCGCCACTGCCAGGGTCCCGGGATCCAGGGACAAATTCCCCGGGAGAACGCACGGCGCACCTCAGGCTGGTGCAACATCATGCCAGTCTCTGATGCCGCAGGCTCGCCCTGCACTCTGTACCCATCCCTCCCCCCGGGCCTGAGTGAGCCAGAGCCCCCGAGTCAACTGCTCCTTTAACCCTGTCCTGTCTGAGCAAAGAACAGACGCCCTCTGGCGACCTACAGGCAGAGGCAGGGCCAAATCCAAAGCTGAACCCCAGGAGCTGTGCGAACAAAGAAGAGAAAGGGAAATCTCTCCCAGTAGCCTCAGGAGCAGCGGATTAAATCTCCACAATCAACTTGATGTACCCTGCATCTGTGGAATACCTGAATAGACAACGAATCTTCCCAAATTGAGGACGTGCCCTTCAAGAGCAAGATTTATTATTTTTTTCCCCTTTTCCTCTTTTTGTGAGTGTGTATGCTTTTGTGTGAGATTTTGTCTGTATAGCTTTGCTTTCACTATTTGTCCTAGGGTTCTATCTGTCTGTATTTTGTTGGTTTGTTTCTTACTTAAAAATTTTTTTTACTTAATAATTATTTTTTACTTTAATAACTTTATTTTATTTTACCTTACTTTATTTTCTCTTATCCTTTCTTTCTTTCTTTCTTTCTTTCTTTCTTTCTTTCTTTCTTTCTTTCTTTCTTTCTTTCTTTCTTTCTTTCTTTCTTTCTTTCTTTCTTTCTTTCTTTCAACTTTTACTCCCTTTTATTCTGAACTGTGTGGATGAAAGTCTCTTGGTAATGCAGCCAGGAGTCAGTGCTGTGCCTCGGAGGTGGGAGAGCCAACTTCAGGACACTGGTCCACAAGAGACCTCCCAGCTCCACATAATATCAAATGGCAAAAATCTCCCAGAGACCTCCATCTCAACACCAGCACCCAGCTTCACTCACCGATCAGCAAGCTACAGTGCTGGACACCCTATGCGAAACAACTAGCAAGACAGGCACACAACGCCACCCAATAGCAGAGAGGCTGCCTAAAATCATAATAAGTCCACAGACACCCCAAAACACACCAACAGACATGGACCTGATCACCAGAAAGGCAAGATCCTGCCTAATCCACGAGAACACAGGCACAAGTCCCCTCCACCAAGAAGCCTACACAACCAACTGAACCAACTTTAGCCACTGCAGTCAGACACCAAAAACAATAGGAACTATGAACCTGCAGCCTGCAAAAAGGAGATCCCAAACACAGTAAGATAAGCAAAATGAGAAGACAGAAAAACACACAGCAGATGAAGGAGCAAGATAAAAACCCACCAGACCTAAGAAATGAAGAGGAAATAGGCAGTCTACCTGAAAAAGAATTCAGAATAATGATAGTAAAGATGATCCAAAATCTTGGAAATAGAATAGAGAAGATGCAAGAAACATTTAACAAGGACCTAGAAGAACTAAAGATGAAACAAACAAAGATGAACAACACAATAAATGAAATTAAAATTACTCTAGATGGGATCAATAGCAGAATAACTGAAGCAGAAGAATGGATAAGTGACATGGAAGATAAAATAGTGGAAATAACTACTGCAGAGCAGAATAAAGAAAAAAGAATGAAAATAACTGAGGACAGTCTCAGAGACCTCTGGGACAACGTTAAATGCACCAACATTTGAATTATAGGGGTTCCAGAAGGAGAAGACAAAAAGAAAGGGACTGAGAAAATATTTGAAGAGATTATAGTTGAAAACTTCCCTAATATGGGAAAGGAAATAGCTAATCAAGTCCAGGAAGCACAGAGAGTCCAATACAGGATAAATCCAAGTAGAAACATGCCAAGACACATATTAAACAAAGTGTCAAAAATTAAATACAAAGAAAACATATTAAAGGCAGCAGGGAAAAGCAACAAATAAAACACAAGGGAATCCCCATAAGATTAACAGCTGATCTTTCAGCAGAAACTCTGCAAACCAGAAGGGACTGGCAGCACATATTTAAAGTGATGAAGGAGAAAAACCTACAACCAAGATTACTCTACCCAGCAAGGATCTCATTCAGATTTGATGGAGAAATTAAAATCTTTACTGACAAGCAAAAGCTGAGAGAGTTCAGCACCACCAAACCAGCTTTACAACAAATGCTAAAGGAACTTCTCTAGGCAAGAAACACAAGAGAAGGAAAAGACCTATAATAACAAACACAAAACAATTTAGAAAATGGGAATAGGAACATACATATTGATAATTACCTTAAATGTAAATGGAGTAAATGCTCCCACCAAAAGACACAGACTGGCTGAATGGATACAAAAACAAGACCCATACGTATGCTGTCTACAAGAGACCCACTTCAGACCTAGAGAACACATACAGACTGAAAGTGACGGGATGGAGAAAGATATTCCATGCAAATGGAAACCAAAAGAAAGCTGAAGTAGCAATTCTCATATCAGACAAAATAGACTAAAATAAAGACTATTAGAAGAGACAAAGAAGGACACTACATAATGATCAAGGGATCAATCCAAGAAGAAGATATAACAATTGTAAATATTTATGCACCCAACATAGGAGCACCTCAATACATAAGGCAAATACGAATAACCATAAAAGGGGAAATCGACAGTAACAGATTCATATTAGGGGACTTTAACACCCCACTTTCACCAATGGTCAGATCATCCAAATGAAAATTAATAACGAAACACAAGCTTTAAATGATACATTAAACAAGATGGATTTAATTGATATTTATAGGACATTCCATCCAAAAACAACAGAATACACATTTTTCTCAAGTGCTCATGGAACATTGTCCAGGATAGATCATATCTTGGATCACAAATCAAGCATTGGTAAACGTAAGAAAATTGAAATTGTATCAAGTATCTTTTCCGACCACAACGCTATGAGATTAGATATCAATTACAGGAAAAGCTCTGTAAAAAATACAAACACATGGAGGCTAAACAATACACTATTTCATAATGAAGTGATCACTGAAAAAATCAAAGGAAATTTAAAAAAAAACCTAGAAACAAATGACAATGGAGACACAATGACCCAAAACCTATGGAATGCAGCAAAAGCAGTTCTAACAGGGAAATTTATAGCAATACAATCCTACCTTAAAAACAGGAAGCCTCTAGAATAAAAAACCTAACCTTGCACCTAAAGCAATTAGAGAAAGAAGAACAAAACATCCCCAAAATTAGCAGAAGGAAAGAAATCATAAAGATCAGATCATGAATAAATGAAAAAGAAATGAAGGAAACGATAGCAAAGATCAATAAAACTAAAAGCTGGTTCTTTGAGAAGATGAACAAAATTGATAAACCATTAGCCAGACTCATCAAGAAAAAAGGGAGAAGACTCAAATTAATAGAATTAGAAATGAAAAAGGAGAAGTAACAACTGACACTGCAGAAAGACAAAGATAATGAGAGATTACTACAAGCAACCCTATGCCAATAAAATAGAAAACCTGGAAGAAATGGACAAATTCTTAGAAATGCACAACATTCCAAGGCTGAATCAGGAAGAAATAGAAAACATCAACAGACCAATCACAAGCACTGAAATTGAAACTGTGATTAAAAATCTTCCAACAAACAAAAGCCCAGACCAGGAGATTTCGCTTCACAGGCGAATTCTATCAAACATTTAGAGAAGAGCTAACATCTATCCTTCTCAAACTCTTCCAAAATATAGCAGAGTGAGTAACACTCCGAACACATTCTAGGAGGCCACCATCACCCTGATACCAAAACCAGACAAGGATGTCACAAAGAAAGAAAACTACAGGCCAATATCACTGATGAACATAGATGCAAAAATCCTCAACAAAATACTAGCAAACAGAATCCAACAGCACATTAAAAGGATCATACACCATGATCAAGTGGGGTTTATTCCAGGAATGCAAGGATTCTTCAATATACGCAAATCAATCAATATGATATACCATATTAACAAATTGAAGGAGAAAAACCTTATGATCATCTCAATAGATGCAGAGAAAGCTTCTGACAAATTTCAACACCAAATTATGATAAAAACCCAGCAGAAAGTAGGCATAGAGGGAAATTTCCTCAACATAATAAAGGCCATATATGACAAGTCCACAGCAAACATCATCCTCAATGGTGAAAAACTCAAAGCATTTCCACTAAGATCAGTAACAAGACAAGGTTGCCCCTCTCATCACTCTTATTCAACATAGTTTTGGACGTTTTAGCCACAGCAATCAGAGAAGAAACGGAAATAAAATGAATCCACATCGGAAAAGAAGAAGTAAAGCTGTCACTGTTTGCAGATGACATTATACTATACATAGAGAATCCTAAAGATGCTATGAGAAAACTACCAGAGCTAATCAAAGAATTTGGTAAAGTAGCAGGATACAAAATTAATGCACAGAAATCTCTGGCATTCCTATACACTAATGATGAAAAATCTGAAAGTGAAATCAAGAAAACACTCCCATTTACCATTGCAACAAAAAGAATAAAATATCTAGGAATATACCTACCTAAGGATACAAAAGACCTGTATGCAGATAATTATAAGACACTGATGAAAGAAATTAAAGATGATACAAATAGATGGTGAGATATACCTACCATGTTCTTGGATTGGAAGAATCAACATTGTGAAAATGACTCTACTACCCAAAGCAATCTATAGATTCAATGCAATCCCTATCAAACTACCACTGGCATGTTCCACAGAACTAGAACAAAAAATTTCACAATTTGTGTGGAAACACAAAAGACCCCGAATAGCCAAAGTAGTCTTGAGAATGAAAAATGGAGCTGGACGAATCAGGCTCCCTGACTTCAGACTGTACTACAAAGCTACAGTAATCAAGACAGTATGGTCCTGGCACAAAAACAGAAAGATAGATCAATGGAACAGGATAGGAAGCCCAGAGATTAACCCACGCACATATGGTCACCTTATTTTTGATAAAGGAGGCAGGAATGTACAGTGTAGAAATGATAGCCTCTTCAATAAGTGGTGCTAGGAAAACTGGACAGGTACATGTAAAAGTATGAGATTAGATCACTCCCTAACACCGTACACAAAAATAAGCTCAAAATGGATTAAAGACCTAAATGTAAGGCCAGAAACTATGAAACTCTTAGAGGAAAACATAGACAGACACTCTGTGACATAAATCACAGCAAGATCCTTTTTGACCCACCTCCTAGAGTAATGGAAATAAAAACAAAAATAAACAATTTGGACCTAATGAAAATTCAAAGCTTTTGCACAGCAAAGGAAACCATAAACAAGACCAAAAGACAGCCCTCTGAATGGGAGAAAATATTTGCAAGTGAAACAACTGACAAAGGATTAATCTCCAAAATTTACAAGCAGTACATGAAGCTCAATAGCAAGAAAACAAACAACCCAATACAAAAATGAGCAGAATACCTAAATAGACATTTCTCTGAAGAAGATATACAGACTGCCAACAAACACATGAAAGAATGCTCAACATCATTAATCATTAGAGAAATGCAAATCAAAACTACAATGAGATATCATCTCACACCAGTCAGAATGGGCATCACCAAAATATTTAGAAACAATAAATGCCGGAGAGGGTGTGGAGAAAAGGGAACACTCTTGCACTGCTGGTGGGAATGTGAATTGGTACAGCCACTATGGAGAACAGTATGGAGGTTCCTTAAAAAATTACAAACAGACCTACCATATGACCCAGCATTCCCACTACTGGGCATATACACTGAGAAAACCAAAATTCAAAAAGAGTAATGTACCAAAACGTTCATTGCAGCTCTATTTACAATAGACCAGAGATGGAAACAACCTAAAGGCCCATCATCTGATGAATGGATAAAGAACATGTGGCACATATATACAATGGAATATTACTCAGCCATAAAAAGAAACAAAATTGAGTTATTTGTAATGAGATGGATAGACCTAGAGTCTGTCATACAGAGTGAAGTAAGTCAGAAAGAGAAAGACAAATACTGTATGCTAACACATATATGGAATTTAAGAAAAAAATATGTCATGAAGAACCTAGGGGTAAGACAGGAATAAAGACACAGAACTACTGGAGAACGGACTTGAAGATATGAGGAGGGGGAAGGGTGAGCTGTGACAAAGCGAGAGAGAGGCATGGACATATATACACTACCAAATGTAAGGTAGATAGCTAGTGGGAAGCAGCCGCATAGCACAGGGAGATCAGCTCGGTGCTTTGTGACCACCTGGATGGGTGGGATAGGGAGGGTGGTTGGGAGGGAGACGCAAGAGGGAGAGATATGGGAACATATGTATATGTATAACTGATTAACTTTGTTATAAAGCAGAAACTAACACACCATTGTAAAGCAATTATACCCCAATAAAGATGTTAAAAAACAAAATGAAACAGGAAACATCTCGAATAAACAACCTAACCTTGCACCTAAAGCAATTAGAGAAAGAAGAACAAAACATCCCCAAAATTAGCAGAAGGAAAGAAATCATAAAGATCAGATCATGAATAAATGAAAAAGAAGGAAACGATAGCAAAGATCAATAAAACTAAAAGCTGGTTCTTTGAGAAGATGAACAAAATTGATAAACCATTAGCCAGACTCATCAAGAAAAAAGGGAGAAGACTCAAATTAATAGAGTTAGAAATGAAAAAGGAGAAGTAACAACTGACACTGCAGAAAGACAAAGATAATGAGAGATTACTACAAGCAACACTATGCCAATAAAATGGAAAACCTGGAAGAAATGGACAAATTCTTAGAAATGCACAACATTCCAAGGCTGAATCAGGAAGAAATAGAAAACATCAACAGACCAATCACAAGCACTGAAATTGAAACTGTGATTAAAAATCTTCCAACAAACAAAAACCCAGGACCAGATGGCTTCACAGGCGAATTCTACAAAACATTTAGAGAAGAGCTAATACCTATCCTTCCCCAACTCTTCCAAAATATAGTAGAGGAAGGAACACTCCCAAACACATTCTAGGAGGCCACCATCACCCTGATACAAAAACCAGACAAGGATGTCACAAAGAAAGAAAACTACAGGCCAATATCACTGATGAACATAGATGCAAAAATCCTTAATAAAATACTAGCAAACAGAATACAACAGCACATGAAAAGGATCATACACCATGATCAAGTGGGGTTTATTCCAGGAATGCAAGGATTCTTCAATATACGCAAATCAATCAATGTGATAAACCATATTAACAAATTGAAGGAGAAAAACCATATGGTCATCACAATAGATGCAGAGAAAGCTTTTGACAAAATTCAACACCCATTTATGATAAAAACCCTGCAGAAAGTAGGCATAGAGGGAACTTTCCTCAACATAATAAAGGCCATATATGACAAGCCAACAGCAAACATCATCTTCAATGGTGAAAAACTGAAAGCATTTCCACTAAGATCAGGAACAAGACAAGGTTGTGCACTCTCACCACTCTTATTCAAAATAGTTTTGGACGTTTTAACCACAGCAATCAGAGAAGAAGAGGAAATAAAAGGAATCCAAATTGGAAAAGAAGAAGTAAAGCTGTCACTGTTTGCAGATGACATGATCCTATACATAGAGAATCTTAAAGATGCTACCAGAAAACTACTAGAGCTAATCAATGAATTTGGTAAAGTGGCAGGATACAAAATTAATGCAAAGAAATCTCTGGCATTCCTATATACTAATGATGAAAAATCTGAAAGTGAAATCAAGAAAACACTCCCATTTACCATTGCAACAAAAAGAATAAAATATCTAGGAATATACCTACCTAAGGAGACAAAAGACCTGTATGCAGATAATTATAAGACACTGATGAAAGAAATTAAAGATGATACAAATAGATGGTGAGATATACCTACCATGTTCTTGGATTGGAAGAATCAACATTGTGAAAATGACTCTACTACCCAAAGCAATCTATAGATTCAATGCAATCCCTATCAAACTACCACTGGCATTTTTCACAGAACTAGGACAAAAAATTTTGCAATTTGTATGGAAACACAAAAGACCCTGAATAGCAAAAGCAATCTTGAGAAGGAAAAAAGGAGCTGGAGGAATCAGGCTCCCTGATTTCAGACTATACTACAAAGCTACAGTAATCAAGGCAGTATGGTACTGGCACAAAAACAGAAAGATAGATCAATGGAACAGGATAGAAAGCCCAGGGATGTACCCACACACATATGGACACCTTACCTTTGATAAAGGAGGCAGGAATGTACAGTGGAGAAAAGGACAGCCTCTTCAATAAGTGGTGCTGGGAAAACTGGACAGGTACATGTAAAAGTATGAGATTAGATCACTCCCTAACACCATACACAAAAATAAGCTCAAAATGGATTAAAGACCTAAATGTAAGGCCAGAAACTATGAAACTCTTAGAGGAAAACATAGGCAGAACACTCTGTGACATAAATCACAGCAAGATCCTTTTTGACCCACCTCCTAGAGTAATGGAAATAAAAACAAAAATAAACAATTTGGACCTAATGAAAATTCAAAGCTTTTGCATAGCAAAGGAAACCATAAACAAGACCAAAAGATAGCCCTCAGAATGGGAGAAAATATTTGCAAGTGAAACAACTGACAAAGGATTAATCTCCAAAATTTACAAGCAGTACATGAAGCTCAATAGCAAGAAAACACACAACCCAATCCATAAATGAGCAGAAGACCTAAATAGACATTTCTCTGAAGAAGATATACAGACTGCCAACAAACACATGAAAGAATGCTCAATATCATTAATCATTCGAGAAATGCAAATCAAAACTACAATGAGATATTATCTCACACCAGTCAGAATGGCCATCAACAAAAAATCTAGAAACAATAAATGCTGGAGAGGGTGTGGAGGAAAGGGAACACTCTTGCACTGCTGGTGGGAATGTGAATTGGTACAGCCACTATGGAGAACACTATGGAGGTTCCTTAAAAAGCTACAAATAGAACTACCATATGACCTAGCAATCCCACTACTGGACATATACCCTGAGAAAACCATAATTCAAAAAGAGTCATATACCAAAATGTTCATTGCAGCTCTATTTACAATAGCCAGGAGATTGAAACAATCTAAGTGTCCAATATCAGATGAATGGATAAAGAAGATGTGACATATATATACAATGGAATATTACTCAGCCATAAAAAGAAATGAAATTGAGCTATTTGTAATGAGGTGGATAGACCTAGAGTTTGTCATACAGAGTGAAGTAAGTCAGAAGGAGAAAGACAAATACTGTATGCTAACACATATATGTGGAATAAAAAAAAAATGTCATGAAGAACCTTGGGGTAAAACAGGAATAAAGACACAGACCTACTAGAGAATGGACTTGAGGATATGGGGAGGGGGAAGGGTAAGCTGTGACAAAGTGAGAGAGTGGCTTGGACACATATACGCTACAAAACGTGAAATAGATAGCTAGTGGGAAGCAGCCGCACAGCACAGGGAGATCAGCTCGGTGCTTTGTGACCACCTAGAGGGGTGGGACAAGGAGGGAGACGCAAGAGGGAAGTGATATGGGAACATATGTATATGTATAATTGATTCTCTTTGTTATAAAGCAGAAAGTAACACGCCATTGTAAAGAAATTGTACTCCAATAAAGATGTAAAAAAAAAATAACACAAAAGCAAAAAAAAAAAATGTCATTTCTTTTTTTCTCTGATTGCTCTAAATATTTTCTCTTTATAACTGGTATCAAGCAATTTGATTATCATGTGCTTAAAGTTTGTTATGATTCCTAAATTTGTGAATGTATATTTTTCACAAAATATGGATAGTTTTTATTTTTTATTTCTTCCTCTCTCAGTGATCAACAGTTATAACTTATGCCTATTGCCCAATGACTTACATTTATTATTTAATATACTTTATCTGTTTTTTTAGTTGTTTAATTCAGAGGAAGCTTGGTTACTGTTGTTCCCTCTTGTCTGACAATAAGAGTGGAGCTCAGCAGTATTTTTTAGATAATTTACATTAAAGCTATTTTAACCTTACAAAGAAATTACTAGAACAGAACATAGAACCCCAATATTTTTTCACCCAGGAAATGGAATTTGTTAGAAATATATACCTTTTGTGCCTTCTCTACACACACACACACACACACACACACACACACACACACACATTAGTCTGTTTCTGAATCTTTTGAAAGTAACTTGCAGACATGATGTCCCTTCACCACAAACACCCCAGAGTGTATTTCATCATGAATATTTCACCAAAACTTAAACACTCTTCTACACAACCCTGATACATCCTCCAAATCAGAAAATCCACATTGATGATTCACACCCATTCCATACACAGACCCCATGAAAAATTTTCCAACTGTACCAACACTGTTTCCTTTTAATTTCTGGTCTAGGATCTGATCCAGTTGTATGTGTTACCATTAGTTGTCATTTCTCTTCAGAGTCCCTTAATCCGAAACAGTCCTTTCCTGTGTTTCATGCCCATGAGGACTTTAAAGAGTACAATCCTTATATTATGTAGGGGGCTGGATGGTCCATCTGTTTTCTTGTTCTATTTCATGTTTTTTCTCCATGTACTATTTGCAGCACATTGCCATCCAATCACTTGTTCACTTTGTCATGTTGGTATTTGCCAGGTTTTCCCATCATATCTTCACTATTTTTTCCCTTTCAATTGACTAGTAATTTGTGGGAGGCGTTTCATGATTACTCTTCAAACTTTTATCCATCAGTTTTACTGTAGTTGAATCTCACCTAAAACAACCCTATACATGATGGAGATGAGAGGGGAAAAAAAGATGTCTTGGGATAGAGCAGAGAGAGGCAGGCAGAAGAAGATGGGAAGAAAACTGAAGGTAGGGAGAGAAGGGAAGATGGGAAGGCAAGGCAGAATGTTGATTCTACCTCATATTAAAAGAAAGTATGGGGCTTCCTTGGTGGCACAGTGGTTGAGAGTCCGCCTGCCGATGCAGGGGACACGGGTTTGTGCCCCGGTCTGGGAAGATCCCATATGCCGTGGAGCGGCTGGGCCTGTGAACCATGGCTGCTGGGCCTGCGTGTCCGGAGCCTGTGCTCAGCAACGGGAGAGGCCACAACAGTGAGAGACCCGCGTACAGCAAAAAAAAAATGTATGATCATACTGACTGTAAAATACTTCTCTTGGGTTTATATTTGACTGAACCTTAGGTTAGGCATTTGTTATTTCAAATATTGTCTTAACAATTGCTGTTTAGACTTAGAGGTTGAAAAAAAAACAAGATTTTTTTTATTAATTATGACCAATATCTAGTCATCATTTTGAGAGATATTTGAATGTGAAAGGGTTGAGGGTTTGTTGAGCAGTTCAGCATATTATGTGTGCTGATTATTCCATACAAGTCCCCAGGTGATATGGTCAAAGAAGTTTTACAGCTTAGGTTGTGGGTTATGAATTTTAGGCACTAGGGAAAAAGTAGTGTGTGGCTGGGTGATGCAGCTGAGTGATATTAGGCCAAAAGGGTAAGAGTAAAAAACACTCTTTTTTTCTTCCACAGCAACACACACAAGCCTCAATCATAGCTACTGTAACTCTTTATTGGACTTCTGGACAATGCATTTGCATATCTACTCTGTGATTGTTTTGTGGGCAAAAGCCTTGTCTTATTCATCTTTATATGCCTTACAGTTAGCACAATGTCTAGCCCATAGCAGTAGTTTCATACATAATTGTTTTGTGTGATTTATTTTTATTTTGAATTTTAGTCATTTATTTTTATACAGCAGGTTCTCATTAGGTATCTATTTTATACATTTTAGTGTATATATGTCAATCCCAATCTCCCAATTCATCCCACCACCACCACCACCATCCCTCCTTTCCCCCTTTGGTGTCAATATGTTTGTTCTCTACATCTGTGTCTCTATATCATACATAATTTTTGATGAGATAAAGAATAACTCAAATTCTGTGATATAGACCTTGATATATTAATTGGACAGTGTCTGGGACTGAGGTCAAAGCATAATGGTACCGAGCCTCCTGGATTTGTGGTATGGCTGGCAAGAGTGGTTCTTCGCAGCAATCACTCAAACAACTGCCAGAGTAATACTGCTACCTTTTAACCTTGAGAAGTTTGGTCTACCTGCTCAACAGCCTTCTGCTTGGCTAGAACTTCAGGATTTGAGCTGCTTTTGACAGCCTGTAGTCAGTTTCCCTGGACATCAGTGTCTCAGTGTCAGACACCTCTTCCAGATAATGAATAGACCCTAAAACCAAATGCAAATGTCCTCAGGGGTTGAGACACAATCCATGCTCTTTCCTGTGGTGATTAATCTGTGAGTAAAATGGTGTCGGCATCAAACAAACCTGAGTTGAACTCTAGTTCTGCCAAGTCCTAATCAAGAAACCCTCAGGCACTTTAGTTAACCTTTTTCATGTCAGTCTAGGCCTCAGCAGTCAACGATTGGCACCATCCAAAGGGTGTCATTGAAGAGCACCTAAAAAGAGTGTGCAGAGTTACCAGAACTGGCAACAGCAGGAAGCTGTTCCCACCTGAGGCTTGATAAGGAAAGGTGAGGGAAGGGGGTTACCAATTCACAGAGACTGTGGTGGGGGTGGGAGCACCCAAGTGGGACCACTGATCTGAGCTGTAATCACCAAGAAAGGCAGCCTCTGCCAGAACATTAGCCAGGTGAGCAAATATTCTGATTTCTTCTCTCACACTTCATCCCTCTTATTTTTTCCAACTTCCAAACCCAACAGGAAGCCAAGGGGCCATGGAGCCCAGGAAAAGAAGTCCTGAGAGGTCAGACTCTCAGGGTGTAGACTGGGGCAGAAAAATGCAGAGAACAGATCTGAAGAGAATAGAGATATGCCCTAATCATCAATTTCCCTTTCTGTGAATTGGGGATTATAATCATATCCTCCTCATGAATGAGGGCTGAATGAGATATTGGATACAAAGCATTTAGCATGAAGCTCAACACCGTTAATACTCGTTCAGTATTAAAGTGTCCTCTGAAAGTTACCCAAGGCTCTGATCAGAGGAACCCTAACTTGTGAAACCAATTCTTTTCTAATAAACCTCTTATTTCAAAACAGACGAAATAAAATCCAAGAATGTGCCTTCCATTTTTATAATGACATACACACAAGTTTATATAGTTGTAAACATTCCTGCCATGGGGTTTGGATTCAGAAAGACTGGACTCCAGTTTCTTTACTAACCATTTCATGTGACCTGGGCAATTGTATATTTTATATGTGCAAATGTTTTTTCAACTATAAAAATAAAGGAAGGGCTTCCCTGGTGGTACAGTGGTTGAGAGTTCGCCTGCCGATGCAGGGGACACGGGTTCGTGTCCCGGTCTGGGAAGATCCCACATGCTGCGGAGCGGCTGGGCCCATGAGCCATGGCCGCTGAGCCTGCGCGTCCGGAGCCTGTGCTCCGCAACGGGAGAGTCCACAACAGTGAGAGGCCCACGTACTGCAAAAATAAATAAATAAATAAAAAATAAATAAAGGAATAATCACCAGTACCTTAGATGTAACAAAAATAAGACAGGGTCTAATATATGATAGAGGCTCAGAAGTTAACGATATTATGCTTTAATATCACTACAGAAGTTATGTATGATCTCAAATATTATAAAGCATAAATAGAGGTAAGACAGACCTTTATTCTGTCACTCAGAGTGTTTTCTTTTTAATATTAAAAAGGTTTATATTCCATGGGTACTTTAGAAACTGCCCACAGGTTATCCTACATTAACAGATCAATATCCATGTATTTGAAGCTTTGAGGCAGATATTCTAAAACCAGAGACTGAGATTAATGTTAATCTGCAATTGACAAAAGGCAGCAAGTCTCCATAATCCTCAAACATATTTTACTGTTTTCTATTACCAACTAGCGAAGACTGATAGCAGGTTGATGCCAGATGTTCTCAGTAAAATGCCTCCTTTTTCAACCTGACTTTTGACTAAGCTATATGAAGTCATTTTGGACAATTACTCAATTTTCCTTGCCCTGCTTGATCAAGAGACACTAAAGGAAAAATGTTTGTGGGAAAATAGAATCATAGAATCACTCCACCTTTTCTTAGAGGGAACCTGTAAATGTCACTAAATGAGAAATGTTCTTGGTGCAGAAGAATGCACCAGTGATGAGCGTATTCACCATTCTTGATGACTGCATCAAGCCCACACCACCATCAGCATGCAGTGCAGAACCAAGACCTACAGGAAACCATTTCATTTGTAAAAGGTCAAACATTGGTAGCCCTAAGCTTTTGAAATGAAGCAGAGAAAACAAATTCAGAGCTATTTACTACCCTGTTCTCTGACAGCTTTTGTCCCGGCTTCCAGTAAAAGAGATTTGCTTTTATAGTCACAATCCTTTAAGTAAATACGATGCTTGTGGCTACAAAAATACATTTGATTGCATTCTTTGAGTCATAAGGCTTTTGTCTTGTTTCTAAAATCATAAAGCCCACCAGGCATTGCAATTTTCCAGGAGTATTGACTGATGTCCATCCTATACATTTAAGTAATCAGATAAGGGTATGGATGATGAAAGAGTAACTTTGGTAATGCAGGAAGGAATTTATAATAGATGAGGGCTCTTTTACAGTGGAAGCAATATGCATTTTGGAGTCTAGAAAAATTTTTATTATAGATTGGCTGTAATATTTTACATTTCTAATATACTTCCTAGCGTTTTTGTGTATTAACAAGAATATATTCAGGGGTCCTTCAGCATTGTTTAACAGAAAGAAACACACCTACAGATTATCAAACTTCCTGTCATACCTCTAAACTACTGTGTCAGAAGTAGGAGAAGAGTAGTAAATATAATGCAGACAGAAGCTTATACAGAATCAAGTGTAGATCCCATAAGGAATTGATGGTTGGAATGCATTCTATGTATACTTTTAATAAAATAAAAGTACAATGAAAAAAAATTAAGAAAATGGGTTCTATTCAATTTTAAAATTCTTATATTTAAAGTGGATATCAATACTTTTATTCCACAATCTTTTTAGAAATTTAAGCAATATATAGAGCCATTATTTTAAGAGAGTATTATTACTATTCTCATTTTATAGTGAGGAATTTAAAAATTATGTGACTTTTGGAGGTCACATACTGGGTAGAAAATAAGTTTGCCCTTAGCTAATATGAAACAAGAAAATAAAGTAAAATAGAATGAAGTGTTCTCAAACTTCTTCTTTAGACCTGTTTAAGTTTTCATACTACTGTGTATATAATATAGACCTTTCTGAAATTCACTCACAGCTGGGAGCTATTTTAAGCCAACAATTATGATGTGTTCCAAAATAGCTTTGTTCAACATGCATTTCTGTACCTTTTATGTAACAAGCTTTATTAAGCTATGAAATAGAATGGTAACTAAGGAAGACAGGAGTCTTTCCTTCATGGACTTCAAAGACTTATGGGTAATTTCAAGTGTAGTAGATATTACACTTTACTATATGCTATCATAACATATAGAAAGGAGTCAGAAAGTATTCAATGAGGAAATTGTATTAAACTGAAAATTAAAGAAAAAGTAGGGATTAACAGGCAAAGGGTGTAAGTGACTATGGTTGCTGAAGAGAGTATAGGGAAGGGGTGAATGAGAAAAATAGCATTCCAGGTAAGACAACAGCTTATTCAAAAACTCACTGAAACAGAGAGAAACAAGAATACACTCAAGGGACCAAAATAAGTCCAAGAAGTCCAGTAAACCTGGAGTATAGGGTTTATGATGAATAAAAGATAAGGCTCAAGGACTTAAAATAGACTAACTTGCATTAATACTTATTTGAATTTACTCAAAGCATGATATTGTCAAATCAATCAAGAAACAGCAATCTTAAGTTGTGTTGGGAAAGCTGGACAGCTGCATGTAAATCAATGAAATTAGAACACTCCCTCACACCATACACACAAATAAACTCAAAATGGCTTAAAGACTTACATATAAGACATGATACCATAAAAATACTAGAAGAGAACTCAGGCAAAACAATCTCTGACATAAATTGTAGCAATGTTTCCTTAGGTCAGTCTCTCAAAGCTAAAGAAACAAAAGGAAAAATAAACAACTGGGACCTAGTCAAATGTAAAAGGTTTTGCACACCAGAGGAAACCATAAACAAAAAGAAAAGACAATCTACAGATTAAAAGAAAATATTTGTGAATGATGTAACCAACAGGGGCTTAATTTCCAAAATATATAAAAAGCTCATGCCATTCAACAACAAAAAAGCAAACAATCCAATCAAAAAATGGGCAGAAGACCTAAATAGACATTTCTCCAAGACATACAGATGGCCAACACGTACATGAAAACATATTCAACTTTGCTAATTATTAGAGAAATGCAAATCAAAACCACAATGAGGTATCACCTTGCACCAGTCAGAATGGCCATCATTGAAAAGTCTACAAATCATAAATTCTAGAGAGAGTGTGGAGAAAAGGGAACCCTCATACATTGTTGGTGGGAATGTAAATTGGTACAGCAACTATGAAAAACAGTATGAAGCCTCATTTAAAAACTAAAAATAGAGTTATCATATGATGCAGCAATCCTGCTTCTGAGCATATACCCAGAGAAAACTCTAATTTGAAAAGACACAAGCATGCATATGTTCATAGCAGCACTATTCACAATAGCCAAGACATGGAAACAGCCTAATGTCTATCAACAGATGAGCAGATAAAGAAGATGGGGTATACATATGTACAGTGGAATACTACTCAGCCGTAAAAAAGAATGAAATAATGCCACTTGCAACAACATGGATGGACCTAGAGATTATCATACTAAGTGAAGTAAGAGAAAGACAAATATCATATTATCATATTATCACTTATATGTGGAATCTAAAATATGATACAAATGAACTTATTTACAAAACAGAAACAGACTCACAGACATGGAAAACAAACTTATGGTTACCAAATAAGAAGGGGGCGGGGGATGAATTAGGAGTTTGGGATTAGATACAAATTATTGTATATAAAATAGATAAAAAACAAGGTCCTACTGTAGAACACAGGGAACGCTATTCAATGTCCTGTGATAAACCATAACAGAAGAATATCTGAATCACTTTTCTGTACACCAGAAACTAACACAACATTGTAAATCAACTATACTTTAATTAAAAAAAAAGAATCAGCAATCTTACCTAATATCAAGCTTTACTAGTAATACTAAGGATAGAAGTAATCTCAAGAACTAGCAGAAAAAAGTTTGGGATAACCAATACAACTTACTGACAACATTAAAATGTATTCTTTGCCCCAAATTTAAAGATGAACTATCTAGGAAAGAACCTTCAAGATGGTGGAGGAGTAAGACATGGAGATCACCTTCCTCCCCACAAATACATCAAACATACATCTACATGTGGAACAACTCCTACAGAACATCTACTGAACACTGTCAGAAGACTTCAGACTTCCCAAAAGCCACGTAGCTGACAGGGTCTTCATGCTCTAGCTGGGTGTCAGGCCTGAGCCTGCGAGGTGGGAGAGCCGAGTTCAGAATATTGGATCACCAGAGGCCTCCTGGCCTCACGTAGTATCAATTGGTGAGAGGTCTCCCAGAGATCTCCATCTCAACACTAAGACCCAGCTCCACTCAACGACCAGCAAGCTGCAGTGCTGGAAACCCCATGCCAAACAACTAGCAAGACAGGAACACAACCACACCCACTAGCAGAGAGGCTGCCTAAAATCATACTAAGTTCACAGACACCCCAAATCACACCACCAGATGTGGTCCTGCCCACCATAAGGACAAGATCCACACTCATGCACCAGAACACAGGTACCAGTCCCCTCCCCCAGGAAGCCTACACAACCTACTGAACCAACCTCATCCACTGAGGACAGACACCAAAAACAAAGGGAACTATGAACCTGCAGCTTGCAAAAAGGAGACCACAAACACAGTAAGTTAAGCAAAATGAGAAGACAGAGAAATACACAGCATATGAAGGAGCAAGGTAAAAATCCACCAGACCAAACAAATGAAGAGGAAATAGGTAGTCAACCTGAAAAAGAATTCAGAGAAATTACGCTAAATATGATCCAAAATCTTGGAAATAGAATGGAAAAAATACAAGAAACATTTAACAAGGACCTAGAAAAACTAAAGAGCAAACAAACAATGATGAACAGCACAATAAATGAAATTAAAAATTCTCTAGAAGGAGCCAACAGCAGAATAAATGAGGCAGAAAAACGGATAAGTGACCTGGAAGATAAAATAGTGGAAATAACTACCACAGAGCAGAATAAAGAAAAAAGAATGAAGAGACTTGAGAACAGTCTCAAGGACCTCTGGGAAAACATTAAATGGACCAACATTTGAATTATAAGGGTCCCAGAAGAAGAGGAAAAAAAAGGGACTCAGAAAATATTTGAAGAGATTATAGTTGAAAACTTCCCTAATGTGGGAAAGGAAATAGTTAAACAAGTCCAAGAAGAACAGAGAGCCCTATACAGGATAAATCCAAGGAGAAACATGCCAAGACACATAATAATAAAACTATCAAAAATTAAATATAAAGAAAAAAATATTAAAACCAGCAAAGGAAAACCAATAAATAACATACAAGGGAATCCCCATAAGGTTAACAGCTGATCTTTCAGCAGACACTCTGCAAGTAAGAAGGGAGTGGAAGGACATATTTAAAGTGATGAAAGGGAAAAACCTACAACCAAGATTACTCTCCCCAGCAAGGATCTCATTCAGATTCAATAGAGAAATTAAAAACTTTAAGGAGAAGCAAAGGCTAAGAGAATTCAATACCACAAAACCAGCTTTACAACAAATGCTAAAGGAAATTCTCTAGGCAGGAAACACAAGAGAAGGAAAAGACCTACAAGAAGAAACCCAAAACAATTAAGAAAATGGTAATAGGAACATGTACATCAATAATTAACTTAAATATAAATGGGTTACATGCTCCAACCAAAAGACATAGACTGGCTGAATGGATACAAAAATAAGACCCATACATATGCTGTCTACAAGAGACCCACTTCAGACCTAGGGACACATACAGAGTGAAAGTGAGGAGATGGAAAAAGGTATTCCATGCAAATGGAAATCAAAAGAAACATGGAGTAGAAATTCTCATATAAGACAAAATATTCTTTTAAAAAAAGACTATTGAAAGAGACAAAGAAGGACACTATATAATGATCAAGGGATGAATCCAAGAAGAAGATATAACAATTGTAAATATTTATGCACCCAACATAGGAGCACCTCAATACATAAGGCAAATACTCACAGCCATAAAAGGGGAAATCGACAGTAAAACATTCATAGTAGGGGACTTTAACACTTCACTTTCACAAACGGACAGGTCAACCAAAATGAAAATAATTAAGGAAACACAAGCTTTAAATGATAGATTAAACAAGATGGACTTAATTGATATTTATAGGACATTCCATCAAAAAACAACAGAATACACATTTTTTTCAAGTGCTCATGAAATATTCTCCAGAATAGATCATATCTTGAGTCACAAATCAAACCTTGGTAAATTTAAGAAAATTGAAACCGTTTCAAGAATCTTTTCTGACCACAATGCTATGAGACTAGGTATCAATTACAGGGAAAATAACTGTAAAAATACAAAAACAAGGAGGTTAAATAATATGCTACTAACTAACCAAGAGATTACTGAAGAAATCAAAGAGGAAATCAATAAATAATTAGAAGCAAATGACAATGAAAACAAGACGACCTAAAACCTATAGGCTGCAGCAAAAATAGTTTCAAGAGGGAAGTTCATAGCAATACAATCCTACCTCAAGAAACAAGAAACATCTTAAATGAACAACCTAACCTTACACCTAAAGCAATTAGAGAGAGAAGAACAAAATCACCCAAAGTTAGCAGAAGGAAATAAATCATAATGATCATATCAGAAATAAATGATAAAAAATGAAGGAAACAGTAGCAAACATCAATAAAACTAAAAGCTGGTTCTTTGAGAAGATCAACAAAACTGATAAACCATTAGCCAGACTCATCAAGAAAAAAAGGGAGAAAACTCAAATCAATAGAATTAGAAATGAAAAAGGAGAAGTAACAACTGACACTGCAGAAATACAAAAGATCATGAGAGATTAATACAAGCAACTGTATGCCAATAAAATTGACAACCTGGAAGAAATGGACACATTCTTAGAAAAGCACAACCTTCTGAGACAGAACCAGGAAGAAATAGAAACTATAAACAGACCAATCACAAGCAATGATATTGAGACTGTGATTAAAAATCCTCCAACAAACAAAACCCCAGGACTAGATGGCTTCACAGGTGAAATCTATCAAACATTCAGAGAAGAGTTAACACCTATACTTCTCAAACTCTTCCAACATATAGCAGAGGGAGGACACTCCCAAACTCATTCTACAAGGCCAACATCACCCTGATACCAAAAGCAGGCAAAGATGTTACAAAAAAAGAAAACTACAGCTCAATATCACTGATGAACATAGATGCTAACATCCTCAACAAAATACTAGCAAATAGAATACAACAGCCCTTTAAAAGGATCATACACCATGATCAAGTGGGGTTTATTCCAGAAATGCAAGGATTCTTCAATATATGCAAATCAATCAATGTGATACACCATATTAACAAACTGAAGGATAAAAACCATATGATAATCTCAATATATGCAGAAAAACTTTTGACAGAATCTAACACCCGTTTATGATAAAAACTCCCCAGAAAGTAGGCATAGAGGAAACTTACCTCACCATAATAAAGACCATATATAACAAACCCACAGCAAACATTGTTCCCAATGGTGAAAAAAGGAAAGCATTTCCACTAATATCAGGGACAAGACCAAGTTTCCAACTCTCACCACTATTATTCAAAATAATTTTGGAAGTTTTACCCATAGCATTCAGAGAAGAAAAAGAAATAAAAGGAACCCAAGGGTTTCCCTGGTGGCACAGTGGTTGGGAGTCCATCTGCCAATGCAGGGGATGCAGGTTTTTACCCCAGTCTGGGAAGATCCCAAATGCTGCGGAGCAGCTGGGCCTGTGAGCCATGGCTGCTAAGCCTGCATGTCCGGAGACTGTGCTCCACAATGGGAGAGGCCACAACAGTGAGAGACCTGCGTACCACAAAAAAAAAAAAAGAACCCAAAATGATAAAGAAGAAATAAAACTGTCACTGTGTGCAGATAACATGATACTATATATACAGAATCCTAAAGATGTTACCAGAAAACTACTAGAGCTAATCAATGAATTTAGTAAAATTGCAGGATACAAAATTAATGCACAGAAATCTCTTGCATTGCTATACACTAATGATGAAAAATCTGAAAGAGAAATTAAGGAAACACTACCATTTGCCATTGCAACAAAAATAATAAAATACCTAGAAATAAACCTACCTAAGCACACAAAAGACCTGTATGCAGAAAACTATAAGATCCTGATGAAAGAAATTAAAGATGACACAAACAAATGGAGAGATACAATATTCTTAGATTGGAAGAATCAACATCATGAAAAAGACTATCTTACCCAAAGCAATCTACAGATTCAATGCAATCCCTATCAAATTACCAATGGCATTTTTCACAGAACTAGAGCAAAACATTTCATAATTTGTATGGAAACACAAAAGACCCCGAATAGCCAAAGCACTCTCGAGAACAAAAAACAGAACTGGAGGAATCAGACTCTCTGACTTCAGACTATACTACAAAGCTACAGTAATCAAGACAGTATGGTACTGCCACAAAAACAGAGATATAGATCAATGGAAGAGGATAGAAAGCCCAGAGATAAACCCATGCACATATGGTCACCTTATCTTTGACAAAGAAAGCAAGAATATACAATGGAGAAAAGACAGCCTCTTCATTAAGTGGTGCTGGGAAAACTGGACAGCTACATGTAAAAGAATGAAATTAGATCACACCCTAACACCATACATAAAAATAAACTCAAAATGGATTAAAGACCTAAGTGTAAGGCCAGACACTATAAAACTCTTAGAGGAAAACAGGCAGAACACTCTATGACATAAATCACAGCAAGATCCTTTTTGACCCACCTCCTAGAGAAATCGAAATAAAAACAAAAATAAACAAATGGGACCTAATGAAAATTAAAAGCTTTTGCACAGCAAAGGAAACCATAAACAAGATGAAAAGACAACACTCACAATGGGAGAAAATATTTACAATTGAAACAACTGACAAAAGGTTAATCTCCAAAATATACACACAGCTTATGCAGCTCAATATCAACAAAACAAACAACCCAATCCAAAAATGGGCAGAAGAGCTAAACAGACATTTCTCCAAAGAAGATATACAGATTGCCAATAAACACATGAAAGGATGCTCAACATCACTAATCATTAGAGAAATGCAAATGAAAACTACAATGAGGTATCACCTCGCACCAGTCAGAATGGCCATCATCAAAAAATCTAGAAACAATACATGCTGGAGAGGGTGTGGAGAAGAGGGAACCCTCTTGCACTGTTGGTGGGACTATAAACTGATACAGCCACTATGGAGAACAGTATGGAGGTTCCTTAAAACTCTAAAAATAGAACTACCATACGACCCAGCAATCCCACTACTGGGCATATACCCTGAGAAAACCATAATTCAAAAATAGTCATGTACCACAATATTCATTACAGCACTATTTGCAATAGCCAGCATATGGAAGCTACCTAAGTGTCCATAGAGAGATAAATGGATAAAGATGTGGCACATATATACAATGGACTATTACTCAGCCATAAAAAGAAATGAAATTAAGTTATTTGTAGTGAAGTGGATGGACCTAGAGTCTGTCATACAGAGTGAAGTAAGTTAGAAAGAGAAAAACAAATACCATATGCTAACACGTATATATGAAATCTTAAAAAAAAACAAAAAAAAAACCCCAAAGTGTTCTGAAGAACCTAGGGGCAGGACAGGAAAAGAGATGCAGATGTAGAGAATGGACTTGAGGACACCGGGAGGGGGAAGGATAAGTTGGGATGCAGTGAGAGAGTGGCATGGACATATATACACTACCAAACGTAAAATAGATAGCTAGTGGGAAGCAGCCACATAGCACAGGGAGACCAGTTTCATGCTTCATGACCACCTAGAGGGGTGGGATAGGGAGGGTGGGAGGGAGAAGCAAGAGGGAGGAGATATGGGGATGTATGTGTACGTATAGCTGATTCACTTTGTTATACAGCAGCAATTAACACAACAATGTAAAGCAGTTATATTCCAATAATAATGATGTTAAAAAAAAAGATGAAGTATCTAAAGGACGCATGGAATCAAAGTTTACAGAAAAAGGAATTACTTTGACCATTGCTTATATAACATTTTCCATGGAGCCATGCCCTGTAAATCCTGAGGTCATGTTTGTTAGCCATAAACACACCTGGTACATTCTGCTGGCAGTCTATAGGCAATGACTCTCCTACTAGTAAATATCACTATTGTGTTTGGCAGCAGGTCTGTCAATAACACGTTTATAAGAAGATTTGACCAGGTCATCTTTTCTATTTTTAGGGCATTTCTTGGTAATGTGAGAATGTATCACAGGCATACAGTTAATTATTTCCTTTCCATCTACAAAATATGTTATAGGACTTCCCTGGTGGAGCAGTGGTTGAGAGTCCGCCTGCCGATGCAGGGGACACGGGTTCGTGCCCCGGTCTGGGAAGATCCCACATGGCGCAGAGCAGCTGGGCCCCTGAGCCATGGCCACTGAGCCTGCGCGTCCAGAGCCTGTGCTCCGCAACGGGAGAGTCCACAACAGTGAGAGGCCCGTGTACCGTACCGCAAATATATATATATATATATATATATATATATATATATGTTATAGATTTTGGTTTTATCATGAAAATGATGACAAAGGATTAAAAGATTTTTAAGTATGATACATGGGATCTCTGGTAAAATATGGAGAATAGATTGAAGAAGGAGAAGATTATAGGCAGGAAGGCCAGTTTCAAGCTTTTGGAATGGTGGGCATAGTGTGAACTAGGGCATCCCATAGTGGTGTCCAAGAGAAGAACCCAGATGCAAGAGTTGTTTTCGTGTCAGAGTTCATGGGACTTAGTAATTAATTCAATATAGGAGGTAAAAGAAAGTAAGGAGTTAAGGATCAGCTATATTTGAACAAGAGGTAGATGGGGCCATCAGCAGATTTAAGTAAACATTAGAAGAGGAGTAGATCTGGCAGTCAAAAATCTGTTCAGTTTTAGATATTCCAAGTTTGAAGTGATTGGGAAACGTGAAAGGGAATGTTTTCAGTAGGCAGTTGGATAAATGGGTCAGAAACTCAGGAGAAAGCCCTGGGCTGGAGAGTTGGGAGTCACTGGTGTAAATATACTTATTGAGGCCATGGGAATTGACCGGTTGTCTAAATATGTCAATTAGGAGGAGGGCCAGAAGAAAGCTAGCCAGTTTTCAAGGGCACAAACTGGGTAAGGCAGACAAAAGGACCATAGTGTGGAATTAGGAAGCCAAGGCCTAACTTTTAGATAAAGAAAATGTTTGCCTAAAAAGATTCTTAGTGTTCAACCAAGTGAAAGCTATGCTTTGACCTTATAATGTGACAATGGGACATTGGGATAAAGCCCAAATACAGAGGTGGAGACAGAGCAGGTAAATAGCTTTTCACAAAGTTGGTTACCAAGTCAGGAGCAAGATGGGGCTATAGATAAAGGGAGATATAGGGTCAAGGAAGTGGTTATCATTAACAGTATGAGAGAATGAATATGCTTGAATTCTGATGTGGTGCCTTGGTAGAGATAACTTAAAAATGGGAAGTTATTAGCTCCTTATCTAGGCCATATTCAGTTGTGAAGCTTGTATCTCTTTCTGTTTTCCCCCAGACCAGCAGAGGGCTATGCATACAAGATCTTAAGAAATATTATTTGAAAAGGAAAATATTTCAACATTATCTGAAGAAAGGCTAGGTCCAGATTAATTCTTTGTTGGTTATGTGCAAGGTAAAATTTCCAAGCAGGACTTGAATATAACTGTCAAGCGTGACTTCACTGTTTTTTGTTGTTGTTGCTGTTTGGTTTTTTGGTTTGTTTTTTTGATTTGCCAAATCTGGTGAGTATGTGTGTGCTTGGGGAATAAAATAATCCATTCATTTTAGCTTAATCAAAAAAGCTAGAAAAGAAAATCTGCTACACGCTATTATAAAATGCAATTCCATATATAGAAGAATTTTATTGACTTTCTATTGAATGACCCATACTACTGTCTTTTACTTTTGTGAATAAAGGAAAGTTGACTGTATTTCAAATAAAAAAGGAATAGTATGCCTTGATACATTGATATGCTCATATTGGTTCTAGTATTTAAATATAAAAATGGTCGCAGGAGTAAAAACATTTGTTTTTATCTTGAAATAATAATAATAGTATAATAATAACCGCTTGTTTTTAAAAGATCATGTCACTGATTCATCACCAGTATGATACTTTTTCCTATAGGAAGTTACACATTTACACTAATTTGTCACTTGGTAATCAATAGCACTGACTTGAGAGATTGCTTATTGAATTTAGGAATCAATGTTTAAGCAGGGAAAAGAGGAGAGCTATTTGAATGTGAAGAGGATCACTACTTATAATATTACTTTAATCAGCTGAACTTATTAACTCATTGTAGGGCTTTCAATAATCACTCGTAAGTAAGAAGAAATTGCTATTTTACTTTTTGACTGAGAGTTGGGTGGTTCAAGATATTTGAGCTTGGGCTTCCATGGTGGCACAGTGGTTGAGAGTCCACCTGCCGATGCAGGGGACACGGGTTCGTGCCCCGGTCTGGGAAGATCCCACATGCCCTGGAGCGGCTGGGCCCATGAGCCATGGCCGCTGAGCCTGCGCGTCCGGAGCCTGTGCTCCACAACGGGAGAGGCCACAACAGTGAGAGGCACGCGTACCGCAAAAAAAAAAAAGATATTTGAGCTCATCTAATCATTGAGGGCTACTTAGCATTTAAGTGCAGGATATCCATGATAATTCTGGCTTTCAGTGAATTCACTGAGAGAAAAACACCCAAACTGCTAAAACATAAAGCAATTACAAGGTGAGATTACATTCCCATTTGTTACAATTATACTGATGCTCATTACTGCTCTCCATCCTGAACATCCCCAAATGCCATCAGGTTTATGACTCTATAAATCTGGAAAATGCCTTACAGTGAAATAATGGTCATCTGTTTCTAAATTAAAACAGTATCATAACTCTGGGGGCTGATATGCATGAAGTTGTTAACTCCTATAAGTAAACCATTAAACAAAGGGAAAATCATTCTCAGTTTGGATATTTCTGAAATAGCAATGAACTTCAAGATTTTCAAAGAGGCAAATATAATTTTTTCCTTTTTATGTGGGAAAAAAAATTAAGATGTAGCAGACTTCTTGATCCAGTCCTGACTGCAGATATGGTTGGAGAGAAACACAGTGGAAAATGTAAAGAATCCAATCATTACTTTTAAATTAATAAATGAGTAGTTTTCGAGTAGGCATTCCTGAATAGAGTATACCTAAAATGAATTAATATGTATAAGTAGATAAATGGTCTGACCAAGATCATGTCAGAAGAAAAATGTATTACCAGTCAGACTAGAGTCCTGCTATTGAGTCCTTGCTTTCTATAGAAAGCAAGCCAACAGAAAAACTCCCTCACAAACTGCTTACTACAGGCAAGTGTGATATAAATTCAGCTTCTGAACATACCTTCTGAAGTAAAATCTAAGAAAGATGACAGCTTCCCCAGAAGAAAACATTTCACCTCTAGTTAGCATGGACACCCAATTCATATGCATGATGCCTGGAAGTGCCACTATCAGCATCACTCCAGAAGTTACCTACATGTGTGACTTCTGAGAAGAAACACATAAATAGGTCATGGAGAGGACATGGCCACTGGTTGACCCTTGAGCTGGACCCAGCAATCTGAGGCTCCTCCCCCCTCCTTGTCCTAGGAATGTAGGTTCTGCCCACTGTTCCCACAGCGGGAGCTGTTCCAAGGAGGCAGTCTTGGGAGAGCATGTGTTGCTGAGACTCTCTGGATGGAGCACGTGCTGAGCCCCATTAAGCCCTCTGTAAACTTTGAGATTCTGGTGGGTGGTTATGTAGATGTACCGGTATTGCAGCTGCTGGAGACAAACCTCACGTGTAAGTTCCCTTGCTTATCAAAACTACCACCTGCCAGCCTAGAGTGTCTCTTCTTTCTTCTGTCTCTGCCTACCCTCTGGGTAAGGGGGCTAGTTTCAGGTTTCAACTGGGAAACTCTGAAAGTTGTGAACCAACAAATAGTTTATCTGATTAACTCTTTATTAGACAAAATGAAACAGATACCAGAGAACTGGGCACATTTAATATGTTCAAGGAATTCAATAAATACATATTGAATTAATGAGTTACCAGCACAGAATAGTAAGGCAAAAAAGAGTGTATGCTGTTTAATCTTACTATGTCTGACACTGAGTTTTAGCTGCACAATTTGCTCTTATTAATTCCCTTCCAGTTTAGGAATCCCTTGGCATGATCCCTACATCTGCAATTCAGCTCTTTGTGAATATTTCATGAAACATAGTTTCTCTGGTGTGCCACAGGGGGCCTAGGGCCAATTCCAGCAGGGTTCTGTTCTCAGATCCTTTTCTAATTATGTGAATTTATGTGGAAACTTTGCCTAGATTTGTCCATTTCCCTGTTCGGAGTTTTGTTAGTTTCTTTCCCTTTTTTTTGGTTTTCACCAATATATCCATAAAATTATACACTTTCTTTTGGGGGCAATTGTGTGAGAGTTTCTCCTCTAGGTAAATGCTCCTCTACCTTCTCAGGGTACAACTTCTGGGTCATAGGTTAAGTGCAGCTTCAACTCTACCAGGCATTGCCAAATGCTTTCCAAAATATACCAATTTACATTTATACAAAAAGTATGTTAGAGTTTTTATTTTATCTTACATCATTATCAACATATAATATTATGTTACTCCTTAATGTTTTCCAATCTTAAGGGAGGGAACAATAGCAATGATGTTTTAGCTTTCATTTTGCTGATAACTAGATTGAGCAATTTTTGTTTATTGGTAATTTGGCATCCCATTTCAAGAATTTGCCTGCTACTATCCTATGTCATTTTTTATTCACTTATTCAGTTTTTTTAATCTTGATGTATAGGGGATCTTTATAATATCTAGATATTAATTCTTTGTTGCTTAAACATTTGCAAATAGGTTATGCAAATCAGAAGATTCACTTTTAATTTTTGTTATATTACCACTTCATGAAGATATTTAAATGTACTCACATTTACCATTTTCTTCTTCTAATATCTTTGCTTTTGGGGTCTTATTTAGGAAATAAATACCTGCTTTCATATTCTGTGTTTTCTTCTCAAATGCTTTAATGTTTACTTTTTATACGTATGTTTTTAATCTATGTGGAATTTATTTGTTTGTTTCAAGATTCACATATGATTTTTATTTTTTCCATTGTTCTTTCTTCCTTCCTGTTGTTCCAAGAGTTTTAAAAATTATTTCCTTTCTGCTTAAAGCACCTACTTTAGCCATTCTTTTAGAGTAGGTGAAAATTCTCTTAGTTTTTCCTTCATCTGAATTCTCTGATTCTGTCTTGATTTCTGCTTCTTTTTTGAAGGATATTTTTGCTAGATATAGAATTCAGAGTTGACAGTTCTCTTCTTTCAGCACTTCCTTCTGATCTCCAAAGTTTCCAATGTGAAATTCACTGTCCTCTGCATTGTTTTTCCCCTATAGGTTGTTTCTCTGCTTTTGAGATTCTTTTCTTTTTCTTCAGTTTTCAGTAGTTTGATTATGATGTGTCTTGGCTTGGATTTCTTTGGGTTTATCCTGTTTGGGATTTGCTCAGCTTCTGGAATCTGTAGGTTTATGTCTTTTGCCAGTTTAGGATAATTTCAGCTATCAGTTATTCAAATACGTTTTCAGTCCCACCCTCTTTCTCCTTTGTTTAGCAGGACTCTTATTATCTATGGCATTTTGCTGTTGACATCTGTTGCCTGTCTTTTCTCATTCAAGTTAAATTTTCCTGTTTCTTGGTATAATAAGGAATTTTTTATTGGAACCTAGACAGTATGGACATTATGTTGAAAGAGTGTGAATCTTCTTTATTCTATTTTAACTGATTTCCTCTGATGCCATTCCACTGGGGAATGGAGAGGGATGCTACTTTCCTGTCATGTGGAAATGGAGTCCAGATTCCCCAACTGAGCTCCACTGATACAGGAAGAGGAGGGGCTTCTTTTTTTGCAGTATGCGGGCCTCTCACTGTTGTGGCCTCTCCCGTTGTGGAGCACAGGCTCCAGATGCGCAGGCTTAGCAGCCATGGCTCATGGGCCCAGCCGCTTCACGGCATGTGGGACCTTCCCGGACCGGGGCACAAACCTGTGTCCCCTGCATCGGCAGGCAGACCCTCAACCACTGCGCCACCAGGGAGGGGCCTTTGTTATTGCAGCCAGGGTGGGAGTTCTCACTCCCTATCAGGCTCCTGCTGAAATCTCCCTATCTGAGAAGGTAGGGATGCTCTGTTACTATTGCCCACAGGCTGTTACTCACCCGGGTAGCACAGTCTTGTTAACACGGTGTGGTGGTGGGAGTTCTGACTCCACCTTCTCCTTCATCCCACTTCACTGACTGCAGTGGGAGAAAGTGCTCACTTTTAAGGGCTTATCTAAGATATGAAGTACCTGCATAAAATTGGATAATCTCCCATTTTATGGTCTGCAAACTTCATAACATCTGCAAAGTCATATTCCCAGGTTCAAAAGATCAGAATGTGGATATCTTTGGGGACCATTATGCCCATCACACTGCAGAATAATCTGGACTTTTCAATAAAAATAATATACAAGTCATTAAAATGAGAAATCTATATAATTTAAAATTTACTATATTAAAATAATTTTTAAAAGAAATAAATAAATTAATATTAATAGTACATTTTATTTAACCCAATATATCCAAACTATCATTTCAATATTATTACTATAAACATTCTTATTGAGATATTTACATGCATTTCTCATACTGAGGACTTTAAACTTATAGCACATCTTAATTTAGATGAACCACATTTCAAGTGCTCAGTGCTACATGTGGCTTGTGGTTACCATGTTGAACAGCTTGGGTTTGGCCAACTTTGATCAATACAACCTATAATTTTATTTTCTTTCCTGGCTTAGTCCAGTGTCAAGTGTAGTATCAAGTTTTTACTAGCCTCACAAACTAAGTTTGTTTGCTTTGTTCCTTAGCTTTACTCTGAATGTTTGTATAAATAAAGATAATATGTTACTTGAGGGAGTGATATAACCAGCTGGGCATGGTGCCTTTGGCTTGAGAGGGGGAGCGGAGGGAGGAAATTGTTATTATCAATTCAATTAAATTACAGATTGCTGATTTATTCAGACATTCTCCTTATTTAATAAAATTTGATCATTCATAATCTTATAGGGTCTATCAGTTTTTTATTTTCAATTTTTAAAAATGTCTATGAATCTATAGATTTATTCTTTTTTCCATCTGATTTTGTTTATCACTAACAATACCCTTTGCATCAACTTTATAAAGTTATAGACCATGTAAAATAAAACACACCATTTTCAGTGTATCGTTCATTAAATTTTTACAAATGTGTTTAATCAGTATAATCAATGCCATATCAGCATATAGAGCATTTTCATCGTTCCAAAACATTTTCTTATGCCTCATTGCAGTTAATTCTTTCTCCTTTCCTCAGCCTCTGGAAACCACTCTTCTGCTTTCAATCACCAAAGAATCATTTTGTAATAGAATTTCATGTAAATTGAATCAGACAATATATTACCTTTTGCATCCAACTGAGTACCTTCAGCATCACTCTTTTGAAATCTATACATTGTAATGGATGTATCAATAACTCAGTCTTTCTGCTGCAGAGTTGTATTCCATTGCATGGATATGCCACAATTTGTTTACCTATCCACTTTCAGAGTTGCAAATATTTTCATGTATTTTCTTCTATCAACTGTATAATTTTAGTTTTTTTATTTAGTATTTGGTTCATTTTAAATTGATTTTTCTGTATGGTGTATGGGTCATGTTAATTTTTCTAAATGTACATTTAGTTGTTATTTCAAACTTGATTAAAAAGATATCTTTACAGTTTGAAAAATTTGCTCTTTAGACTCACTGGATCTTTTAAAATCACGTAGTGTCAGTCAAGTAAACTTGTTTTTCTCTTTCAAATTTATGTTGTCTATTTTTTTGCCCTTACCTCATGAAGTTTTATCTTCACAATGCAGGTTAGTATACGTAGAACCACACAGTGTATAATCTTTTAACACTAGCTATTTTCATTCAAAATAATATTATTGTGACCCAACCAAACTGTTGCACGTATCTATAGTTTATTCCTTTTTATTGTTCAATAGTATTCCTTTGTATATATGTGGCATAGCTTTCTGTTTTGTTTTAAATACATTAACTTGTTGAAAGACATTTGGGTCATTTACATTTTTGGAGACTTTAATAGAGTCTCTACAAGTATTTGTGGTCAGGTTTTGTGTAAACATAATTCTTCCTTTTTCTAGAGTATATACTCATGAGTGGTTTTGCTAGGTCATATAGTAGTATATGTTTACCTTTATAAGAAACTACCAAAACACTTTTTTAGAGAGGTTATACTATTTTGCGTTGCTATCAACAATAAGCTTACTGTGTATGTATGTACATATGTATGTATGTATTGTCAGTATATGTGAGTATCATCAATATTTTTTATTTTATCTATTATAATCAATGTGCAGTGATATCTTATAGTGGTTTTAATCTGCATTGTCATTTTAAAATAATGTTATGATGTTACATATTATCTCTGAGTCATATAAACATGCTTATTTTTAAATCATTGTCAGTACTCCTCTATTCATATGTGGATGGAATAAATTCATAATTGACTTGTACATTTTGGTAGCTGTCTTTCATTGCAGTAAATATTTTCATGTGTTTTAGAATTTTGTTTTGCATTTGAAAATTGAATGAAAATTATTTTGCTTTTCTGTTTATATTATATTAGTAATTGTTACTTTTCTCTTCTTAAGTGGAAGCTTTAACCTTGGTTTCTAATAGTGAGTCTGGCTTTCTGCTTTATAGTATTTTTTGAGTCTGGGTTACTCCACAGAATTTTATTCCCTGGCTTCTGTTCCCTGTTCCCATTGGAGTACAGCCATTCCACAACCTCTGTCCATTCAGGGTTTTGCACTTTCTACTCAGATTATAAACTTTTGACATAGTCATCTTTTTATACACCCCAATCATACCTTTTAGTTAGCTCTTTTGATTTATTTTCTCTTTTAATATATTTTTGGGCAGAAGTGTTTTTCAACTTCTTGAGCCTTCTAGAATTTTTCCAAGTGGTCTTTATATTCTATGCTAGCTTTATAATTATATGTAATTATAAAGTTTAGTGAAAGCATCAACTTACTGCATGTAATATCTGTGGATATGCATCTCCTTCTATGATGCTAGAGTTCACCTGCATTCACACAATATTTAAGTTCAATAGAAATTAATTTCATATTTAATTATTTTATAATTGCTGTAATATTTCTTTTTCAGAGCAAAGAAAACATTGGTATAAAGAAGTCATAAACAGTATCCTAAATTAAGGAGGCTGAATAGGTTTTTCCATATACAGAACTGCAGCTACATACTACTCAATTTCACCTCCCTAACTGATAGGAAAGATGACAGCTTTCCAATTCCTAGAGATTCAAGTTCAAATTAAGTTTAAGGAGTTAAATTTAGGTAAATTGCTAGAGAAAGTATTTTTCTTCACATCTTAAAATATCTGCTTAGTGTGGAGATTTGAGAAGAGAATAAAAGTACTCAGGTTGGTGCCCCAGAATGACTCCAGAAAAATTATGTGTACGTAAGATCTTGTGCCCAAAGTAGTCACAAGGTATGAAAGCTGAATATATCTACTTCACTGTACTTGCATGTGATACCTTGAAAATGTGTTGTCTGTGTAAAAAATGGGCTTCCAAGAAATGTATGATAAAGTAACTTCACACCATCTTTAGGAGCCTAGCCATTATAAAGGAAGTATCATGTAATAGAAGAATTACTCACCTTATCATCAGACACAAACACATTATACTGAAAGCTTATGATTCAGGTTTTCATTTAAAAAATGCTAAGACCAAATCAAACTCTTATAATAAAGAATTATCAATGAGTCCCTTAATATGATTTTTTTCTAATTGTATTTTATCATGACTTTTTAGTCCATAAAGCTCTGATTAAAGTTGGGATTTTTATTCTAAACATATTGTGATTAGCAGCAATCTTATCTGGGAGTAATCAGTATTTAAGCTCTTTCTAATTGTTAACACTTTTTTGTTGATGGGTACTAGAAAGCATACTTGGTACTTTTTCTCACTATAAAATATTCAATGCTTATGTTATATCTTAATAGTAAGTATATAGGAATCACTTTATGAAAATTTTTATCAATAGATATTACTGAATTCTTCAAAACAGCCCAGGATAAATAGAGTTATATAACTTAAGGAAAATTAAAACTGATAATATGAGCAAATATGAGCATATGTAACACTGAAGTTACAGCTAAATTTCTAAGAATAAAAGTTAATAGCTCTCTCCTATTTGAACTTTAGCACAAAAAATAATTTTCATCCTATAATCTCTTTATTGCATTCTTAGATTTCAAACACACAACTTAAGAAACTTGCAGCAATGATTTCTACTAAGGTAGTTTAGGCTAGCTTGTATATTCTTACTGATTTTCTGTCTACTTGCTTTATCAATTACTGAGAGAGGTGTTGAAGTCTTCAACTATAATGGATCTATTTTGTCCTAGTTCTATCAGTTGCTGCTTCATTTATCTTGAAGCTATTTTTATTAGAGACATAAACCTTTAGGGTTATTGTGTCTTCTTGATAAATTGAACCCTTTTATCATTAAGAAATTACTCTCTTTATCCTGGATAAAATTCTTTTCTCTGAAACTTATTTAGTCTGATATATTAATATAGCCACCACAGCTTTTTTTGACTAATGTTAACATGATTTTTTTTCTATCCTTTTATTATAAAATGATTTGGTTGTTATTTAAAGTGCATTTCTTGTAAGCAGCATAAAATTCATTACTTTTTATTCATCCAATCTGACAATCTCTGTCTTTTAATTGGAGTGTTTAAACATTTACATTTAATGTGTTATAAATATGTTTGAGTTTCATTCTACCATCATGCTCTTTTATCCATTTGTCCTAAATTTTCTTTGCCCTTTTCCTCTCTTTTTGTTTTTGTTTTTTTTTTTTTTTGCTTTCTTGGGAATTAATTAGATACTATTTTATGATTTCTTTTAATTTTATTTGTTGCCTTATTAGCCATAACTCTCTTTTGTTCATTTAATGGTTGATTTGTGTTTTATATTATATGTCTTTGATATTACTTTGATTTCCCATTTTATTTTATTTGCTTTATTTCTCTCTCTCAGTATGTATGTATATATATTTGAATTTAGAAATATATTTATTTTACATTTACATATATATTTTACATAAATATATTATATTTATATATTATATATACTATTATCTGGGTTTTTATTAAGGAATATTTGATTTACAATATTATATTAGTTTCAAGTGTACAATATAGTGATTCAAAATTTTTATAGATTATACTCCATTTCCAGTTATTACAAAATATTGAATATATTATCTGTGTTGTACAATATATCCTTGTAGTTTATTATTTTATACATAGCAGTTTGTACCACTTAATCCCCTACTCCTATTATGCCCCTCCCCACTTCTGTCTTCACACTGGTAATCACTAGTTTATTCTTTATATCTGTGAGTCTGTTTAATTTTGTTATATTCATTAGTTTATTTTTCAGATTGCACATATAAGTGATAACATACAGTATTTGTCTTTCTCTAACTTATTTCACTAAGCATAATACCCTCCAGGTTCATCCATGTGTTTCAAATGGCAAAATTTCATTCTTTTTTATGGCTGGATATAATCCATTTTAAAAATATACCACTCCTTCTTATCCATTCATCTGTTGATGGACTCTTGGGTTGTTTCCATATGTTGGCTATTGTAAATAATGCTGCTATGAACATTGGGGTGCATGTATCTTTTCAAATTAGTATTTTTGTGGGTTTTTTAAAATTTATACCCAGGAGTGGAATTGCTGGATCATTTGGTAGTTTTATTTTTAATTTTTTGAGAAACCCCCACACTGTTTTCCATGTGACTGTACCAATTTACATTACCACCAACAGTGTATGACAGTTCCCTTTTCTCCACATCTTCATTGACATCTGTTATTTGTGTTCTTTTGATGATAGCTGTTCTGACATGTGTGAGGTGGTATCTCATTGTGGTTTTGACTTGCATTTCTCTGATGTTTAGTGATGGAGCATCTTTTCATGTGCCTATTGGCCATCTGTAATGTCTTCTTTGGAAAATGTCTATTCAGGTCTTCTGCCCATTTTTAATCAGGCTGTTAGTTGGGGATTTTTTTTGATGTTGAGTTATTTTCATTTTGTTGATGGTTTCCTTTTCTTTGCAGAAGATTTTAAGTTTAACTAGGTCCCACTTATTTATTTTTGCTTTTGTGTCCTTTGCCTGAGGAGACAGATTCAAAAATATATTGCTACAATTTATGTCAAAGAGTGTTCTGCCTATGTTTTCTTCTAAGAGTTTTATGGTTTCTGGTTTTACATTTAGGTTTTAATCCATTTTGAATTTGTTTTTTTCTATATGGTGTGAGGAATGTTCTAATATCATTCTTTTACATGTAGCTGTCCAGTTTTTCCAGCACCACTTATTAAAAAGACTGTCTTTTCTCCATTGTATATTATTGCCTCCCTTGTCATAGACTAATTGATCATAAGTATGTGAGTTTATTCCTGGACTCTCTATTCTCTTCCATTAATATATGTGTCTGTTTTTGTGCCAGTACCATACTGTTTTGATTTCTATAGCTCTGTAGTACTGTCTGAGGTAAGGGAGTGTGATACTTCCAGCTCTGTTCCTCTTTCTCAAGATTGTTTGGCTATTTGGGGTCTTTTGTGCTCCATACAAATTTTATTTATTCTATTTCTATGCCATTGGTATTTTGATAGGGATTGAAGTGAATCTGTAAACTGCCTTTGGTAGCATGGTCATTTTAACCTTATTAATCCTTCCAATCTATGAACAGGATATACCTTTCATATGTTTTTGTCATCTTCAATTTCTTTCATCAGTGTCTTATAGTTTTCTGAGTATAGGTCTTTTACCTCCTTAGATAGGTTTATTCCTAGGTATTTTAATCTTTTTGAAGGAATTTTAAATAGAATTGTTTCCCTAATTTCTCTATCTGAAAATGTGTTGTTAGTGTATCAAAATGTAACAGTATTCTCTATATTAATTTTGTATCCTGCAACTTTACTGAATTCATTGATGAGCTCTAGTAATATTTTGGTTGCATCTTTAGGATTTTCTATGTATATTATCATGTCATCTGCAGTGACAGATTTAATTTTTCTTTCCAATTTGGATGCCTTTTATTTCTTTTTCTTGTCTGAATTCTGTGGCTAAGATTTACAACAGTATGCTGAATAAAAGTGAGGAGAAAGGGCACCCTTGTCTTATTCCTGATCTTAGAGGAAATGCTTTCAGCTTTTCACTATTGAGTATGATGCTAGCTTTGAGCCTATCATAATATGGTCTTCATTATGTTGAGATTTGTTCCCTCTATACTCACTTTCTTGAGAGGTTTTTATCATAAATTGATGTTGAAGTTTATCAAAAGCCTTTTCTGCATCTATTGAGATGATCATATGGTTTTATTCTTCAATTTGTTAATATGGTGAAACCAGGTCCTGAGACTAATCCTGGCCCACTTGTGGGTAAAGCCAGGTCCTGGGGTCTGGCTGCAGGGTCCAGGGATCCTAGAGCTGATGCTGGACGGCTGGTGGTGTCAGTTCCTGATGTGGCTGGCTGTGGGGTCCAGGGTATTGAAGCTTGTGTTGGTCTACTGCTGGGCAGGGCTGAGGCCCTTCTAATACCAGCACTGTGTCTGGCCTAATGGTGGGTAGGCTGGATCCTGTCATGGGAAGCTGCAGGGCTGCTGTTGTCCTGGGGCTATTGTCTGCCTTCTGGTGGGTGAGGCTGGCCTTAGGGCTAGAGCAGGATAGCTGGTGAGTAGGGTCAGGGCCCATGGAATTCTGGGGCCTGCCCACTGGTGGGTGAAGGTGGATCCTGGGGTCTGTGGCTACAGGGCCATGAAGGTCTCAGTTCTAGTGCCTGCACACTGGTGTGTGTGGTTGGCTCCTGATTCCTCTGTTGGGCAAGGTTGAGTCCAGGGGTGGCTGTGTGCTCAGGAGATCTTAAAGCAGCCTGTCTCTTGGTTGGTGGGGCTGTGTTCCCACTCAGTTAGTTTCTTGACCTGAGTTGTCCCAATGCTGGTGGCTTCAAGCTGGTGGACAGGGCAGGGCTGTGTCCTGAGTCTAATAAGCTAGAGGGAGGACTCCAAAGTGGTGGTTGCCAGTAGCAATGTCCATGTGGTAGGATGAGCTCCCAGAAATGGCTTTCTACAATGTCTATGTCCCCAGGGTGAGCTGCAGTTGCCTCCTGCCTCTCCAGGAAACTTTCCAGATCAGCAGGTAGGTCTGACTCAGGCTCCTTTCAAGTTGCTCCTTCTGCCCTGGGTCCCAGAGTGTGTGAGATTTTGTGTGTGCCCTTTAATAATGAAGTCTATTTCTGATAGCCCTCTGGGTCTCCTGTAAGTAAGCCCCACTGCCCTTCAAAGCCAAACACTCTGGGTGCTCATCTTTACGGCATAGGATCCCTGGGCTGGGAACCCCAATGTGGGGTTTGGACCCATTGCTTCTTGGTGAGAAACTCTGTAGTTGTAGTTATTCTCCTGTTTTGGGTCACCCACTGAGGGCTACGGGTCTTGACTATATCGAGACTCTGCCCCTTCTACCTGTCTCTTTGTGGTTCCTTCTTTATAACTTTAATTGTAAAAGACCTTTTCCATTAGGTTCCAGTCTTTTTCATCAATAGTTGTTCTGTAAAAAAATGTAGTTTTGGTGTGCCCATGGAAGGAAGTGAGCTCAGGGTCCTTCTATTCTGCCATCTTAGGAACTTCAACTAATATATAATTATTTTTGAACCAGTTGAGATTTAGATGCAGACATGGGGTCTATTATAACTAAAAGCCAAGTATACTTTGTGCATAAATACTCCTAGTCCCATAAGTGGGCACTGCAACTAGTGTGAATGGACTTGAAGACCTAAATGTGCACATCTCTTTCCAATTCTCCATGATTTCACATTAGTAGTTTGAAATCAGCTGTTGGGAGTATTTACAACCTGGAAATCAATAAATGTTACCAATCTGGGCTCCTTACTACAACCTCAGGAGGGTCAGTTTATCCGTACACCACTGAAACAGTCATTGCTTTTAGAAAATTAAAGTTTCTACAGTACTGCCATAACCCAGAGATCCCATCCAAATATTGAAATTCAGCAATATCCTTTATAGCAAAAAGCTAAATGAAACAAAAAGTGACACATTTTAGGTTCCATGTCTGTTTAATATTCTTCAATCGCGAATAGTTCCACAGATTTTCTTTGTCTTTTGTGACCCTGACATGTTTGTTGAGTATATGACAAGTAATATGTAGATTTTCTCACAGCTTGGATGTATATGATGTTTCTTCATGGTTAGAAAATTCAGGTTACACATTTTTGTCAGGAACCCACAGAAGTAATACTGTGTTCTTCTCAAGAGGCTCACATGATGTTAAGTTGTCTGTAAATTGTGACAGTAACCTTGATTGCATAGTTAAGTTGTTGTACCCCAGGTTTCTAATCCTGTAGATGAAGCCTGAGCGTAGGTGACATGTGCAACTCCAGGCTGGGACTCTAACTGCTGATCTAAGACCCTCCAGAGTTCAGTCTTTCCTTCTGGCCCAGTGACTAGCAGAGTCATCCTTTTAAAAATGTAAGTCAAATTATTTTATTTTTCTATTCAAAATTTTCAGTGTTTTTTCTTCTCTTTCACAGTAAAAGCCAAAACTCTACATGAGATGTCCTTCCACTCCACTCCCCCACACTCTGCCACAGGCTTACCCCATCTTGTTCTTTTAACATGGTGAGCACAAGCACACCTCAAAAGCTTTCGAATTGTTATTCCTTCTTCTGGAGACTTTTCTCCTAGAAATCCACCCCAAAAAGTTGATCACTCATTCCTTTTAGCCTCAAATGTCATCTTTATAATAAGGCCTGCCCTCACCCCTTATATGAAAGCATCCTCACCCAACCCTCATTCTCTGGTTTCCCCACCAACCTCACCCTTACCCTGTGGTATTTATCACCAATTGACTTACTTTATGTTATCTTTGTATATTTCCATTGTGTGTCTTTCATGGGAAACTGTGCTTGGAGCATATTCTGTGCTTAATGAACATTTGTCTAGTGGGTGAATTTCCTTTGGATATGCTGTTAAAGCCCTCTGATAAGCAAGAAAAAAAGTGCATTTTATCTGAATATATTTTATTAAAATTCTGATACATAATTTGATATGTTAAAGTCACAGAAATGATTCTCAAAAAGCATGTTCAATTTTATTATATGTAAACAAAATCTAATTTACTTTGTAAGTGATTTAATTTTCTGAAAATTTATACTTAAAATATTTAGCACTATAATATTTTTTTTAATATGATGTTTCAAAATCACTAGAAGTGTCCATTGTATCCTGTGTTTATTTGCTTACTTAATTAAGTACTCTCTCTGTGTATATTAACACAACAAAATAGTATTTGTAGAATCTGGCAAAGTAATCAATTTTGCTTGTTTTGCTTTTCCCAGTTCCCTGTATCCCTAGATTTCAAAAAAAAAAAAATTAGTGTCATAAAGCTTTGCACGGGTTACTTAAACCACATGACTGATTTTAAGGCATATTATCAGAGCTCTATAACACTTATTTCCTGTTTATTAATGGACATTACTGAATGGCAAATATCAATTATGGTATGTGCATATTTATCACTTAGAGCATAAGTAAATAGAATTAATCTGATTTAAATTGTCATTTTTTCATAATTTTCCATTACCAATATCTTCTAAAACAGTTAAAACTTTTGAAAAGTCTTTCTAATCTAGCCATACTCCCTTTATCAATTTATGTTTAACCTTAAAGTCTTGGCAGCTTTACTTTCTAATTCCCCAAATTCCGATGTATTATCTCACCTGCCCCTTCCTTTTTACTAACAAATACAGTATATTGCTTATATTTCTCCTTGCTCCAGAAATGTTCATTTTTATCTCTGAAGATCATCTGTGGATGCCGATCACTTTTAGATTCTTTCTGGATGGACCAACACCACTGTCAGGAAAACGCTAGTGCTTTGAGTTGTGGCCCAGGGCTCAGTCCTTGGACCTCTCCTCTGTCCTTTGGTGATCTTGCCCAGTCTTAAAGTATTAAATATTATCTGTATGTTCAGAACTCCCAAATGATGGATCCAGCCCAGAACTCTCTCTTGAACCATCAGGAATTGTTTATCCAACTGACATTTGAATACCTCTACTTTGATAAAGTGGAAACATCACAAACTTAACATGTCTAAAGCTGAACTACTGTTTTCCCTCCAAAACCTGCTCTATAATCTTCCCCATTTCAATTGATGATAATATTTGCCTTTCATTTGTTAAAACTTGTTTCCTTTTCTCTCACTCTTTCTCTATACTCTGCATCCAAAAAATGACCACAAACTAATGACTTAAACAGCACAGTACTGGGGATGACAAGTCTGAAATGGTTTTCACCGGACAAAAACAAAAAACATGTTGGGAGGGCTTTATTTCTTCTGGGAACTCTAGGGGCCAGACTTTTCTAGCTTCTAAAGGTCGCTTGCATTCTTTGGCTCATGGCACATAGTCAAAGTGTGTCTTCAAGTCTCTCTTTTTCTAACCTCTGCTACAATTGGCACATCTTCATCTGGACTCTGACCCTCCTGCCTCCCTCTTATAAGAACATTTTGATTACATTGGGCCCATCAGTATAATACAGATCATCTCTCCATATCAAGATACTTAATTAAACATATCTAGAAGGTCTCTTTGCCATGTAACTAATCTTAACAGCTGTGTAGCTATTTGACTTTTTATGTTCATTCCTATTTTTAAAATTTAGGGGGTTGGGATCAAGATGGCAGAGGAGTAGGAAGCATAGTTCAACTAGAAACATTGAAAATACATCTACAGGTGGAACAATTCACACAAAACAGCTACTGAGTGCTGAAAGAAGACCTCAGATTTCTGAAAATACAAGAAAATCTCCACGTAACTGGGTAGGACAAAAGCAAAAAGAAAAAGAAGGAATCAGGATGAGGCCTGCACCCCAGGGAGGGAGCTATGAAGGAGGAAAGTTTCCCACACCTTAGGAAGTCTGCTCACCAGTGGGGAAATCAGCCTGGACAGAGGGGAAAGGGAGCTTTGGAACCTAAGAGGGAAGAACAACAACTGGTTTATGGAAGGCAGAGCAGAGAGTAACCTGCACAGAGGGTTGGCAATGCCACACTGCACTCCCCACCCTAAGACACTCCTCTGTCTGTGGGGGTAGGGGTCAGGTGCTGAAGCTCAGACTCCAGAGCTCAGTCCCAGGGAGAGGACCAGGGTTGGGTGCAGAAACAGCCTGGAGAGGTCAGGCTGTGGCAACTGAGGGAGGCTGGGCCCACAAGAGAAACAAGGCATCTTTGGTGGGAGGTGCACAAGGAGAGGGGTGGGACCACCATAAGAGCTTCTTTCCCTGTGAGAGCTCCCAGGACACTGCCTACAGGAGCCCTGAGTGGGAGAGCATGAGTCACCACCGTCATCTTGGGCTCCAGAGGCAGGCACTGGCCACCTCTTCCAGACCAACAGGCAGACACCAGGCCCCACCTCCTCTCACCTGGAAGGGTGTGGAGAGATTCTGAAACTAGGAATTATGCTAGTGGGTCATAGGACCCACCCCAGATGACCTGGAATGGTATGGACAGATCCAGTCACTAAGAATTCTGCAAGCAGGCCCCAGGACCCACCCATGCTGCCCTGGGAGGGCACAGATAGCTTCCATGAATGGGAAATCCATCAGTGGAGGCCAGAACCTGCCCTGCTGTCCCAGGAGCAAGTGGATAACTCCCCTGACTAGGAAATCCACCAGTGAGTGGTGGGACCTGCCCTGCTGTCCTGGGAGGGTGCGGAAACATCTTGCTACTAGGATATCTGCCAGTGAGTACCAGAACTCACCCCACTCACCACAGCTGAGCCCCAGGTGCCATGTGACTAAGGAAAAAGAGATGAAATCTCTCCTCATAGCTGCATGAACTACGGAGTTACACATCTGCTGACAGCTTCCAAAATTCATCACCTGTGAAACATGTGAAAGGACAAGTGCTCTTGGGCTGGAACAGGTCTGGCTTTAGAAGCTGTGGGTTTTGTGGTCATGTACATGTGTCGGTTGGGCCAAGCCAGAGCATGAGCTGCCTCCATAGCTCCCACAGTGGGGCCAGTTACATGACTACTATAGTCCTGGGACCTGACCTCAGTGTATCTGCACTTGTGGCTGGGTGAAAACAACACCGGAGAATCACCAGGGCCAATTGCCAGCATACCCACAGTTAATGTGAGACTGAGAGCAGTGCCAACAGCAGTATACTATGTGAGCCTGCACAACAGATGAAAAGGGACACAACAGAGCACATTCACAGGTGAACAACTCCATAGGAAGAATTATTAGTGACTTCTCTCACAGTGGGAGTGTTCCAATCCCACCTATCTCACACTGCAAATCAGAATCACAGTAAAGAAACAGATTTGGGGACCTCTACTCCAACAACTAGGGAGCAGAACCTACACCTGACAGGGTAGTGACAAGCACAGAGCAAAGGGAAGGCCCCGTTCAATATCTAGGGCAGGTTCTGATATGAACACCAATCAAACCCCCTATCAAGAGAAAAATGAAACAAGCCTCTGGACCAACCTCATCCACCAGGGTACCAGGTAAGCAGAAGCAAGAGGAACTACGATCCTGCAGCCTGCAGAAAGGAGACCACAAATACAGTAAGTTTGACAAAATGAGATGACAAAGAAATATGTTGCAGATGAAGGAGCAAGATAAAAACCTACAGGAACAAGTAAGTGAAGAGGAGGTAGGTAATCCATCTGAAAAAAAGAATTTAGAGTAATGATAGTGAAGATGATCCAAGATCTCAGAAAAAGAATGGAAGCACAGATTGAGAAGATACAAAAAATGTTTAACAAGAAATAGAAGAACTAAAGAAGAAACAAACAGAGATGAACAAGACAATAACTGAAATGAAAAATACACTAGAAGGAATCAATAACAGAATGACTGAGGCAGAAGAATGGATAAGTGAGTTGAAAGAGAGAGAGGTGGAAATCTCTGCCATGGAACAGAATAAAGAAAAAAGAATGAAAAGAAATGAGGACAGTCTCAGAGACCTCTGGGACAACATTAAACACACCAACATTCAAATAAAGGGGTCCCAGAAGAAGATGAAAAAGAGAAAGGGCCTGAGAAAACATTTGAAAATATTATAGTCCAAAACTTCCCTAACATGAGAAAGGAAATAGTCACCCAAGTCCAGCAAGTGCAGAGAGTCCCATACAGATAAACCCAGGAGGAAGAAGCTAAGACACATATTAATCAAACTAACAAAAATTAAATACAAAAAAATATTAAAAGCAGCAAAAGAAAAACAACAGATAACATACAAGGGAATGCTCATAAGGTTATCAGCTGATTTTTCACCAGAAACTCTGCAGGCAAGAAGGAAGTGGCACAATATATTTAAAGTGATGAAAGGGAAAAACCTACATCCAAGAATACTCTACCCAGCAAGGCTCTCATTCAGACTCAAGAGAGAAATCAAAACATTTACAGACAAGCAAAAGCTAAGAGAATTCAGCACCACAAACCAGCTTTACAACAAATACTAAAGGAACTTCTCTAAGCAAGAAACAGAAGACAAGAGAACAAAACAGGAAGGGAAGTAATAAGACCTACAAAAACAAACCACAAAACAATTAAGAAAATGTCAACAGGAACATATATATCAATAATTAACTTAAATGTAGATGGATTAAATGCTCCAACCAAAAGACAGGGACTGGCTGAATAGATACAAAACCAAGACCCGTATAAATGCTGTCTACAAGAGATCCACTTCAGACCTTTGGACACATATAGACTAAGAGTGAGGGGATGGGAAAAGGTATTCCATGTGAATGGAAATCAAAAGAAAGATGGGGTAGCAATACTCATATCAGACATAATAGACTTTAAAATAAAAACTGTTACAGGAGACAAGGAATGACACTACATAATGATCAAGGGATCAATCCAAGAAGAAGATAAAACAGTTGTAAATATTTATGCACTCAACACAGGAGCACATCAATACATAAGGCAAATGCTAAGAGCTGTAAAAGAGGAAATTGACAGTAACACAATAGTAGTGGGGGACTTTAATACCTCACTTACAACAATGGACAGACCATCCAAACAGAAAATCAATAAGGAAACACAAGCTTTAAATGATACAATAAAACAGATAGATTTAATTAATATTTATAGGACATTCCATCCAAAAACAGCAGATTACACTTTCTTCTCAAGTGTGCATGGAACATTCTCCAGGATAGGTCACATCTTTGGTCACAAATTAAGCCTCAGTAAATTTAAGAAAATTTGAAATCATATCAAGCATCTTTTCCAACCACAGCACTATGAGATTAGAAATCAGTTATAGGGTAAAAAATGTAAAAAACAAAAATGCATGGAAGATAAACAATATGTTACTAATTAACCAAGAGATCACTGAAGAAATCAAAGAGGAAATCAAAAAATACCTAGAAACAAATGACAATGAAAACACGATGATCCAAAACCTATGGGATACAGCAAAAGCAGTTCTAAGAGGGAAGTTTATAGCAATACAAGCCTACCTCAAGAAACAAGAAAAATCTCAGATAAACAATCTAACCTTACACCTAAAGGAACTAGAGAAAGAAGCAGAAGAAAAACCTAAAGTTAGTAGAAGGAAAGAGATCATAAATATCAGAGCAGAAATAAACAAAATAGACAAAACAATAGCAAAGATCAATAAAAATAAAAGCAGGTTCTTTGAGAAGATAAACAAAATTGATAAACCTTTAGCCAGACTCATCAAGAAAAAGGAGAGAACTCAAATCAATAAAATTAGAAATGAAAATGTGGAAGTTACAACAGACACTACAGAAATTCAAAGCATCCTAAGAGACTACTACAAGTAACTCTATGCCAATAAAATGGACCACCAGGAAGAAATGGACAAATTCTTAGAAAGGTATAACCATCCAAGACTGAACCAGGAAGAAATAGAAAATATGAACACACCAACCACAAGTAATGAAATTGAGACTGTGATTAAAAATATTCCAACAAACAAAAGTCCAAGACCAGATGGCTTCACAGTTGAGTTCTATGAAACATTTAGAGAAGAGGTAAATACCCATTCTTCTCAAACTCTTCCAAAAAATTGCAGGGGAAGAAACACTCCCAAACTCATTCTATGAGGTCACCATCACCCTGATACCAAAACCAGACAAAGAAGTTACAAAAAAAGAATACTACAGGCCAATATCACTGCTGAATATAGCTGCAAAAATCAACAAAATACTAGCAAATAGAATCCAACAACACATTAAAAGGATCATACACCACGATCAAGTGGGATTTATCCCAGGGATGCAAGTATTCTTCAATATATGCAAATCAATCAATGTGATACACCATATGAACAAGTTGAAGAATAAAAATATGATCACCTCAATAGATGCATAAAAAGCTTTTGACAAAATTCAACACCAATTTATGATAAAAACTCTCCAGAAATTGGGCATAGAAGGAACCTACATCAACATAATAAAGGCCATATTTGACAAACCCACAGCAAACTTCCTTCTCAGTGGTGAAAAACTGAAAGCATTTTCTCTAAGATCAGGAACAAGACAAGGATGTCCACTCTCACCACTATTATTCAACATAGTTTTGGAAGTCCTAGCCACAGCAATCAGAGAATAAAAAGAAATAAAAAGAATACAAATAGGAAAAGAAGTAAAGCTGTCAATGTTTTCAGATGACATGATACTATACATAGAGATTCCTAAAGATGCCACCAGAAAACTACTAGAGCTAATCAAGGACTTTGGTAAAGTTGCAGGATACAAAATTAATGCATAGACATTGCTTGCATTCCTAAACACTACCAATAAAATATCAGAAAGAGAAATTAAGGAAATACTCCTATTCACCACTGCAACAAGAAGAATAAAATACCTAAAAATAAACCCACCTAAGGAGACAAAAGACCTGTATGCATAAAACTATAAGACACTGAAGAAAGAAATCAAAGATGACACAAACAGATGGAGAGATATAGCATGTTCTTGGATTGGAAGAATCAATATTGAGAAAATGGCTATACTATCCAAAGCAATCTACAGATTCAATGCAATCCCTATCAAATTATGAGTGGCATTTTTTTACAGAACTAGAACAAAAAATCGTAAAATTTGTGTGGAGACAAAAAAGACCCCGAATAGCCAAAGCAGTCTTGAGGGAAAAAAACGGAGCTGGAGGAATCAGACTCCCTGACTTCAGACTATGCTACAAAACTACAGTAATCAAGACAATATGGTACTGGCACAAAAACAGAAACATAGATCAATGGAATAGGATAGAAAGCCCAGAGATAAACACACACACCTATGGCCAACTAATCTATGACAAAGGTGGCAAGGATATACAATGGAGAAAAGGCAGTCTATTCAATATGTGGTGTTGGGAAAACTGGACAACTACCTGTAAAAGAATGAAATTAGAACACTCCTTAACACCATACACAAAAATAAACTCAAAACAGATTAGAGACCTAAATGTAAGACCGAACACTATAAAAGTCTTAGAGGAAAACATAGGAAGAACACTGTTTGACATAAATCATGGCAAGATGTATTTTGATCCACCTCCTAGAGTAATGGCAATAAAAACAAAAATAAACAAATGGGACCTAATGAAACTTAAAAGCTTTTGCAAGCAAAGGAAACTACAAGCAAGACAAAAGGACAATCCTCAGAACGGGAGAAAATATTTGCAAATGAATCAACGGACAAAGGATTAACCTCCAAAATATATAAACAGCTCATGCAGCTCAATATTAAAATAACAAACAGCCCAATCAAAAAATGAGCAGAAGACCTAAATAGACATTTCTCCAAAGAAGACATACAGATGAGCAAGAAGCGCATGAAAAGCTGCTCAACATCACTAATTATTAGAGAAATGCAAATCAAAAGTACAATGAGGTATCACCTCACTCCAGTTAGAATGGGCATCATCAGAAAATCTACAAACAACAAATGCTGGAGAGGGTGTGGACAAAAGGGAACCCTCTTGCACTGTTGGTGGGAATGTAAATTGATAAAGCCACTATGGAGAACAGTATGGAGGTTCCTTAAAAAACTAAAAATAGAATTACCATATGACCCAGTAATCCCACTACGGGGCATATACCCAAAGAAAACCACAATTCAAAAAGACACATGCACCCCAATATTCATTGCAACACTATTTCCAATAGCCATGTATTGAAGCGACCTAAATGCCCATCCACAGCCGAATGGATAAAGAAGATGTAGTACCTATACACAATGGAATATTACTCAGCCATAAAAAGGAATGATATTGGGTCATTTGTAGTGACATGGATGAATCTAGAGGCTGTCATACAGAATGAAGTAAGTCAGAAAGAGAAAAACAAATATCGTATATAACGCATATATGTGGAACCTAGAAAAATGGTACAGGTGAGCAAGTTTGCTGGGCAGAAATAGAGACACAGATGTAGAGAAAAAAGCTATGGTCACCAAGAGGGGAAAGTGGTGGGGGGGGTGGTGGTGGGATGAATTGGGAGATTGGGTTTGACATATATATAGTAATACGTATAAAATAGGCAATTAAAAGAACCTGCTGTATAAAAAACAAATATAAAAATTTTAAAAATAAAGAAGAATAAAACCAAAAGAAAACAAACAAACAAAGAAAACCCCAAAACTGTGTTTTCTCCATTTAATTCATTTTTGGCTCTGTCAAAAATTAATTGGTCATAAAAGTGTTGAGGCAAGTTGTTTTTTAAAATATTGTGCTGGCCAAACAAAAAGGCTACATTTGACTTAAAGCCACCAGTATGCAAATTTTGCTTAAGAGTAATGAAAAGGTAACTTGCTTTTTCAGTGTTTTTATTTTCTGTTAAACATGATGCTAGTCAATTTATAAAATGTATCTCAGTAGATAAGAAATATTTTCAACTGTTTTTAATTATATTAATTAAATTTTTGTATAAGTTTTGCTGGTGATATCTTTTTAAAATATTAGGTCTATTGAAATATAATTGGTATATAAAAAATCCACCACTTTTAGGTGTAATTCTGAATTTTGACTAATGTGAGCAGTCATGTAACAAACACCACTGTGATAGTAAATTTCTATTATCCCCGCAAAGTCTCCTGATGTCCATTTTCAGTCACCCACCTTCCCCTGTAAACACACATACACATACACAAATATACACGCTGTCAGCCTTTGGCAACCACTGTTCTGTTTTCTGTCAATATGTTTTGCCTTTTATACAATGTCATACAGGAGCCATACAGCATGTAGTATTTTGTGGTTATTTTTTTTTCATTTAGCATAAAGCTTTAGAGAGTCATTCATGTTGTATGTAGCCATAGCTTATTCTTTTAAGTTACTGAGTACTGTTCCATAATATGGATATACCATAATTATTCCATCAGTGGTCAGTTCTTTAGCCTGAGATAGTATTGGAACACACAATTTTCAATGTATCAATTTAATTTGGTGATTTTATATCTCCCTTATTTGTAATAAATTAGCTTTCAGTTATAGTAGTAAACTATGAATTCTGTTCCATAAGAATGTGAGACCAGATAATTAAAAGTTTCAAACATCTATGCTGAGAATTTTAATAATGTGACAGCTTAAAGAAGTATTGCTAGCATGAAGGAATTGATTAAGATGATGCACCTGCAGATAAACTGGCAGTTAATGGGAAAAGTTTGTAACTAAACATTTTAGTTTATGTTAAATTCTTCCTATTATTCATTCTTTTTATTAGTTCCTCTAGAAAAAGCTCTGATATGTGACAGTAGTTTTCTAAATAGCTAGAAACTGAATCATTCATGATTACCAGAATTTGAAATAGGAAGTAAATATTGTGGGGGATATCAAAACTCATAAAAAAATCAATAGGATACCTGAGCAAGAGCAGAACCTGAGTTGACTTTAAAAAAAAAAAGAAGAAAGTAAGAAAGAGAAAACAATAAAGAAAATAATGAATACATAAATAAGTAAATAAATGAAGAGAGAACAAGAACAAAGGAAAATACTAATAAGATATCAATTGTTCTTAGAAAATAAATTTCAGAACTCTACATAAGGTTCTGATCCAGAAAAGAAACCTGGTGTTACATAGTTAGAAGTTACTATTTCAGTATCTGGGTATTAGGAAGTAAAGAAATATACAAAATGCCAATGGGAAACATTCTACTACTTCAGGCAGTAGTGTTCAGGAAGAAGTTTAAGATCAATTACATCCCCCAAATTTATAGTTGTTTTGTAAAATTATCTAAAAATATGCAAAAGAATGAAATTGGATCCTTATCATACATTATATGCAAAAATTAACTGAAAATCATTTAAAGACTTAATCATGCTGCAATAATTAAGTGTATCAAATCAACTTCTTAATCTTAAACCTATACAATGTTATATGTCAATTATGTATCAAACCTGTAAAAAAAGTTGTCATCCTGAAACTCTGTGAAGGAAATCCATAGCATCCATCAAAGGGAATTTCACTTCCTTTGATCTCTCTTGGTAGTTAAAAAGGTAATGATGTATGTGTGTGTGTGTGTGTGTGTGTGTGTGTGTGTGTGTGTGTGTGTGTGTACAGCTGTTAGATCCTTCATTCCATTTCTTGAAAGTTATGTGGTTGAAAAGGGATATATGGGCCTATGATGTAGTGGCAATTATTTCTCTTTCTTCAAATAAAATTCATTTTGCCACCTTTCCAAAAAACAATCGTGTTCATGAAGTCATTTGTACTATACATGGAGGAGATGTTAACAAGGGCTATGGTGGGATAGAACAAGGATGGTTAAGTCCAGGAACATTGATAAAACAGGTAGTTATTCTATGCATAAAAATGGGTTAGGAGCCTTGTAAAACTCAACAAATCTCCCTGAATCTTCCCACTCCTAATCCAACAACATAAATTATCCAATTCATTTTATCCTCTGATCTGGGTATTAAACAATGCAACAACCTAACCAGGAATGAAGGTAGAAGAAAGAAAACAATCCAGGTCTTAATTTTCTATTAGTAGGCTTTCTCATGCTTTAATTTTCAGTCTGAGTTAGCAAATATAATTTAGTTCATAGTAACTAAAAATAAATATTCAGAATACAATTTTGTTTTTCTTTCTAACTCCAGAAGGAATGGCTACTGATGTCTTACTGTGCACAGGATAGAACTAATGTATCCCATTGTTGCTCTCTTGTGATAAGCCACCCAGTGTGAGTTATTCTTTGGTTTAAAAAAGTAAGGACTCTGTCAAAAAATGTCATCTTCTTAATGTTGCATTTAGAAAACTACTTTTAAAATTTTGTTCAACTAGAGAATAAAATATAATTAACTCATGTACTCTGCACAGTGTATGCATAATATCCAAAAAATCAGTAAGCAAAAAGACTCAATTTTGCAGTGAGAATGTCTATTTTTTTCTTAATTGTGGTAAAATACACATAATATGAAATTTACTATTTTATCCATTTTTAACTGTACGATTCAGTGGTGTTAACTATATTCACATTTTTGTGCCACAACTGGCACAAAACTGAAGCTCTGAACTCCTTAAGCAGTTCCATACCTCCACTTCCTGCCATTCCTGGCAACCACTATTCTACTTTCTGCCTCTGTGAGGAATATCTAGATTCCTCATGTAAGTGGAATCATACAGTATGTGTCTTTTTGTGATTGGTTTATTTCACACAGCATAATGTCCTCAAGGTTAATCCATGTTGTTGCATGTGTCAGAATTTCCTTTCTTTTTAAAGGCTGAATAATATTCCATTGTGTGCATATACCAGATTTTGGTTATCCATTCATCTGTCCATGGACACTTGGGTTGTTTCCATTTTTTGGCTATTGTGAATAAGCTGCTATGAGCATGGGTGTACATGCATTCCATTTTTAAATTAACCTAAGAGATGTGACTTAGCAATTTCACAAATTCTTAAATAAATTTTCAAGTTGAAATAGTGAAGCTGGGATTTCTTTTACCTTTCACCCTTTCTAATCTGGAACATTTCAATTGTCATGGCCTGGAAAAAGACTTCCATTTCAGAAAAGCCCAACATTCCAAAAGATAATAAGAGTTTCAGTGTCATCACAAAAGCTTTACATTCTAAAATAAGGCTTATGCAAGAGGGAAGAGATATGGAGACATATGTATATGCATATCTGATTCACTTTGTTACAAAGCAGAAACTGACATACCATTGTAAAGCAATTATACTCTAATAAAGATGTTAAAAAATAATAATAAAATAAAATAAAATAAGGCTGGATCCTTTTTTGTCCTCATTATCTAAGACCAAATTTTCTGCTTTTTATCCAGATTTATCCATCCTTTATCTCATCAGAATTGTCTACTGTCATATAATGATTTAAACAACAGATAGAACCTTTTAAATATTATTCTGAAATGGCAGTTATTCTGAAAATTGAACTCCTTTGCATTATATTTTATTATTGTGAGTAAAACTATACTCAGTTTTTAAAATATTTTCTATTGTATTTCTATATATGTCATACACATATGCACACATACACACACACAAAGCACCGTTTACATGGGGGAGTCCCAGTGCAATATCCACAGAAAACTCTCAACATAGTTAAATGAATTGTGTTACCCAAGAAGTAAATTTCACTGATCCCTTGTGCCAGTCTTGCCTTCCTTTGTTCCAAGTGTGATGAGGGTTATTTTCTCTAGGCAGCAACAGAATTTTTATCCCCTTTGAGCCTGATTCATGGTCATCTTGTTGTCTAGGGTAGATCTGGTTTAAGACCAATCTGGATTATTTCTGTCTTAATGGCTGCCGGGTCCTCTTCAATAATGGCAAGTGTGGAGAAGCTGGGGCCTTCCTCTACTCTGTGTTGGGTGTTTACAAGACTCCTGGGTATCTCCTGTCATTGAAACACTTGCCTATTCAAACTGCATTATGGAAACAGACATTTTATAAAAATCATGGGCCAGTCTCAACTGCACAAGTGAAAAAGTTGCCCCACGTCATGTCCAATGTCAACTGATGTTATTTGTATTTGGCTGTGGAAGTAATTCTCAACATGTCCGCCTTCCCTGCTGAAGTTGTTTGCATATGTGTTTGTGAATGTATTAACTTTTGACTCATAGCTGAATTGCCAAATGATACCAGATCTCTGTGTGCCATTCTGTAAGAAAAGCTTCTTCTTTCACTTTAGAAAAGAAACATCATTAACTACAAGGAATGATGTATTGGGGGTTTTTTTTCATTGTGATCAATTTATTATGAATCAAATAATAAACATTTGATTTGACTGGGTATGTGGATACAGGTTGTAATTAACATAAAAAATAAGCAAGGAATGATTTATTTGTAATCATTGTCCCTTTGAATCTCTGAACAGTTTTCCTAGAGAATCTCTCTTAGGGATGTATCTGGCATACAAATCTATCTATATATACTATAGGGATATGTAATTCAAAATAATTAATTAAAAAATATATGGAATTTAAGAAAAAAGATGTCATGAAGAACCAAGGGGTAAGACAGGAATAAAGACACAGACCTACTAGAGAATGGACTTGAGGATATGGGGAGGGGGAAGGGTAAGCTGTGACAAAGCGAGAGAGTGGCATGGACATATATACACTACCAAACGTAAAATAGATAGCTAGTGGGAAGCAGCCGCATAGCACAGGGAGATCAGCTCAGTGCTTTGTGACCACCTAGAGGGGTGGGATAGGGAGGGTGGGAGGGAGGGAGATGCAAGAAGGAAGAGATATGGGAACATATGTATATGTATAACTGATTCACTTTGTTATAAAGCAGAAACTAACACACCATTGTAAACCAATTATACTCCAATAAAGATGTAAAAATAAATAAATAAATAAATGTCATATGGGAGTTAAAAGAAAGAAAATAGACGGATGCCCTATCAAAAGAAAGAAATACATGGAAATATTTAAAGATTTAAACCTGGGTTTTCAGGACTTGAAGATGAGAGATTTCTGATATCAGAAATGATGATATCATATCATCATCAAAGCCAGCAATGCCCAGCTTGTGTAGCACATGCATGAATGAGTCTTAAGGCATGTTATCAATTTTGAATACAGATGCCAGGCAGGAATCTTCTCCAGCAACTTCCTGACCTCCCATTATTGAGGTTAAGATCTAAGAAACATTCTGAGTGGGTGCTTCTTTCTCTTTTTCTTTCATACAAAGTAGGTAAGTTCCCCGAAAGTACACAAATAAGTGAAGTCAAAATGTGAGAAAAAGCTTTATGTTTTGATAGCAAAGTGTTACATGTTATATTTGAACATTTAGCTTGGCCCTCAATCCGAACGGATAAGGACTGCAGAAAACAGCACACAGGAAACAGAGAGAAGGATGCCTTTGCCATGAACTCCATTTTCTGGACACTTATGTGGACTGATTCATTCCCAGAGCTCAGCCCTTGGGAAAAGGACTTTTTCTACAGAAAAGACTGCGACTCTCCTGCTAAAGTTTGAAAATATTCCTCTGTTACATAATATTAAATATTTCCTGAGAGATTTATACACAGCTGCTTATCTCTAGAATAGATTAATATATTAAATAACATAATCATTTATATTTAAAAGAGCTATCATAATGAAACTGGTGCATGTGGATGACTAGCACTAGTGGGTATTGCTAAATTGTCCTCCAAAATGGTTATTCTTGCATATATGCTTATTAGCAAGGTAGGTGAGGTTCTGCTTCTTCAAGTCTATGCCTATTTGGTATTATCTCAAATATAGGCTCTTTTATATATCTACACCACATGTAATTATATTTTTACCATTTGATAGATGTGAAATTATATCTCATTGCTTTAATAAATATTTACTTAATTTCTAGTAATACTAAGCTTGTGAAATTTTCATTGACAATTCAGATTTTTCATCTGTAATTTACCTGTTCAAATCCTTGGCTCATTTTAGTTATTCTTTGTTTTTATCTTTAGAAAATTTAATGCATTCAGACACTAAATCTTGGCTAGTTATAGGCAAGGTGAATATAATTTTGCAGTTCACAGCTTTATCTTTTTTAATCATACAGAAATTCTAAATTTCAGTGTAGTGAAATGAATTATGCTGTTCATTTGCTGTTTTGCGTAAATGTGCAGATGTGTGCTTGTGTCTGTGTGGGCGTACATAATTATTTTTAAAATCTTACCCTGAGGTCATATATTCTTTTAACTTACATGTTTATTCCATCTAGATTATATTTTTACATAATATAAAGTAAATACTCTTTTATAGTTTGTTCTTCCATTTGGACATCCAATGTTTCCAACATCATGTATTGAATAATTCATCCTCTGACCTAGAGGGGTAGGATAGGGCAGGTGGGAGGGAGGCTCAAGAGGAAGGGGATATGGGGATATACATATAGCAGATTCACTTTGTACAGCAGAAACTAACACAACATTGTAAAGCAATTATACTCCAATAAAGATATTAAAAACAAAATCTGTCCTCTCTATAATGATGTGGTTGTAAAACCACTAGCTCTGGTATATTCTGAATGCACATATTTGTATGGATTTGCTTCTGGGCCACCTCTCATTCCCATTTCTCTATTTGTCTATTCTCATGCCAAAATTATAATATCTTAATTTCAACCTATTTTGCCATATATTAAGTCAAGTGTTCCCTTTTTACTTTTCTATATAGGCAGTATAATGTATTGGCTTACCATGTAATATTTGGAGCTAGCATATCAAGGTTCAAACCTCAATTTTATCCTTGCTTAACAGCATGACATTAGCAAGTTACTTAGACTTTCTGTGTCTCAGTTTCTCATCTGCAAAGTAAAGGTATTAATGTTTCCTATATAGTAGTGTTCTTTCAAAAGTTAAATGTACGTATTCATGTAAAGCATCCGAATTGTTCCTAGAAAATAGTAAATACTCAATAATTAGTTATTCAAAATTGTCTTGACTTCTCTTGATCTCTTACTCTTTGTAAATTTTAAAGTCAGTATTTCAAATAGTTTAATAAACTGTATCCAGATTTTTAACTGAAATTTCACTGAATTTATAGAGTAATTTGTGTTTTCTAGCTGACTCTGTGAAATAGTTTTGCTTGGACAGCATTAATTTCTAACACCAAGCTGTGATAGAGCAATATTAGTCCTGATACACAATAATTTATAAAGTTGTTTTGCAAAACTTCATGATTATAATTTTAGAAACTGGAGGGTTTTTTTAAGGATAGAAGTGTAACTTAACAATCATGTAAATTAGTCCCTTCTGCTAGAAATGAGGCTTACACTTGCTCAATGTGTCACAGGGGCCTGAAGCACAACTGAAGTGTTATCTTTTATCCAAAACAGATTTGTTATAAGGACCTACTGTATAGCACAGGAAACTATACTCAATATTTTGTAATAAACTATATGGGAAAAGAATCTGAAAAAGAATATATATATATTCAAATATATATACATATATTTGAATCACTTTGCTCTACACCTGAAACTAACATGACATTGTTAATCAACTATACTTCAGAAGAAAAAGCAGTCTGTTATTATCAGTAATTAAAAAATAATAAATCATATTAATGTTAAAACTCTACTGAACATTATTTAGTGTGCTTTTGATAACTCTAATAACACTTAAATATTTTAAAGTGCCCCAGGTCAACAGGAACATAAACTGATGTTTTGGAGAATATTTAATAGAGATTCTCATCTGAGATACATGGCATAAAAAATTGGCTTTTACTGTGTTTTGATATTTACCTCAAAAAGAACTCTGGATTTCTTCTCAAGTCATATTCCCTTTTTTTCCTCCAAGGTCTATGAACAACTTACCCACTCTGTAAATAGTTGGAGGTTGGTGCAACCTGATCAGCCCTGGTTTAGGACTGATGTGGTACCAGGCATGCACAGGCTCAGCAAGTCCTTTTGGTGATGGTCTGGGGAGCAGAGTGAGTGTTATTACTATTAGGTCATTACTGAAAACATCTATTTCCTCAGTCATACCCACCTTATAGTACAAACTGTATTTGACAGCAATTCATCTTTCAAAATCCTGCTTTGTTGTCATCTCTTCTGTGAAGCCATTTCTGACACCCACCAGAGGAAAAGGAGAATTTTTTTTTTGTAAATAACTTCATCTTTAAAGAAAAAAAAAAAAGAAATGCATCGTAATTGAATAAAAGTTTACCAGATGACTTTTTAAAAATTTACTACAACAACCATGCATTTGATATTATTGCTTGCAAACCACAAATAAAAATCCTAGTGATTAGGTTAAAGGAGGAAAATTTCTACTTATTTCCTCAGGTGGTTCTACTGCTTTTTTAAGCAGGCATTTCTTACTTCACTTTCTTGTTGAAAAAGACTTTATAGAAAAATACATTCTGCATTTGTTGTCTATTCACTGCTCTACTTTGCGGCAATTCACACCAGGATTTCTGATTTTCAGTTCTTTTCAGAATTTATCTACTCATACAGGTATGATTGAAGTCCTTTCTGCTTCACAGCCTCTATTTTCAGTAGCTTGTAACCAAACTAATCAACTGAAATGAAATGAGTCATGTTTGTTGTAAGCTGAAAAGTAAATTTAGTGATATGGAAACAAAATCCGTGAAGTTACTTTAGAGCACTAGATTAAAACAATTACATATTTTGATAAAAATTCTTTAGTTGTGTGAGTCTGCCTTGACTCAGCCTTGACTCAGGGTCACTTATGTCCAAACAAGTAACGACTGTCCCAAAACACTGTATTCTGCCTGTTTTGGACTTTTCTCATCAAGAAAACAGGTGTGATCTCACCATGCTAAAAAAAGAAATTTCATATCTTAAAAACAAAACAAAACAAGACTTCCTGCATGTCCTATGCCTCCTTGCTATTCATTTCTACAATTATATGGGCAAAAACAGTAATGGGTATAAATATATGATTCACAACCAGTCACATATGAATTTGTTTCTTCATCCTTACTAGTTAAATAACATTGAACATGTTACTTAAATATCCAGTGCTATAACACAGAGAAACAATACCTAATTCATGATCTTGTTATAAAAACTAAATGTGATATGGCAAGAAGTATAAACATTGAGACCATTTAGATATAGAAGCAATTTTGTTTCCTTTGCTTTTTTTTTTCCTTCTCCTTGCTACTCAGGAAGAACAGAATGCAATCCTGGGAAGGCGATTTAAGTCCTTTCTGCCCTTATATAAAGGGGAGCTTGGAGACAAGGAACCAGCCAATCCTAAGGAAGTTGGGCCACCGTCGACAAGACTACACCCTCTTAGAACCCCTGGGTGAGCAGATTATGGAGGGATCACCAGAGGTCTTCAGAGCTGAGTCATATAATGTCGACCATCCAACCATTCATGGGAGCAAGATTGGTCCATTGCTAATGCTCAAGGTACTATAATGTCAGATGTCCGGTTGGCATCCAGAGGATTTTCCTGGTCCAGCTCCAGCACCTCATCTGTTAATCGCCAGTGAGAGTGGGATGAGTGAGATGCAGCACACTTCCCTGCATCCCATGAGCCCAGCACACAGTCTCAGCATGCCAGGCCACACAGGAACTCAACTCTGATCATAACCCTAACATGGAGATGAGCATGTGAGAGAAACTTGGAATTAAACCTTCAGATTTCACTTAGAGGTTAGAAAGAGAAATAAGACTGAAAAAAAGAGATAAGAATTAGATAGTAGAATCTGGGAAGCAGAGTGTCATGGAAACCAGGTAAATCCATTTCCTAAAGGTGATTTAAAATATTAAATGCTCTTAAAATCAAGTAGAATGAGAACCAGCTTTCAGGTTTGACAAGGACACCGGTATCATTAAAACACAGTATAGGCTCTGAATGTACAAATCACAGAATATTGCCTAAGAAACTCCTAGGTTAAATGAAAGCATCTAAAACTCAATTTGTCCAAAGGAAAATTGACTTCTTTTCTATAACACGTACTCTTCCTAAGTTAGAACGGTCTCTTGGTCTGTGTCCTTTTTACCCATCCTATTTCACGATATGGACCGTACTCTCTTTAGCCATCCTATCTCTCCAGACGGATAGGTGATAAGCAGAGATGGATATGCCTAAAGGGAAGATCTAACTATATATCTCTTGCTTATCTCTTCAAGATCACTCTCTACTCACAGTGTAAAGTCCGATATTCTTAGCACAGTATATAAGAACCTAGGCATATTCTATTCTAAATATTTAAATAACAATCTTCTATCTTTTAAACTAATCTTTTAAAAATGCATTCTTCTGGTCAGTCATCTTAAGAAGAACATGACACAATTATTTTTCCCTCCTCTCATATCATGTGAGAGATTATATGGGATTGTGTTAAGAGATCTGTTTAAGATCCATCCTTCCAATACAGTTGAAGAATCAGACCACCCCAACTGTGCCCTCAAGTAACCTGAATATTTGTGTAAGGCCCTGAGAAAATGAATAAAGGGATATTACAGGTCCAATAGGCATTCAAAGTGGTACAGTCTATACTTGTGGAAATATCTTCTGCAAGAGTTTCCTAAACTGTTAAAGAAGATAAATCAGAGCTTCCTCTGCTCAGTAATTATATTTCTTGAATGAATATAAATAAAATAGCAATTTAGTTTTATGCAACCGTTTCTGTGAACTTAATGTGTGCCAGCTCACAAGAGGGGAGTACACTCAGTGGGCTATCAAATCAGCTTTAAATTAAAGACCAGATGTCAGATGGAGGTGAATTTACCAAGAGACTGCCAGTGTGTGAAACTGGTCCAGGGACCCAGCTAGATTTCTTTGTGAGATGTTACTTTAGATTATATTATGATCAAAATTTTTAAAATGTCTACTGCAAAGGAATCTGCTGAGAAATTCAAATTAATTTTGAATAAATAATTCTGCAAAAATGATTATAGTGCTGCACTTTTTGTAATAAAGTACTTTGTCCATTATCTCCTAAATAACTAACATTAATTCTAATAACTAAGTTTCTTATAAATAACTTCTTCAATAAAATTTAAGTCAGTGTTGATGGTTTATTTATACTATTTTAAGGAAGCCAATGATATCTCATTTTTATTTTGATTGCTTTAGAGTTTTATCATTATTTTATGACATATACTAGCTAAGTTTTGGCCCCAATAGGCATACTTTTAAACTAGAAAAGTTCTTAAGCTGAATCATAATAGCAATAAATAATTCATTCATATAAGATAGCAATTTTTATTATAGAATGTATAAGAAAACATCCTAGTTTTGTGATAAGTGGTGACAGTTTACATTCTTTCTTGTTTGTTTCTGTTTAGAGGAACTGTTAGAATTTCAGTTTTAATCATATAATGTTGATATATTTATTAAATATATAATGATTATTTCAACCAAATCAACTGCTTAAGTCAGATAAATAGAAATTGCAGTAAATAAGAACATAGAATATTGATTTCAAATTAGAAATCTAAAGCATAATTTAGAGAACTTTTCATGTAAACATCCAGATAGTGAATATTTTAGGCTTCACAGACTGTATGGTCTCTGCTGTAGTGGCTCAACTTTGTTGTAGTAAAATAGCCGAAGACAATGTGTAAACTGATAGAGTGGTCATGTTCCATGAAACTTACAAGGCAGGAAGCAGGCTGGATTTGACCCATGGGCCATAGTTTGCTGACCTCTGAACTTCAGTGTTCAGAATGTGACTGAAATGTCACTGAAATGTCAGTGTTGTTTTGTTTTGTTTTGTTTTTTAATTTTTTTTATTGAAGTACAGTTGATTTACAATGTTTTAATTTCTACTCTACAACAAAGTGATTCAGTTATATATATATATATATATATATATATATACACACACATTCTTTTTTTATATTCTTTTTCATTATGGTTTATCCAATGATATTGAATATAGTTCCCTGTGCTATACAGTAGGACCTTGTTTATCCATCCTTATGTAATAGTTTGCATCTGCTAACCCCAGTGTTGTTTTGGAACACAGAGTTTGGCATCTCAACTTGGGTTTGATTCCTAGACCAAACCCTTTCCCAGCTGTATGACTTTTGACAAGTTACTTCTCTGTGCTTCAAATTCTTAAATTTCTAATGGGAATAGCTATTTTGTATAAAGATTTGAGATAATTACTCCAGATGACTCATGTAAAGTGCTTAGCAGAGGGCATCTTGAGGCATGAAAGGCAGTTAATAAACCTTAGCAGTGTTATCACTTTTCTCTAAGATTATATATTATATATGTTATATAATATAATATATATACATTATATAGTTATCATTTTTCTCTCACTAAGATTATATATTACATAATTCATAAGGTATGTCATTTATGCAATTCAACTTAACACAGATATATTTATTTAGGAACAATTTTGTTCTTGAAATTTTTGTCACCCAATAACTATGGTGATTTCCACCCCCTTAGTTTTGTATGCATGTTACTTAAAATGTTTGAAAGAACTCTGTATTGCTTTAACTGAACTTCCATTTAGTCAGTCAATTCTATGTATAAATTTAGGGATAGGCAAAATAGGTAATGCTAAAATCTAGATACTTTAGGATTAAACAAAGTCAGACCATCTGCTGAACTTAACTGAGCCAGATTCACATTAAAACAAGTGATTCCAAAGGTTTTCACATTTTAATCACAAGTAATATGGAACTGCAACACTATGAAGAAATAATTTTGGTCTTGAAAGTAAGGCAAATGAAATACATGCCTTTGATATTTCAACTAGTACAAATTGGCAAAATCTAGACTTCATAAAATAAAAATATGGTCAACATTTTCTTGAATTATAAAAATATCTTTTACTGAAATTTTCCTTTACACCATGTATACATATACATTTTCATATAAATGTATATATGGCTATAAAATTGTTTGAATATATTGCACAATTTTCTGCCTCAATATGGTTTAATAAACAGATGTGTTGGTCATAATTAAACTTTCCCTGATGATTCATCATGCTACAAAATGAACATGGCTATTGAACTTGCACTTAAGGACCCTGGGATATTCTGATTACTTATTTCCTTTCATCTGATATTTATAATTTTTTATCTTGTGTAATCTGGTACAAGTCAATTAAAACCATGTTGTTTCATTTTTAATTTACCTATAGTTTGAATGCAATAGCAGACTCTCTTTGCAATTAGAGCTTTGTGATACTCTATGCTCAAGATGTTTATTTCTGTTTACTCCTTTTTCAGAGAGATGTAACTTCTGAACTTAATATGTACACCCAGAAACCAATGAATTATCCTGTTTCTGCTAAAAATATACTGAGTTTAAAGTATTGGAAGAAAATCACACTGTTTGCTGAACTCCATAGATGACTTGTAGACATCAAAAATTACAAACACATTGTTACCAAAGTGCATATTTTGACTATTGAAAGTTTTACATATTTCAAGATTGTAAAGAATAATTTCAAATAATTTTTGACGGTATGGGTAGTGAAGACATCCACAAATGTCTGTCTGAAATCTCTTTTCTTCCTTGTATATTAATGACTACTGTGATTTAAAGTAATTACAAGACTTTATCACTAATAAAATATTTTAGAATTTTTCCATTTAGCCCATATGTTAAAAGAAAAATCCAGTGAATCACCAGCAGTCAGGTTATGGATTGAGTAGCTCTCATTACTCTTGGTTTCTTTCAAAGCCTCAGTTGGTAAGATGTTTAAAGAATTGCTGAGCAGTCTTTTCTCATTTGATTCTAACAACTATGAGCCAGAAACCAAGATACCTAAAATACATAAATACATAAACATGTGGTTTACCACAAATGTTTTAAGCTCTGGAGTTTTACTAGCAGAGACAAACTAAGCTTAAATTAATTGAGAAATGAGGAAGGAAGTAGTTATAAAACAACACAGAATTTTTTTTTTAGAGATAATGGTCTACTTTTTTTTCCCCTGAAAGGATAAAATTATTAACTATAATGCAGGCTTCCCTAACACAAATCAAAATAAACTCCAGAAGTATTCATCTCATACTTTTATATGAGTTTTAAAATATGCCTCCTGAGAAAAGTACATGTAATTTTTCTTGTGGTTTATTGGTGATCTTAAGGATTGTATTTAAAGATAACATTTTTAAGAACCTGGCAGACTACTGCTCTCATGTTGATTTATTACCTCTTCGCATTGAAGTCAGTCCTTGAAAAGAATGACTGAAAACTTGTAGAAGAAGGCAATTCAGCAAAGCTAGTTGAAGTGAGTAACACAGGACAGGGTGTAGAAGCAGCCAGTGAAGTCCTGGAGGCTTATTCACCACTCGGGAGAGCCAATGGTTCACCTTCCTTCCCATCTGTGCATTGGTGACATGTTGGTAACTTGAAGTTGGCCATTGTAGGTCAGAAATGCTATAAATCAAGCTTGCCTTTCTTTCTTTCTTTCTTTCTTCCTCCCTCCCTCCCTTCCTTCCTTCCTTTTTTCTCTTTCTTTCTTTTCTTTCCTTCCTTTGTTTCTCTCCCTCTTCCTTCCTTCCTTCCTTCCTCCCTTCCTTCCTTCCTTCCTTCCTTCCTTCCTTTTTCCCCCTCTAGAGCTCACTCTTAAAGATTTACAAGCACACTACTGGATACAGTCATGATAAAAGAGTTTCTGATAAAGATTCAAATATGTTTTTTAGGATTATAAAATATTACAGTGATATTCTCACTTGGAATTGTGATAAGTGGAATGAATAAAGACATAAGAAGAATGAGTCAAAATCAACAGTAATAATACCACTTTTACTTTATATGGTAGACTATAGTTTATTTATTAATTCATTCACTTAATCACTTCTTGTTTGGTTCTATATATCCTGCATGTCAAATACTATGACCAGGTATAAGAGTTTTGAAGATGAATAAGACCTTGCAATCAAAGAACTCATATCTAAAGGAAAAATCACATAGAAAATATGTATTAAATGCAAATGTAGAGACGTGCATGGGATATTGTAGGAATACCAAAGAAGACAGCCCATTACAGTAAAGCAAGTTCATGACTGACTCCTAGAGGATGTAGCACTTAATTTTTTAATAAAACTTCTTGGAATGTAGGTACTACAATATATACAGTTTATTAAATCAGTAACAAAGAAATGAATCCTGCCACCTAAAATCCTAAATTTAATAGTACATATTTAAGATTCCTAAATCTATCAAAACAAAAATATCTGTCCAATCTAAAAGAGACCTCTCCACTCTTTGGATATAGCTATACATCCATTGTGATATCATCACATTCTCTGTGTTAAATTGTCAAAGAGGATTTGGTATGTTCTCAGACTATGCAACAGTAGATACATGTAATGGACAGAAAAGCAGCATTTTTAATGTAGGGTATTTTTAAGGGCTCTGATAGTTATATCCATAGGTATACTTGCTTAAATTATGTTTTTGCATATGCCAAAGAAAATATATTTTGTACTTGGCATATCAGAGGGATTTATAAGACCTTGGCTGAATAAATGATAATTTCTTTAAAAAGTTGCAAAAAATTAAATCAAATACTTGAATGCATAGGGTATGTCCAGGTTGCATTTGATGAGTTTTGAAGATCTCCAGAGGTACTATTATTATCTTTACAAACAACAGTAATTAATAATAGAATGCCATAACTATAAGTTTCATTAAGTCATTAGCAACAGCAGTGATAACCTCCATTTTGGAAATTTGGACATTGAGTACTGACATCAGAGAAATCATCCAAAAATCTGAAGTCTAAGTAATGAAATCCATCCAACTTGGCTAAATATGAACACGATACTGTGGCCCCAAAGCCGTTGCGATAAGGCAAGGGTTTCCAATTATGACATGCCACTAAATGCTTATTTTCCTCAATTGGTTTGTGTTGAGCACCTGTCACTGAGGTGTCATTAGTAAATTAACAAGAATGTTCCCCACAGTATTTTCCAATGATGATGCATAAGACATTGGGAAGGTACCAAAAAATTGGTTCTTAAAATAAAATTAAATTAAATTTTAAAAAATCTTAAAAATAAATCTGTCAGAGGGCGATACTTAGTCGACCCCAAACAGGAAAAACTTAGCTCCGTGGTTATGGAGCTATTTATATGGAGAAACATTATCAGGACTGATGTATGGAAAATTAAAACAGTGATCTTATCACTATGTAATAGTGAAAAAATGCTAATAGGGTCCAATAGGATGGCTTAAAGCAGTGGTCCCCAACCTTTTTGGCAGGGTCCAGTTTTGTGGAAGACAATTTTTCCACGGATGGCGGGGCGGGGGTGGGGGGAGGGGGATGGTTCAGGTGGTAATGAGAGTGATGGGGAGCGGCAGATGAAGCTTCTCTCCTTCTCCCACTGCTCACCTCCTGCTGTGTGGCCCAGTTCCTAACAGGCCATGGACCAGTACCGGTTGGGGACTGGGGTTGGGGACCCTTGGCTTAGAGGGATAAATGGGAAGATCATACAAAAGACCAAATTTTAAAATGGAAATAATAACCAATAGTCGAGTAGTGCATTATATTTTTAAAATACTTTCAGGAGCATCATGTCATTTAATCATAACAAATTCTCTGTCAAAAAGGAATTATTTTTATGACCATGCTGCATATGAAGTTCAGAAACATTATTTAACTTGCTTGAAGACACAGGGCTAAAAAGAGCTAAAGCTGAAATTTAATCGGCAATGTTTATACTCCAAAGTCTACTTGCCTGCTAGTCTGAGATGGTTTTTGAAGAGAATTCCTTCAGCTAACCTGATCTGAGTCACTCAATGATGGGAATGGACACAACGAAATGTATCTCTGATCACCTGAGAAATGTTCTGTAAAGCATGGCAATGGTGGTGGGGTGTTCTGGTCCACTCAGAGTATGCCCTAAGTCCCTAAGGCAGGAAATGTGTCTCTTATTGATTCTCTATCACAAATTCCCTACCTCTCTTTTGAAATACAAAAATGTGATAAATTTCTTCCCAAATTCTTTGCAGGAAAAAGGCAAGTAGGCTTCTAAAGTGAAAATGTTTAAGCGAGTGATTTTATAGACATTAAACTTCCTTCTCTTTCAGGACGGGTATTCTGAATAATTTAGGAGTGTAAAGGAGAAAATCTTTCTGTGAGAAGGAAAATTTACTGCCTCGTAATAGGGGAATTTCTTTGAGAGTATCTAAGAATATCAATGTTGTGTAATGTAATTACTGTTTCCTGGTAGTTTTAAGTGAGGTCTGGCTTTTGAAAAATGTAGGCTAAGTGACAAAGAGTGCATGAAACTTACATTTAGTTCAATTTATTGAGTGGTTCTTAGTCCAAAGGTCCAAATGTTACAGGCTAAACAGAGATGAACACAATCAGGTATCTGCCATCTAAGCATTTATAATTTATTTGGTGAAATGACACAAAGATCTTTAAAATAATATTGCAGTAAATACTACAGAAAAGGTAACAATACAGTGAAAGACCAAGAGAAAGAAAGGATATTTTCATTGAGAAGGAGAAGTGGAAGAAGTGGTATAGAATTAAGGTAGGGAATGGACAACTGGAAAAGTCAGGAAGGAGTAACTCCAGGAAAGACATGCTCAGAGAGAGTTTTAGGATGAGCTGATGAGATCAGCCCAGGAGAATCCCATCAAGCAGACTGAGACCTGAGGACCTAAAGAACACAGCAGAGACACAGAAGCCCAGGGAGAGGAGAGAGTGGATTTTTACATGTCCACTGGCTGTGAAGCTCACTTCCAGACCTGTGCCCAGGGAGTGGAATGTGGAGGACAAAGAAGATAATCTCAGTGCATGAATAAAGAATAAATGAAAAATAAAGGAGTGAAGATGGAGGTGAGGTGGGTGGGTAATATTTCTTTATGAAATTTTGCTCTTTTGGGATGGAGATGCTTAGGTGAGTATCAAAGAGTCTCAAAAGGGCAAGATCATAGGCTGAGGAGAAAGAGTCAATAGGGAGGGCTGGGAGAGGAGAAATATCTAATGGGGTAAGTGCTTTGCCTTGGAGGAGACGGAGTCTCCCTACCCTGGGACAATGGGGGACTAGCTCTGAGTAGAAAGAGGGATTCTTCTGCAGCTGAGTCTAGAAGAAAGAAGGAAAATATGGATGGATAAGGATACATTGATAAAAAAAGTAACAGGAAATTGGGAATATCCATCCTTAATTGCTTCAGTTTTCCAGTCGAGGTAGAGTTAAGTTACCAAAAGATTGTGGGACAGGATAAGCTTGAAAATGGGATAGTCAGTGAGGGGAATGGAAGGTGGTACTGAAAACAAATAAATGTGTTATTAAGTAGATTCCAGGGTCGCTCTGTATGAAAATCATTATCTTTTTGTTCTGATCTACATGGTTTCTTGGTTTTACAGCAGAGCTTAGTAAACTTAGTAAACTTAGTAAACTTAGTAAGCTTAGTAAACTTCCTTAGGTAGAAAGGAAAGGACTTCCTTAGGTAGAAAGGAAAGGACTGACATTGAGTCACAATTATAATTTTTGCCAGACAGTCACTGGAAAAAGGCAGGAGGACAAGATTATTGAAAGTGTTAGTGACCAACATCTCAGAAGAGTAGAAGGACAAAAAAGGTGGTCAGAACCATTTTATGTATGAGGGTAATACAGAAGGATGGAAGGTCTGAATTATGGGATTGGAAAGGAATCCTAACAGGAGCTGATATCCAGGTGGTTGTCAGATAGTGAGAAAAAACTGAGATGTCTAATTGGAGCAATTCAAAGTGATGCGAAAGGGCAGGGGTGTGTGTGCATGTGTGTATGTGTGTATATACCCACACATGCCCATGTGCACACTAGCTTCTTTTAAGGGTTCCATTTTCTCAGTTCTGAATCTTACTTCTTTGTGTCATAATTCTAATTGTTGCCCAAATACCTAACTTATAGATTCAGAGGCCTGTCCCTATACAAATCCCATCACAGAACAGTGCTCCCTTCTAAGAACTGATTTGGGGAGGCCTGTTTGACAAACAGAAGTTTCCTCTCTAGCTAATTCAGCACAGGAGGTAAGGGTCGACTCTCATACACAGAGAAACCAATGAAGAAGAAACGAGCTTAACAGCTAAATTGTAGACAATTCTATATTCTCAGCAGGTGAGTTTGTTAAGTTTGGGCCCACGGATTTCTAACTTCTGGAGGCTGCTTTGTAGTCACTACTGCCCTAATTGGAGTTGATTTATTATTGCACCAGCTACTGTAAATGTTTAAAGCACTGATTCTTCTAACTGCTATACTGAGGTCACTGTGCACAATTTAAGGGCTTTTGCTAGATAATAATGTTCCTAAGTGGAGCAAAATGTTTAACACAAACAAAATGTAAGTTTGCATACAATTAAAGTGTAATACCCACAGGTTCTGAAACTATTAAGGGACTATTTTAATTTATTACTGCATGAAGTTATTTTCATTCTTGGTGGAATATTGACATAAATTTTGTTAAAGAATGTGCAAAGCTCCCCTCAGCCATTCCTCAGTTTTCTGTTGACTTTCTTACCTTTGTCTTCTTTGCGTTGTACAATGTTCTGAGTTATCCAGACTCAGTGTTTAAATAGAGATAGAGCATTACTGAGGAGAGATAGTAATAAATTGAAATTGGTTCTTAGATTCTTCATTTCAACCAGAAATACATTTCCCAGACCTTCCCATAGTCAAACAGTGAGCTTGCCCTACTTTTGGAAAATTTACATTCTTTTTTTCACTTCGATTCTTTTTTCACTTACAAGACCTTAAAAATCAAAACCTATATATGTATGTTGAATTTTTCCCATATGATCAGCACTGTTCTAGATGCTTTGGGAGCATAAAAAGATGAAACCTAGGCCATGACCTCTAACCCTCAAAATCTAACTGGGGCTGATTAGCATCATGTGGGGAATAACAAGGGCCAGGCAAACAAGGTAGACTGTGAGGGTAAATCACCTTCGTGATATGTCATCGCCCAGCAAACATCAATGGGATCCCTTGTTTTAGGTGCTCTTCTAGGGCTGAGCATTGAACAAAGCTGGTGAAATACCTGTTCTCGCATGGCCCACAGTGCAGTAGAGGAGACAATAAGCAAGATAAATAAGTAAACAAATTAAATAGTAAAGAAAGCTAAATAGAAGTGATGAGGAGGAGAGAGGCCCAGGACATGTCAGGATCCAGTGAGGAATTTAGGTAGAATGTCCAGTGAAGGGTTCACTGTCTAGAAATCTGAAGGACGTGAAGGAGCTGCACTGGCCATGCAGATAACTGGGAAAGCACATTCTAGGCAGAGGGGAGCTCAAGTGCAAAGGCCCTGCGGCAGGAGTATTTTCAAAGAGGCAGAATAGTGGAGTGAGGCAAATAAAGAGGGACATTAGATAATGGGGAACCAGATCTACAATGCAGGTCATTGTAAAAACTTTGGCTTTCACCTGGAATGATAAGAAGGGACAGAAATAAAAATGCAGGTAGAGAGTGTAAAAAAATGATAAACAAAACCCCCAATTAGATAGTCTGGAGACCAGCAGGGGGAGCTCTCACACCCTGTGATGATAGCAGAGCCCAACAGGAAGAAGGGAGGCTCCTCTTCTTTCCTGGCAAGGGCTCAGCCAATGAAAAGCCAGGGACTCTTTGTTTACTCCCACCCTCCTTTCCCCTCTATAAGAGTGGCTCCCTCCCATCTGATGTGGGGACTTGCACTTGGCTCCCCATGGCTGCAGACCTTGAGGTGCAATTCTCTACTGATCCTGAAAAACCCATATTCACTGGAGAAATATCCGGCCATCTGTTTGTTTCAGGATAAGCAAAAGAATAACCCCTGGGTTTGTAATTTGAACTGGGTTTGGATGGGTGGATAGAATGACAGCTCAATACAAGCAAAGACATAGTAGGAATTATCAATACTTTAGAGACTGTGAAGATAAGGAGCCCATTGTGACTGGAGTAGAGAAACATCCTGGGACTGAATAATGATAATGATGGTGGGACTAAACTACTGATGGTCTTAGAAGACATGAAAAGAAGCTTATATGTGATAAAAGAGAAAAATTGGGAATCTTGGAAATTTTTCACCACCAGAGCTTGAATAAATTGGAGAAAGACCAGAGCAGGACAAGAGATAAATAAAAACAGAGAGAAAAAGAAAACTAATTTCTACAGCAGTTTAAAAAATCAAACTCCTATTCCTAGCCCTCAGCAGACTTTGAATTTCCCCCCGTGATTTGTAAACTTGGGTGGTTTTGTATGAAAAGGACGCTTGATAATGATAATGTAAGTGTCTAGTTTGAGCTGGAATAGGAGAGTAGTAAGTGAAGGGGGACGATAAGGAGGGGTAGAAATAGGAGAGGAGTGAATAAATATTTAGGTAAGCTAGAAAAGCTGGAGTTCTGTTAATGATTTCTAGTAATCTGATATTAATAATGTTTTAATGTGCTAACATTTATTGCAGCAGAGTCAACTGCTTTAGACTACCTCCCACTTGTTCTTCAGCTGGTAACATTTTGAGAATAGACAGTGTTTTGAAGCCTATTTTTCTAACAGTAAAATAAAAAAGTGCTTTAATGTTTGCCTCCTACAGCCTCTCTGACATGGATAGATTTTCACACAGGTTGATACAGAAGGTAAAAATAGAAATTGCTTTTACTGAGCCATTGGACTATGATATGCAGTAAATTTCCAAATGGCAGCACTAGAATGGTGTTTATGACTGTGCCGGATTTGCTTACTACAGGGTATACTTTTACGTGGGTGGGGAATTTGGGAAATTCTATTTTCCATATGTGACCTTTAGCAAGTATAGAAGATGAGAGAAAAACTCTTTACAACCTTGACTGGTTTACAAAGTCATCTCCAGTAATTCTGTTGTCACTGTCAGTGTGTGGTTAAACTAACTGAAATCCAGATCAGCCTAAATATGTTAGCTGGAAACTTTCATGTTTCTGAGACAAAATCAAAAAGGAGTAAGGGAGAGTTCAGAGAAGAGTGATAAAGAACAACAGAATTTCAAATATGTTTAATGAATTTTTAGTGATCAATTCATATCATTTGTTGCTATCATTGCCTTAGATGAGTCCATTCTGGCAAGGAAACACACAATGGCCTAATTACTTCACACATGGACTTACTGATGGGGAGAGAATAGGAAGCAAGTTTCTAAGCCTGGGGTCCTTGAACTATGGTTCATGGGCCAAATATGCACCCCTCCAGCCTCTTTTTGTCAATAAAGTTTTATTGAAACACAACCATACACACTAATTTATGGATGCGTATGGCTGTTTTTACAAGTACAATGGCACAGTTGAGTAGTTGTTGTAGAGACTGCCTGGCCTCCAAAGCTGAATATATTTACTATATGGCCTTTCATAGAAAAAGTCTGTCCTACCTGTTTTAAGGGCACCGCTGTGCATGGGAATCATGGACCTGGACGATAACACATGTTCTGTGAATTGAGGGCAAAAGAATCTGGGAAGGAGGAAGAAGTGGCAGAGATGCAGCAGAACAAGACCTCATAGGCCTCATGAAACAAACGGATTGTGAAAGCTACTGTCTACAGACAGCTTTTTTGAACACTGACTATCATTCAATGTTGTATTTATTTTTAAAATTAAAAACAGATTTTTTCCCCCAAATTCTATAGCAGTAATTGTTCTTGTTGCCTTAGGAAGAGGTATTTCTTTTTATGTACCAAACTAATACAAATACAACTAGTAAGCAATACAACAAACAATTGCTAACAACTGGATTTTTACCAAGGCAGTAAGAAATAAGCTGTTGTCATCTTCTCATCCTCAACACCTTTTATTGTAATAGTGTTGTTTTGAAGGTCTATGAAAGAAAATTGCTACTTGCTGAGATCACAATGTAAAGGCAAACTAGATAAGAAATTCAGGTCTGTTACATGCCACATATACTACTATTTAAATATAAACACTGAAATTTGTGGTGTTTATTGAAGGGAATATCCATTTTCTCTCTTTTGGAGAACTTTCTGTCTCATCCATGAAGACTCAGTGGGCATCGCACTTTATAAACACAGGAGAAACACTTGAGTTGTGCAGTGGGATGATGGCCACACTCACTCTGGGTGCTAGCATCCCAGCTATTTTTGTTGCTGCCGTCACAGCTGCTGCAGCCTTGTTTACAAAGCTGAATTGATCAGTTAAAAAAAAAGTCAATTTTCATTTGTTAAATTATTCATTTGTTAAATTATTGTTAAATTTTTTGAAGGAACTGGGCCTCTATCCATTTTTGCAATAGATTTTAATTCTAATTTAATAGCTAACACAGCAGGGGTGTTGAGAGCAGCATTTCTCAGATTTGTGGTCTCAGGATACAGTCCAACTCAAAACTTACTGAGGGCTTCAAGGAGTGTTCTGTTTATGTGGATTATATCTATTATTGATGTTCATACTACTAGAAATTAAAACTGTCACTTTAAAATACTTATTATTCATTTTTAATTTCTAATTGTGGTAAAATACACAACATAAAACATAGTCTTAACCACTTTTGAGGGTGAAGTTTACTATTGTTAATTATATTCACATTGTTTTGTAACATTAATTCATTTTTAGATGACAATAATAAATACTATACATGGTGATATAAACAATATATTTTTAATGCAAAATGACTATTCATTTATTTTTTTAAATAAAGAAAAATATTTCCCCAAATTCTATCAAGGTAAAAGTGGCATTGTTTTACATTTTTGTAGACTTTCTTTAATGTCTAGCTTAAAAGAAGATGTTGGATTCTCATGTCTCCTTTACATTCATTGTAGTATAATATGTTGTTTGGTGGAAGTATATGAAGAAATTCTGGCTTTGTATACACATGTAATTGAAAAAAAGAAAAATATTTTAATAGCCTTTCCAAATAGTTATGGATTTGTCATGTGGCCTGCACTGTGTACATGAAACAGAATAAAAATATGTAAAAGGCAAATAACATCTTAGTATACTCGAAAATAATTTTGACCTCACACATGGTCTGAAAAGGACCCCCATGGGTCTTATAAAATTATCTGTCTAGAGAACAGCATTGTGCAAATTATATGGCTTCCTGGAGGCAAAGGTGAACAGCAAATATTGTAGTTAAAAAACATGTTTTTAATTTTTTAACAAATTGTGGTGAAAAACATCACATAAAATTTACCACCTTAACTATTTTAAATTGTACAGTTCAGTACAGTTTAGTGATATTAACTATAATCACATAACAATGCAACAGATCTCTAGAACTTTTTCATCTTGCAAACAGTTGCTTACAGCTGGATATCCAACATGCACAAGGATGAAGCTGGACACTTACCTTACACCACAGAAAAATTGACATTGATTAAAGACCTAAACATAAGACCTAAAACTATAAAAGTCCTAGAAGAAAATGTGGGTAAAACTCTTCAGGACATTGGTTTTGACAATGATTCCTTGGATATAAAACATAAGGCACAGGCAAGAAAAGCAAAAATAGACAGGACTACATGAAAATTCTGTGCATCACAGAAAACAGTCAACAAAGTGGAAAGGATAAGGCAATCTACAGACTGGGAGAAAATATTTGAGAATCATTTATCTGATAAGGAGTTAATATATATATAATATATAAATAACTCCTACAACTCAACAACCAAAAACCAAATAATCCTATTTAAAAATGGGCAAAGGACTTGAATAGAGATTTCTCCAAAGAAGTTGTACAATTTTCCAGAAAGCATATAAAAAGATGCTAAACTTTACTAATTATTAGATAAATGCAAGTTAAAACTACAGCGAGGTATTACTTTACACCCATTAGGAACACGGCTACTACCAAAAATACACAAAATAACAAGTGTTGGGAGGAGGTGGGGAAATTAGAAGTCTGTGTACTCTAGGTGGGAATGTAAAATGGTATAGCCCAGCATAGAGGTTCCCCAAAATCTTAAAATAGAATCACCTTATGATCCAGCAATCCCAGTTAGTTTCTGTTTTATGTATGTAGCTTTTTTTGTTCTTTTCCTCTCTTTCTGAAAGTTTTTTGCATTTCATTGATTTTTTTTTGATATGCTTTGATTCCTTTCCCATTTCCTTTTGTGTATGTTCTACAGGTGTTTTCTTTGTGTTTACCATGAAGATTACATAGAATATCTTAAGGTTATATAATCTATTTTAAATTGATACCAACTTAACTTCAATTGCATAAAAAACTTTATTCCTTTTTATGCCTCTGCCCTCCACTTTATTTACTGATTTCACAAATTACATCCATTTATATTGTGTAACATTAACATGGATCTATAGCTACTTTTATGCTTTTAAACTATATACAGAATAAAATGTGATTTAACTACCAACATTACAATGCTACAGGATTATTGACCTGTCTATATATTTATCTTTACCAGATGGCCTTATAATTTCATATGTTTTCATGTTGCTGTCTAGTATCTTTTTGTTCCCACTTGAAGGAATCCCGTTAGCATTTCTTATGTGGTGATAAATACCCTTATTTCTGCAGGGGAATGTGAGCCTGAAGCTTCTTACACCACTATCCTGCTGATATCCCTCACTCTTTTGAAATATAAATTTGTATTGAAATTAAATCTGATATTGTATGTAATGAGGAAAATTTTTAGAAGACTTTTTGAAATTTTTTAAAACTTTCTAAAATACCTTTTCCTTTAAAAATATTTTGGCTCATTTATCTTTTTTTAAACCCTTAGTGTACTCAACTAATTTTACAAACCAACAAAGACATATTTTTATGAAATTTCACATAAGTTATTGTGAGCACAACATTATAAATATCTCTTTTCAGTGGCCATGATTGGCTTCTTGCTCTTCCTTACCTGCTTAATTGCTAATATATCATCACGAAGGGAAGGAGTTTTCAAAACCTAATAAATTTTATTTAAGCTTTAAGTGCTAAAATTGAAAAATTAAAAACATTTTCTAGCATGACTTACTTTCAGGTGTGCAGGTAAAAAGGGGGGATAATATACTAAAGCACTCAATTAATGTTAATTCTTAATAGAATTTTACTCATGGTAACTTGTCTTGCTTTTCTGCATAAGGAGGTAATATAAACAAAATTAAGAAATGATGTGTTTTTAAAAGAATTACAAGCAGAATTGAAAAACTGCCTTTTTTAAAAAGAAGTATAGCTTTTTGAGGAAACCATAGCTTTGATAATAGTTGATTGAAATTGTGTTTCTCTGCCAATTATAAAACTATTAACACTAACATAGTTATTGAGCACTCTTTATGGAAAAGATCCTTAGGCCTGCTGTAGGCTGTTTTCCTACCAACTTTATTGGAGTGACCAAAGAACATTAAACTGTTGAAAACACAAAATTTTTCTGATTAATAAAGTACATGAAATTATTACTTCTGAGCATGACACAGTATGCAAATATTTTATATTTAGAGTAAAATATTTCAAGAAAACGATACCTACGTTTTAATAGTAACATTTATTTTGTGACCAAAGAATGATTCTCTCAAATGCATCCACATTAAACACACTTGAGTGCACTGTCTTTAGGAATGAATCAATTGGTTAAGTGCCTCTAAAGCTATAAATAACAGATCAAGATCTACTCTTGGCTAATGACATGTAAGGAAAAGTATATTTGGAAATCTGACTTACAGGGAGTTTTGTATGTTTTTAGAAAACATAATTTTCAAACTCAAGATGATTTATCTACAAGTATCACAATAATGGGTATAAATTGCAGATTTTTAAAATTTTGACTCTTCCAAGGTATTATATGCTTTATACTTCTGTGCTTTATCTATTTATCTGTATATCAGTATGTCTGTTTGTTTTCATATAAATTTATGTCTATCAATTATTTATTACTCTACTTCAAAAATACTTTTGAGACCACCCAAAACAAATATTTCAGTCAAGAGCTAGGCAGTGCAGGATATTTACCAGGTTGGGAGCCCTGATGGAAATAACTTTTTAAGTTCTCGTGAAAAGAATGCCTACAATCTCCTTATTTATTTTCTGAAAAGCTAGTGCAAGTCTGACATATACTAAATGAAAACATTAATATTTGGTCTCCATAACTGGGGGTAGATGAACAATGAGAGATTTGTTTGGTATTTAATCTTAAATTTGTTCTACTCCTTTTGTCAAGGATTAAAGCAGAATTGCAAGTAGTTTGGACTCTTCTTTTTAATATTTGAGGGTATTTTGTATATCTAGTATTATATGAATTAATCAAATGTTAAAATTAAATAATAAATTAAAAATTCAGAAATAACTAGAAAATGATTCATTTCTCCAAACTGTTCCTCCTCTTGGGTGGTGAGTTAATGTACATTATCAGCAAGGTCAGCCTGATAACCATCCCCCTAAAATTATTGGCTTAGCTCTTGGAGTTTGCCCTGTTTGATTTTCCCTCTTCCTGCCCAGAAATTACTTCACTGATCTCCACATTTCAAGCTATGTCTTTTTGGCTCATCTTAGGCCAAGTGAAATATCACAGGACCATCATCAGGGTGAAATGTCGTAATAACAGTTACACTGCAGGATGACAGTACAAAACTTCCTTCAGTGCTTGAGATAGGTATCAAAGCAATGGAAATTTTGTTTGAATAGGATTGCTACAAGTTTTGAGGTCTTCATGAATACCTTACTGGCTCATACTCTTTTAGCTTATTATGATATATCACCTAACTCTTTATGTTACAGTGATTTTGCCAGGTAGAACAATGAGCCACACATTATGACATATCTGTACACTTCTTGTGGATGTACTTCTTTCTGAAATTTCTACATTTAAAAAATGCAGAAATAGTTACCATAGCAGTCTTGACCTCATGCTTATTTGTTATATAACTAGACACATGCTGTGGAAACTGGCAAATCTCTGAATTTCCTTATGTTAAAGTAGAACAAAATTAAACCTGTCTTTGAAAAAATATGGCTCCTTGAATGTAAATGAGTTTGCTTTAATGATGGAATAATCCACATTTCTTGTCCAGGAAACTTTTTAGGTTAAATCTTTCTTCTTTTGGTGGTCTGTGTCTGGGGAAAGACTAAGCCCTATCATAAACTGTCTGAGCCATAAATACCAAGGCAGATGCAGTCGGAGGTAACTTGCAAGAAGTTATTGTAACTGAAAGAGTAAATCATCAGCCCTTTGGGCTCTAACATATAGTTATTTCTACTCCTTAGTTTACAAAATTTTCTGTTATATAGTTAAGAGAATCATGGATCAATGCTACAAAGAAAAAAACTAAAAACAAGACACTTATAATTACCTTGTTTTCTTGAATACTGGCAAAAGTCCAATATATACAAGCTTATATGAAATATAGATACTGGCATGTATAACTGAAAACACACTATGGATTCAGAAAGAGCATTTTTTTTACCGTACAACTTTACTATGGACTAGTTGTGTTCCTTTCCTCCATAGCGTCTTTTTGATGAAATGAAAAATTCAAATTAATAAATAAGATGTTAAAATTTTTACAGCTGGAGTAGTGTGCAAATTAAAAGGCAGTGTTGGGCTTCCCTGGTGGCACACTGGTTGAGAGTCCGCCTGCCGATGCAGGGGACACGGGTTCGTGCCCTGGTCCAGGAAGATCCCACATGCCGCGGAGCAGCTGGGCCCATGCGCCATGGCCACTGGGCCTGCGCATCCGGAGCCTGTGCTCAGCAACGGGAGAGACCACAACAGTGAGAGGCCTGTGCACCGCAAAAAAACAAAAACAAAAAAAATGCAGTGTTTTACATTCTGAATCTGATAGAGTATCACTTAATCTAATTATCAGCAGTGACATTTTTGTCCATCTATTACAGCATTGCTGAAAAATAATAAAGAGGTTTCAACTAAATATGAAGAGAATTCTTGTGGTAGTTTGACTTAATAAAAAAGACAATATAGTACATGTGAAACTCACTTTGGCCATCCTTGGGGGACATTAAAAAATACAGTCATTCTACAGAAAAGAAGAAACTAAGCATGAATTTCCTAGCTTCAGAGGTTATGATTATGTAGTCTGATAATATATAGGCTAAGTGGCACTTAAAATGTATCCACTTATATGCTTGATAATAGAATGTATGTGATATTCATATGTTTGAATGCCTGTAATAAAATAGGATATATATAAATAATATATACATTATTATATTAATATCTATTTACATATATATGACATGTATGTATATATATAAATGAATATGTATATATGTACATAAACAGTAGTATAATTATAACAGTAGTAAAATAATAATTTAAACGACCATAAATAGCAATATATATTGTTTTACTACTATTATTATTTACATGTATATTATTCTATTCTATTCATAGAATAATATACATGTAAGTAATAATAATAATAGTTTTATAACATGGGATATATATACTACATATGTCATATTATATTATTATATGTTATATAATATATATCTCACTGTATGCATTTGTATATTATGTTCAGTGAAAATAGCCAAAATACAAGGTTGATACATAGAATGATCAAACTTTTGTGAAATGGCATTTATCAGGATAGGATTGCCCATTTTGCAGGCAAAGATAGAGCTTGAAATCTTGTATTACTCATACACATAGAGGCTGATGCAGGGCAGGGAGCCCTCTTTCATCTTGAAGACATATTCAGTGGCGTCTGTGGTCTCCAAGGTCATCATGGCTAAGAATGGAGAAGTGAAGGAGCTGCACCAGCTCTTAGTTGGCTTGACCAGAAGGTGAGACATGTTCTTTGTCATCACATCCATCATCCAGAACTAGACCCACAACCTACACATACGTGCAAGAGATCCTAAGAAATTACTCTGCCACAGATGTACTATTTTTAGAAAATGAAATATCCTTTGTAAAGGATACTATTAACATCAAAATATTAATTGCAGCGTTCTAAGTGTTTGATTATGGTTAATTTCAATTCTCTTCTTTGTGTTTTTTCTACCCTTTCCCAAATACTCCATAATATGTACTATTTTCATAAAATAAGTTTTAAAGTACTAAAAGTAAAAAGTAGCCATTGACCCCATGTCATATTACTTTAGCTTTTTATTATTTTTAGAAACTATTAATCTACCTTTTAAAAAACTACTTTGACCCTCAGTCAAACATAACTGTATTCTGTGAGCATTCACTTTGTGCCTAGGTAAAACATAAAATGTAAGGTCATAGGTACTTAATTAGATTTTAAGATTGAACAACGTAAACATAGTTAAATGTGTTCTGTCAACTTTGTAGCATTATATTTGTAAGTTTATGCTAAAACCATAAAAATAGGAATTAAGAGATGATAAACTTTATGTGGCAGGAAAGAGGATGTGCTGGGAGAAAGTGGAAGAATATGCTGAGATATAATTTCAAGGGAAAATCATTGGCAAATATCCGAATATCAAACACTTGTATCTCCGATATAAGCAGCTGTACCAACTGTGGGGTATGAATACTGTCAAACCATTTTTGTTTTTCAAATTAATTGCTCTAGCATCTATCTCTCAGATTATGTCAAAACATCCAGATCTCTCATGAAGCCCTCTTTGGACTTGAATTATCCAAAGAACTCAGAGCTGTTCAGTCAAAAAGCATCAATCATGTTGCCCCTGGTACTTCATCAAATACCAGCTGAAGAGGAAATTGGAGGGTTTGTTTCACTGTTTTTGCCTCTGCCAAAGCTTCGTTGCAGCATTGCTGAAAACTCTCCCTGAAAAGTCAAGTTCCTGAGGTTACAGCTTATTCATCAAAAGGGACCTGCACAGCCATTGTTTCTAAGTCATGCCAACTATAATAAGGTACTTCAAAAAAAGAGGCAATTTCCTACACTTCCTTAATCCTTTGCCATTTGATGTGTGGCTTTGCAGTTCCTCCCAGCAAGAAATGAGTTTATTTTCCTACCCCTTGATCTGGGATGGTCTTGTCTCTTGATTTAACCAACAGAAGATGGCAGAAGTGATGCTACAGCAGCTCGAAACCTAAGCCTCTGAGGACCTTGCAGCCTTCTTCTCATTCTCTTAGGATCCTGCTGCTGCCATTTGAACAAACCCAGGGCAGCCAGCTGAATGAAGAGCAGGATGGCACCCCCATCACCAAACTTGATAGTGAGTTGAGGTCTCCAGGATGAGTTAGTCCCTAGCCAACCCATCAGAGAAGCCCAAGGTAAGATCACCACGCCTGGCCCAGATCAGCAGAACCACATGACTAACCACAGACTCATAAGCAGTAACAAGTGATTGCTGTCTTTTGTGTGTTCGTTTGAAATTTTATTCTTATTTATGTTATGTAATCAATGTCTGTCTCCCAACCCCCTCCCCATTAGATTGTAAACTCCATGAGCGTGCAGTCATGTCTGGACCATTCAACACTGAGTCCCCAGCACCCAGCACAATGTCTGGCACCTAGCACACTCTCAATAAATACAAGGTGGATGAGACTGTTCAAATAGCCGGGATGATGGTGGCTTAATCAGTAGCAGAAAAACTGAGGAAAGGAGACTAACATCACACGAAATGGACAGAACAGGTTTGAGACAAGAATCAGAATCAGTTCCGATTTTACGGCCTTCTGACTATACTACTAGCTATATAGTCTGGGCAGGTCAACGACCTTTATCCACCACACCCTCAGTTTTCCCCTCTGTAAAATGAGAATAATACCCCTGCAGCTGGGGACAACGAATATCCTCCAAGGCAGAAACAATAATAAGTCTAGAGGAGGGTCATAGTGGCCCAAATGAGGGCCAGCCATCCACTGAGAAAAGCTGGAAGACCAAATGATTGCTGCCTTAAGCCTCTAAGCTTTGGCAGGGTTTGTTATACAGAAAGCTCATCCCCACAGATAGCTGTAGATGGCTGCTCTGGAGCTCAGGACCCCAGTCCAGATTAACACACTTTCCTTCATGTTGAGTTTTTCTGGTTCCATTTCCTGTCAGTGGAAATAATTTATCAAAGAAGTTTTGCTAATATAGAACTACAAAGGGAAGAAGTGAAGGTCTGATCCTCTCCATCCCAGCAGGCTTTCTCGCTATGAAAATTTATGACCTCCTCAACAACCCTTGTGGCTGCAGCCAAGTGTCACACAAAAGGACCCAAGGAAAGTTCTGGAAGTGATGGGTATGTTTAATACCTTGATTGTAGTGAAGGTATCATAGATGTGTATATATGTCTAAACTCATAAAAATGTATACATTAAATATTTGTATATTAATTAAATCTCAATAAAGATTTTAAAAATGAGTCATCAGAAGATGGCGGAAGAGTAAGACGCGGAGATCACCTTCCTCTCCACAGATACACCAGAAATACATCTACGCGTGGAACAACTCCTACGGAGCACCTACTGAACGCTGGCAGAAGACCTCAGACCTCCCAAAAGGCAAGGAACCCCCCACGTACCTGGTTAGGGCAAAAGAAAAAACTAAACAGAGACAAAAGAATAGGGACGGGTCCTGCACCAGCGGGAGAGAGCTGTGAAGGAGGAAAAGTGTCCACACACTAGGAGCCCCTTCGCGGGTGGAGACTTCGGGAGGCGGAGTGGGGGAGCTTGGGAGCCGCGGAGGAGAGCACAGCAACAGGGGTGCGGAGGGCAAAGCGGACAGATTCCAGCGCAGAGGATCGGGCCGACCGGCACTCACCAGCCGAGAGTCTTGTCTGCTCGCCCGCCGGGGCGGGCGGGACTGGGAGCTGAGGCTCCGGCTTTTGTCGGAGCGCCGGGAGAGGACTGAGGTTGGCGGCGTGAACACAGCCTGCAGGGCGTTGGTGCGCCGCGGCTGGCCGGGAGAGAGTCTGGGGAGGGGTCTGGACCTGCCGAAGAGGCAAGAGACTTTTACGTCCCTCTTTGTTTCCTGGTGCACGAGGAGGGGGGATTGGGAACGCTGCTTGGGAGAGCTCCGGAGACGGGCGCGAGCCGCGGCTAAGAGTGCGGAGCCCAGAGACGGACATGGGACGCTAAGGCCGCTGCTGCCGCCGCCAGGAGGCCTGTGTGCGAGCACAGGTCACTAGCCACACGCCCTTCCGGGGAGCCTGTGCAGCCCGCCGCTGCCGGGGTCCCGGGATCCGGGGACGGCTCCCCCGGGAGAGCGCACGGCGCGCCTCAGGCTGCAGCGTCACGCCGGCCTCTGCCGCTGCAGGCCCGCCCTGCACTCCGTGACCCTCCCTACCCCCCGGCCTGGGTGAGCCAGAGCCTCCGAATCAGCGGCTCCTTTAACCCCGTCCTGTCTGAGCAAAGAACAGACGCCCTCCGGCGTCCTACACGCACAGGCGGGGCCAAATCCAAAGCTGAGCCCCTGGGAGCTGTGAGAACAAAGAAGAGAAAGGGAAATCTCTCCCAGCAGCCTCAGAAGCAGCGGATTAAAGCTCCACAATCAACTTGATATACCCTGCATCTGTGGAATACCTGAATAGACAACGAATCATCCCAAATTAAGGAGCCCTGTGGAAGAAAGGCTCTTGGTGCTGCAGCCAGGACTCAGTGCTGTGCCTCTGAGGTGGGAGAGCCAACTTCAGGACACTGGTCCACAAGAGGCCTCCCAGCTGCACATAATATCAAACAGCAAAAATCTCCGAGAGATCTCCATCTCAACGCCAGCACCCAGCTTCACTCAACGACCAGCAAGCTACAGTGCTGGACATCCTATGCCAAACAACTAGCAAGACAGGAACACAACCCCACCCATTAGCAGAGAGGCTGCCCAAAATCATAATAAGTCTACAGACACCCCAAAACACACCACCAGACGTGGACCTGCCCACCAGAAAGACAAGATCCAGCCTCATACACCAGAACACAGGCACTAGTACCCTCCACCAGGAAGCCTACACAACCCACTGAACCAACCTTAGCCACTGGGGACAGACTCAAAAAACAACAGGAACTACGAACCTTCAGCCTGCAAAAAAAAAAAAAGGAGACCCCAAACACAGTAAGATAAGCAAAATGAGAAGACAGAAAAACACACAGCAGATGAAGGAGCAAGATAAAAACCCACCAGACCTAACAAATGAAGAGGAAATAGGCAGTCTACCTGAAAAAGAATTCAGAATAATGATAGTAAGGTTGATCCGAAATCTTGGAGATAGAATGGACAATAGAATGGACAAATTGCAAGAATCAGTTAACAAGGACCTAGAAGAACTAAAGATGAAACAAGCAACGATGAACAACACAATAAATGAAATTAAAAGTACTCTAGATGGGATCAATAGCAGAATAACTGAGGCAGAAGAACGGATAAGTGACCTGGAAGATAAAATAGTGGAAATAACTACTGCAGAGCAGAATAAAGAAAAAAGAATGAAAAGAACTGAGGACAGTCTCAGAGACCTCTGGGACAACATTAAACGCACCAACATTCGAATTATAGGGGTTCCAGAAGAAGAAGAGAAAAAGAAAGGGACTGAGAAAATATTTGAAGAGATTATAGTTGAAAACTTCCCTAATATGGGAAAGGAAATAGTTAATCAAGTCCAGGAAGCACAGAGAGTCCCATACAGGATAAATCCAAGGAGAAATACGCCAAGACACATATTAATCAAACTGTCAAAAATTAAATACAAAGAAAACATATTAAAAGCAGCAAGGGAAAAACAACAAATAACACACAAGGGAATCCCCATAAGGTTAACAGCTGATCTTTCAGCAGAAACTCTGCAAGCCAGAAGGGAGTGGCAGGACATATTGAAAGTGTTGAAGGAGAAAAACCTGCAACCAAGATTACTCTACCCAGCAAGGATCTCATTCAGATTTGATGGAGAAATTAAAACCTTTACAGACAAGCAAAAGCTGAGAGAGTTCAGCACCACCAAACCAGCTCTACAACAACTGCTAAAGGAACTTCTCTAGGCAAGAAACACAAAAGAAGGAAAGGACCTACAATAACAAACCCAAAACAATGAAGAAAATGGGAATAGGAACACACATATCGATAATTACCTTAAATGTAAATGGACTAAATGCTCCCACCAAAAGACACAGATTGGCTGAATGGATACAAAAACAAGACCCATATATTTGCTGTCTACAAGAGACCCACTTCAGACCTAGAGACACATACAGACTGAAAGTAAGGGGATGGAAAAAGGTATTTCATGCAAGTGGAAACCAAAAGAAAGCTGGAGTAGCAATTCTCATATCAGACAAAATAGACTTTAAAACAAAGACTATTAGAAGAGACAAAGAAGGACACTACATAATGATCAAGGGATCAATCCAAGAGGAAGATATAACAATTGTAAATATTTATGCACCCAACATAGGTGCACCTCAATACATAAGGCAAATACTGACAACCATAAAAGGGGAAATCGACAGTAACACATTCATAGTAGGGGACTTTAACACCCCACTTTCACCAATGGACAGATCATCCAAAATGAAAATAAATAAGGAAACACAGCTTTAAATGATACATTAAACGAGATGGAGTTAATTGATATTTATAGGACATTCCATCCAAAAACAACAGAATACACATTTTTCTCAAGTGCTCATGGAACATTCTCCAGGATAGATCATATCTTGGGTCACAAATCAAGCCTTGGTAAATTTAAGAAAATTGAAATTGTATCAAGTATCTTTTCTGACCACAACGCCATGAGACTAGATATCAATTACAGGAAAAGATCTGTAAAAAATACAAACACATGGAGGCTAAACAATACACTACTTAATAATGAAGATATCACTGAAGAAATCAAAGAGGAAATCAAAAAATACCTAGAAACAAATGACAATGGAGACACAACGACCCAAAACCTGTGGGATGCAGCAAAAGCAGTTCTAAGGGGGAAGTTTATAGCAATACAAGCCCACCTTAAGAAGCAGGAAGCATCTCGAATAAACAACCTAACCTTGCACCTCAAGCAATTAGAGAAAGAAGAACAAAAAAACCCCAAAGCTAGCAGAAGGAAAGAAATCATAAAAATCAGATCAGAAATAAATGAAAAAGAAATGAAGGAAACAATAGCAAAGATCAATAAAACTAAAAGCTGGTTCTTTGAGAAGATAAACAAAATAGATAAACCACTAGCCAGACTCATCAAGAAAAAAAGGGAGAAGACCCAAATCAATAGAATTAGAAATGAAAAAGGAGAGGTAACAACTGACACTGCAGAAATAAAAGAGATCATGAGAGATTACTACAAGCAACTCTATGCCAATAAAATGGACAATCTGGAAGAAATGGACAAATTCTTAGAGAGGCACAACCTGCCAAGACTGAATCAGGAAGAAATAGAAAATATGAACAGACCAATCACAAGCACTGAAATTGAAACTGTGATTAAAAATCTTCCAACAAAGAAAAGCCCAGGACCAGATGGCTTCACAGGCGAATTCTATCAAACATTTAGAGAAGAGCTAACACCTATCCTTCTCAAACTCTTCCAAAATATAGCGGAGGGAGGAACACTCCCAAACTCCTTCTACGAGGCCACCATCACCTTGATACCAAAACCAGACAAGGATGTCACAAAGAAAGAAAACTACAAGCCAATATCACTGATGAACATAGATGCAAAAATCCTCAACAAAATACTAGCAAACAGAATCCAACAGCACATTAAAAAGATCATACACCATGATCAAGTGGGGTTTATTCCAGGAATGCAAGGATTCTTCAATATACGCAAATCTATCAATGTGATAAACCATATTAACAAACTGAAGGAGAAAAACCATATGATCATCTCAATAGATGCAGAGAAAGCTTTTGACAAAATTCAACACCCATTTATGATAAAAACCCTGCAGAAAGTAGGCATAGAGGGAACTTTCCTCAACATAATAAAGGCCATATATGACAAGCCCACAGCAAACATCATCCTCAATGGTGAAAAACTGAAAGCATTTCCACTAAGATCAGGAACAAGACAAGGTTGCCCACTCTCACCACTCTTATTCAACATAGTTTTGGAAGTTTTAGCCACAGCAATCAGAGAAGAAAAGGAAATAAAAGGAATCCAAATCGGAAAAGAAGAAGTAAAGCTGTCACTATTTGCAGATGACATGATCCTATACATAGAGAACCCTAAAGATGCTACCAGAAAACTACTAGAGCTAATCAATGAATTTGGTAAAGTGGCAGGATACAAAATTAATGCACAGAAATCTCTGGCATTCCTATATACTAATGATGAAAAATCTGAAAGTGAAATCAAGAAAACACTCCCATTTACCATTGCAACAAAAAGAATAAAATATCTAGGAATAAACCTACCTAAGGAGACAAAAGATCTGTATGCAGAAAATTATAAGACACTGATGAAAGAAATTAAAGATGATACAAATAGATGGAGAGATATACCATGTTCTTGGATTGGAAGAATCAACATTGTGAAAATGACTCTACTACCCAAAGCAATCTATAGATTCAATGCAATCCCTATCAAACTACCACTGGCATTTTTCACAGAACTAGAACAAAAAATTTTGCAATTTGTATGGAAACACAAAAGACCCCGAATAGCCAAAGCAATCTTGAGAACGAAAGAAGGAACTGGAGGAATCAGGCTCCCAGGCTTCAGACTATACTACAAAGCTACAGTTATCAAGACGGTATGGTACTGGCACAAAAACAGAAAGATAGATCAATGGAACAGGATAGAAAGCCCAGAGATAAACCCACGCACATATGGTCACCTTATCTTTGACAAAGGAGGCAGAAATGTACAGTGGAGAAAGGACAGCCTATTCAATAAGTGGTGCTGGGAAAACTGGACAGCTACATGTAAAAGTATGAAATTAGATCACTCCCTAACACCGTACACAAAAATAAGCTCAAAATGGATTAAAGACCTAAATGTAAGGCCAGAAACTATCAAACTCTTAGAGGAAAACATAGGCAGAACACTCTATGACATAAATCACAGCAAGGTCCTTTTTGACCCACCTCCTAGAGAAATGGAAATAAAAAGAAGAGTAAACAAATGGGACCTAATGAAACTTAAAAGCTTTTGCGCAGCAAAGGAAACCATAAAGAAGACCAAAAGACAACCCTCAGAATGGGAGAAAATATTTGCAAATGAAGCAACTGACAAAGGATTGATCTCCAAAATTTATAAGCAGCTCATGCAGCTTAATAACAAAAAAACAAACAATCCAATCCAAAAATGGGCAGAAGACCTAAATAGACATTTCTCCAAAGAAGATATACAGCGTGCCAACAAACACATGAAAGAATGCTCAACATCACTAATCATGAGAGAAATGCAAATCAAAACTACAATGAGATATCATCTCACACCAGTCAGAATGGCCATCATCAAAAAATCTAGAAACAATAAATGCTGGAGAGGGTGTGGAGAAAAGGGAACCCTCTTACACTGTTGGTGGGAATGTAAATTGATACAGCCACTGTGGAGAACAGTATGGAGGTTCCTTAAAAAGCTACAAATAGAACTACCATATGACCCAGCAATCCCACTACTGGGCATATACCCTGAGAAAACCATAATTCAAAAAGAGTCATGTACCAAAATGTTCATTGCAGCTCTATTTACAATAGCCCAGAGATGGAAACAACCTAAGTGTCCATCATCGGATGAATGGATAAAGAAGATGTGGCACATATATACAATGGAATATTACTCAGCCATAAAAAGAGACGAAATTGAGCTATTTGTAATGAGGTGGATAGACCTAGAGTCTGTCATACAGAGTGAAGTAAGTCAGAAAGAGAGAGACAAATACCGTATGCTAACACATATATATGGAATTTAAAAAAAAAAATGTCATGAAAAACCTAGGGGTGAAACAGGAATAAAGACACAGACTTACTAGAGAATGGACTTGAGGCTATGGGGAGGGGGAAGGGTAAACGGTGACAAAGCGATAAAGAGACATGGACATATATACACTACCAAACGTAAGGTAGATAGCTAGTGGGAAGCAGCCGCATAGCACAGGGAGATCAGCTCGGTGCTTTGTGACCGCCTGGAGGGGTGGGATAGGGAGGGTGGGAGGGAGGGAGACGCAAGCGGGAAGAGATATGGGAATATATGTATATATATAACTGATTCATTTTGTTGTGAAGCTGAAACTAACATACCATTGTAAAGCAATTATACTCCAATAAAGATGTTAAAAAAAAAAAATGAGTCATCATAACCTTCCCTGAGGGAAATAAAAACCACAAAAGTTACATTCAGCTGGATATGTTTCAGAGTAACTTTCTGTATATACTTGGATTTAGAAGTTACAGATATCTTCTCTAGTAAACTGTTAAACCCAAATTGTTCTACCCAAAGTGAGAGAGAATGGGGGTGAGACAGGCTGGGACCTGGGCCCCTTTGCCGCAGTGCTTGCACCTGGACAAATGTCTCCAAAGAAACTGTAGGGACTAAAAATAGCTGCATGCATGAGCAACAAGATACAAAGAAAGTATAGGGACTAAAAAAGACTGCGTGCATGCGCAGTTGGGGCAAAAACTGGACAAAAGATACAAAAAGACCAAAAAAACCCAACTGCCACTTCTGAGGTGCTTGGAGCAAAAGCAGGGTACTGCACATGCTCCCTGCACTCAACACCACCTAAGGGGTGGGCAGACCACCTAAGCCACCCCTCTGGCCTGACCCCTAGACACACCCCTACCCTCACCCCGTATAAGGAACAAGTTTGTCCCCTCGGGAAGCGAGCAAGGGAAATTGTTATTTGTTTTCACCCCCTCCTGCAGCCACAGGGGTCCCAATAAAGCCTTGCCTGAATTTCTTGTCTGACCTCTAGTCAATTTCAATTGATTAAGGAGGGCAAGTACCCTGGTGGGTATCAGGGGTATCCTGGTAGGTCGCTGGGAGTACAGTGACTTCAGTTCCTGGGTTTATCCTGCCTTAGTCTGACTTAGCCACATCACTCACCCTCACTGAGCCTCAGACCTCTTACCTGTAAATGGAGAAGGAAATATGACTGGCTTCACCAGGGGACTCAATCAGTAGCCAGCACTGATGTCGTGTGTCTGTAACCTCTCTGCCTGCAGTCTGTTGTCACCATATTAGAATCCACCAGGACTGCGATCTTTGTCATGCACCAGAGAGGGAGGACAGGGACCTGCATGCTCTCTGCGTGTCCCTCACTGTGCAGTAGGGAGAACTGGATGTAATGATGTGAGTACACTGTGTGCGCACAACTCCTCCCAAGTAGTAGGATTCCAGAAATGCTTGAGATGACTATGACGAGGAAGAGAGCAAAGACAGATATTTGTAAGAATTTGGGAATCGCTAAAAGTAAAACCCAGATAGCAAAGGACCAAAGTACTTGAACTTACACAAAATGTATGGTGCAAAAATCTTACAACATAGAGGCAGAATAAATGTTCTTAGAAATCAGTCTCTTCCATTTGCTGTGTTGCTCTAGAGAGCAGAGGCTCATCTTTGCTGGGAACATGGTGTCTTGTGGGCCTTGGTAAATACACATGGTGTGGTGGTGAAGAGCACTGCACAGAGCAGCCTGTTCAGCTTTTACTCTGATGTTATCACTTTGTAGCTATAAGACAAACCAGGAACTGCCCTACTAGTGCTTAAGTGAGGCCTCTGGAGCCAGCTGATCTGTGGTTTACAAAGTATGTGATTTCAAGCAAATTGTATACTCTTCTGGGCCACATCTGTGAAATGGAAATACTAATAGTGCTTACTTCATAGTGCTGTGGTGAGAACTGAATTTATATATATATATATATATATAATATAGTGTTCAAAATAGTCTCTAGGGTATAAATTCTCAATAAGTGTTGACTATTAATACCATTGTACATCCCTATATAAATTACTTAATCTCTTTCTTCATCTCTAAAATGATGATTATAATAATTTACATTTATACATAGAGTTGTTCCAGGATGTAAAGAAATGAATGTGTATAAAACAATTATAACAGTGACTGAAAAAGTAAGAATTCCATAAATATTAGTAATTATTACTATTTTAGTTTGTAAATTTATAATTAAACTATCAGTGATTCTTAGAAGTGTTTAAAGGGGACACTATAATTTATTTTATGCATTTTATTCTTAACTCTTTTAAAAATCCATCCCACTAAAAGTTCCTTTTGTTTCATATTGGCTGTTTTATTAATATTTTTTTAATTTCAAAAGTTACCAATTATCCTATTACCTTCAAATTACTTATACAGGGACACATGAACCTAAGCCATATTTGGATATAAAAGGATTACAGAAAGTCATTTCTGCTTTTATTTCAATAGCATCCAAGCTAAACATCAGCTCAATTTTTTCTAGGTAATAAATGATCACAAGGGTATTTTTTTCATTTCAGGATACTTTATACCTTCTAAAGTACTTTCACCTGCATTATCTCATTTTAGAAATACCATTTTTCACAATTTCAATAAAGAGAAAACTAAGTCATAGAAATGAAATAATTTACCTAATACATTGAGTAAATGTCAGATTCAGGATTTGATCCATGGTCTTTAGACCCCAGGCTCCATGTTCTTTTCACAGTATAATATTTCCCTTCAAAATCCACAAAATTAACATTTTGAAAGAACGTTGATATTTCAAGTTCTACATTCACTGGCAATTTAACAACCTAAAAATGTCATTAAAAGTAATATGAGAAATTATACTTGTAATAAGTAGAGCAAACTAATAAATCCAACTTAAATCTAGTGTAGTGTGCTAGTAATTAATGAATAAGTTTTGACTAGTATCACATCAATTTAAATTGTATTTATACATAAAAGAGATGACACTTTTTTCTTTGCTGACTACTTTCTTTCCTGTTTTCTCATCAGATGAGTTGGAAGTGATTTGCATAATTATATGTTTATATAGCCAGGATGGTAAGGCATACTTTCTTAATTTTACTAAGTACCAAAGGCTGGAAGTAAAAATCTACTTATCCATCCATCTATCCATCCATCCATGTGTGTGATTTAATATGAAATTTCCAATGGGCCATATATGAATGTGGCACAGACTTGGATCTAGAGAATATTACATCTTTTTGTGAATTTGCCTAGTTAGAAGTTAAGTCTTGAGTTTAAAATATTTGGGTTCCCAGGTATAGTTAGGAATAGTTAGCACAATATAGTGGAAAGAGACTTTAGCATCAGGCAATTTTTTTGTAAAGTGTGTATTTATACTATGTCAGAAATATCTCCCATAAGCTCTGATTGTATTTCTTTACTGGTGAAAAAATACACAGTTCTGGATAGCACCAGACAAACTTAAATATAAACCCTAGGTCTGCACGCAAGCAGACGGTCTTGGACAAGTCACTTAAATTTATTAGCCACATTTTGCCCATGTGTAAAGTGAGAGAATTAGTTCATACACTCCAGATTTGCAGATAAGTGTAGGCAGGGTATGTGTGTAGAATCTGTTATATAATTTAGGCACTTTATGTATGTTGTCATCATGATCAGTCAACACAATCATGATTATCATCTGTTAAGACTAGATTTCTCTCTTCTATTGTCATGGAAGAAAGAATTGAATTGCATTTTCATTTAAAGAATGTTTCAAGTTTCATAAGAAAGATTTTCTTATAAGTATACTAACCAATAATTTTGAGTACTTACTATGTGTCAGGCATAATGTCAAGAGCTCCACGCTTACTATGCCGTTTAGGAGTAATGTTGCTGCGAAGTTAAATAGTAGCTAGTGCAATCTTTATCATTTTTTCTAATGTAATAATACTCAGGCTAATTTGTTGAAAGTTTTAAACCTAGTAAAAGATAGATCCAGTACTCGGATTCAAGGTTAATTGACTCTTTTATTATTTTCTGACTGTACTTTATATTTAAGTATCTATGAGGTGGTATCTATATGAAATAAAATGCAGAAAAAAATAAAATATTTAATAAAGACTTGAAATAATTTGTTGATAATTTTATACAATATAAGAAACAAAAATGAAAAGAGTTCAAAATTCATGTTTACTAAGAATGAAGTATGGATTTATAGGAATAATGGTTACCCACAGAAAAAAGAAGAATGCCATCCTAATATTTGTGAAACAAAGGAAAGAAATATTGGGCTGTAGTCCCATAAGGGCCATAGACTTTAAGAATGAGTATCTCAAGAGAAGGAAGTCATGACCTAAAGGCAAATGTGAGGACTGTGACCCAAGTGTCATACAAATTTCACACAAAAAAGAAATCCCCCAAATCTAACTATATAATTCTGAATAATCTCAGTGGGAAATAAAAAATGGAAAATGGAAAGTGTCCAAAGAAATGACATTTTTGAACAATTAGCGTCATGAAGAACTCAGATTGTAAAAAAGACAACAAGATATACATTTGAAATGAACATCAAATAACAAAGACATTGATAAAAAACAAATGGTCTGACAATATACTGACAATTTCAGGATACAAAACCTTAAATTTTATAGGATTATGTGTTTAGGAACTAAAGATAATTACTAAAGAGTAGGAACTAAAGATAATTATGAAATAGTCTTTAGTTTGCTCTTGGTTCCTTTAAGAACCTTCCAGCTGGAAAATGAAGGAAATAAAAGCCTTTCATGAGTATACTCTGTGGGGTTTGGTAACTCCTTTTCAAATATCAAATACCAGAGAAATCTTTGCCCAACACTTTAAAAATGTAAGATATCATTATTATCTCATGGGCTGTAAATGTTCTCATGTCATGCTAAGAGATGACAAAGATGGAACTTTTTTATACTGTCAGTTTGCAATTCAGTAATTGTGCTACCTCAGATAAGTTATTTAACTTTTTTGTACCTTTGTTTTCTCACCTTTAAAATGAGGATCAAAATAATCCTTAGCTCACAGATTCATTGTGAAATTTAAGTAGGTTAACATATTTAAAGCATGAGGATCAAATGGTACATAGTAGCATTTAATACTTCCTATTACCCTACTCCTTGGTGTGCTGATGAACTATTCCTAAGCAGGTGCATGGGAAGGAGCCTGGGCTTGAAGTGTTGGCCAGTGTCTATGGTGTAAATACTCCCATCATGACTGATCTCACCTCGCCCAAGTCGCTGAATGAGAGTTGGGAAGAGATGCATCCCACTACAGAGTGTTTCCATGATGCAGATACCAATAACTTCAGGAGAACAGATGAGAGTAAAATGCAGTAAAATAATTAGAAATAATGAGTTTTGAGTATTTGTTATCTTGTTTTTAGGAAAAAAGAAGAAAAAAAGGATTACTTGACTAAGGAATTACAAAAATATACAGATCTTCCTTGACTTACTGTGGGGTTATGTCCCGATAAACCCATCAAAAGTTGAAAGTATTGTAGATTGAAAATACATTGAATTCACCTAACCTACTGAATGAACATCATAGCTTAGCCCAGTTTACCTTAAATGTGCTCAGAACACTTATAGTAACCTACGGTTGGGCAAAATCACCTAACACAAAGGCCATATTATAATAATATATTGAATAGCTCCTGGAATTGATTGAGTGATGTACTGAAAGTGACAAATAGCATGGTTATAAGTGGACCTGTTGTTTGCCCTCATGATCGCATGGCTGACGTGGTCCCCTGACCCTGACGCTCCCAGCATCCTGAGAATATCATATGGTATATCACCAGCCTAGGGAAAGGTCAGGTTCAAAATCCAAAGTAGAGTTTCTACTGACTGCGAACTGCTTTTGAACCTTCGTGAAGTTGGAAAATCATACGTGATTCTTTGTTGTGTGCAAAGCTCACCCAGAATTTTAGGTTCTAGAAGCTCAGAACTACACCACTGACAGTGTCCACTCATTTGACAACCATCTGACTCCCCACAGAGTAAAGTCCATAAATAAAATTTACTTGTTTACACGGGCTTGTTGGGATTAAAAGTAATATTTTAAAGATATATCTATATCTATAATATTGTATTATATATCTGTATATATAAGTTTTGCTTTTCCATGCTTTGTAATTTTTTACAATGAAGATATATTACTCTTACTATTAATTATTAACAACAAAAAAATAAAGACATATAACATCCAACTCAAAGTAGTTCATATGAAAACAGGATTAATTCACTAACATTACAAGGATGTTAGGGCACAATTGTGCCTTAGTTATAGTTGGAGCCAAAGGTTCACACCAGTTGTCACAGCCCTCTTTCTCCCCACAACTCTTGGTGACTATGAATTTGTTCTATCCCCTCCTAATGCCAACAGGTTTCCAGCTTTATTCTAAGTAGATGATCACATTCTCCCAGTTAATATGATCTCAATACCAAGGAAGTGTGTTTTACATTTGATTTAGAGTGAAACCCTTGAAGAGGATTCTGACTGGTCTTGTGCAGGTTTTGTACCCCATCACAACCCATCACTGTAGCCTTGGAAATAGAGTATTCAAACTGACCCACGTAGATCATATTTTATCTGATGGAGGACAAGTGGTTTGCTAAAGATTACAGTGCTATAGAAGAGAAAAAAATGATTCCTTAAAGAAAGGTACATGGGGTGGTAAATGATATATGCCTTACTGTAATTGTGAAGTGAAAGTGAAAGGTGAATTGGTAGCCAGAGGAAAATGGAAGACTGACGGCGAGCTCATGAAATAAAACTCTATGATGAGATTTTGAGTTCCTTAAAGCTAAGAGGAACTATAAATATGGTAGATGGAAAGATCGGATTCAAAATGATCTCAATAGGCAGAAATGAGATGCATAAGACAAGACATAACTTCACAGGAGCAAATATAAATTCCTACATTTAGTTCAAACAATTGGTTTTGTATAAATAAAAAGTGGAAAAACAGGATTTATAGCGGTTCTACTGAAAAAGCAAAATGTGAAGTTTTATTTAGCTTCAAGTTCAATAAGAACTGACAACATGACACTGTTGCTAAAAACGGTAATTTAATCTCAGGCTGCTGTCTGGTTCAAACAAAGGAGATTACAGCCTCCCTGTACTCTGTGCCAGACATGTTAAATCCAAATTTTTTCTGGTTTGGGATTCCATACTTTACAAGTGACAGTAAAAAACTCAAGGGAATCCTGAGTGAGATGAATAGGGTAGAATAATATTATCCCCAAAATGACACAATAAACTGGGTATATTTTTATCTTAGAAGGGATGGCTTCAGGGGTGTATAATATCCTCCTTCAATTCAGATACATCAATGGAAAAGGAAAATAATTAATTCTGGGCTCTAGAGGGACAGAAATGCACCAACTGTCAGAAGTCAAATCAAAAGATTCTGGCTCATGAAGGATGGCATTTCTAACAGCAAAAAGACCACATATCAAACTAGTGTGTGTCTTTCATTGGAGGTGTTAAACTATAAATTAGCACAGTGGAGTGGGAAAGAAAAAAAATAGTAATAAAAGAAGGGATGAATGAATAAGAGTAGGAAGTTCTAGACATTTGTTCCTGATAAAACACTATAAAATATCATTTAAAGTATATGTATCAAGGGCAGACAGCAAAAGCAAGAAGAATTACAATCCTTCATCCTGTGGAATAAAAACCACATTCACAGAAAGACAGTCAAGAGGAAAAGGCAGAAGGCTGTGTACCCGATGAAGGAACAAGATAAAACCCGAGAAAAACAACTAAATGAAGTGGAGATAGGCAACCTTGCAGAAAAAGAATTCTGAATAATGATAGTGAAGATGATCCAGGACCTCAGAAAAACAATGGAGGCACAGATTGAGAAGATGCAAGAAATGTTTAACAAAGACCTAGAAGAATTAAAGAACAAACAAACAGAGATGAACAATACAATAACTGAAATGAAAACTACACTACAAGGAATCAATAGCAGAATAATTGAGGCAGAAGAACAGATAAGTGACCTGGAAGACAGAATGGTAGAATTCACTGCTGCAGAACAGAATAAAGAAAAAAGAACGAAAAGAAATGACAACAGCAAAAGAGACCTCTGGGATAACAATAAACACAACAAAATTTGCATTATAGGGTTCCCAGAAGGAGAAGAGAGAGAGAAAGGACCAGAGAAAATATTTGAAGAGATTATAGTGGAAAAATTCCCTAACTTGGGACAGGAAATAGCCACCCAAGTCCAGGAAGCACAGAGAGTCCCATACACAATAAACCCAAGGAGAAACACACCAAGACATATAATAATCAAATTGGCAAAAATTAAAGACAAAGAAAAACTATTGAAAGCAGCAAGGGAAAAATGACAAATAACATACAAGGGAACTCTCATGAGGTTAACAGCTGATTTCTCAGCAGAAACTCTACAGGCCAGAAGGGAGTGGCAGGACATATTTAAAGTGATGAAAGGGAAGAACCTACAACCAAGATTATTCTACCCAGCAAGGATCTCATTCAGATTCAATGGAGAAATCAAAAGCTTTACAGAAAAGCAAAAGTTAAGAGAATTCATGACCACAAAACCAGCTCTACAACAAATGCTAAAGGAACTTCTCTAAGTGGGAAACACAAGAGAAGAAAAGGACCTACAAAAACAAATCCAAAACAATTAAGAAAATGGTCATAGGAACATACATATCAATAATTACTTTAAAGGTGAATGGAATAAATACTCCACCCAAAAGACAGGGATTTGCTGAATGGGTACAAAAACAGGACCCATATATATGCTGTCTAAGAGAGAACACTTCAGACCTAGGGACACATACAGACTGAAGGTGAGGAGATGGAAAAAGATATTCTATGCAAATGGAAATCAAAAGAAAGCTGGAGTAGCAATACTCATATCGTATAAAATAGACTTTAAAATAAAGAAAGTTACAAGAGACAAGGAAGGACACCACACAATGATCAAAGGATCAATTAAAGAAGAAGATATAACAATTATAAATATATATGCACCCAACATAGAAGCACCTCAATACATAAGGCAACTGCTAACAGCTCTAAAAGAGAAAATGGACAATAACACAATAATAGTGGGGGACTTTAAGAGCTCACTTACACCAATGGACAGATCATCCAAACAGTAAATTAATATGGAAACACAAGCTTTAAATGACACAATAGACCAGATAGATTTAATTGATAAAATATTCCATCCAAAAAGAGCAGATTACCCTTTCTTCTCAAGTGTACATGGAACATTCTCCAGGATACATCATATCTTGGGTCACAAATCAAGCCTCAGTAAATTTAAGAAAATTAAAATCATATCAAGCATCTTTTCTGACCACAATGCTATGAGATTAGACATGAATTACAGGGAAAAAAAACCTATCAAAAACACAAACATATGGAGGCTAAACAATACATTACTAAATAACCAAGAGATCACTGAAGAAATCAAAGAGGAAGTCAAAAAATATCAAGAGACAAATGACAATGAAAACACGATGATCCAAAACTTATGGCATGCAGCAAAAGCAGTTCTAAGAGGGAAGTTTATAGCAATACAAGCCTACCTCAAGAAACAAGAAAAATCTCATATAAACAATCTAACCTTACACCTAAGGGAACTAAAGAAAGAAGAACAAAACCCAAAGTTACAAGAAGGAGAGAAATCATAAAGATCAGAGCAGAAATAAATGAAATAGAATCAAAGAAAACATAGCAAAGATCAATAAAACTAAAAGCTGGTTCTTTGAGAAGATAAACAAAATTGATAAACCATTAGCCAGACTCACCAAGAAAAAGAGGGAGATGACTCAAATCAATAAAATTAGAAATGAAAAAGGAGAAGTTACAACAGACACTGCAGAAATACAAAGCATCCTAAGTGACTACTAAAAACAACTCTCTGCCAATAAAATGGACAACCTGGAAGAAATGGACAAATTCTTAGAAAAGGTATAACCTTCCAAGACTGAACCAGGTAGAAACAGAAAATATGAACAGACCAATCACAAGTAATTAAATTGAAACTGTGATTAAGAATCTTCCAACGAAGTCCAGGACCAGATGGCTTCACAGGTGAATTCTATCAAAGATTTAGAGAAAAGCTAACACCCATCCTTCTCAAACTCTTCCAAAATATTGCAGACGGAGGAACACTCCCAAACTCATTCTATGAGGCCACCATCACCCTGATACCAAAGCCAGACAAAGATACTACAAAAACGAAAATTAAAGACCAATATCAGTGATGAATATAGATGGAAAAGTCCTCAACAAAATACTAGCAAACAGAATCCAACAACACATTAAAAGGATCATACACCATCATCAAGTGGGATTTATCTCAGTGATGCAAGGTTTCTTCAATATATGCAAATCAATCATTGTTATACACCATATTAACAAATTTAAAAATACAAACCATATGATCATCTCAATATATGCATAAAAAGCTTTCAACAAAATTCAACACTGATTTCTGATAAAAACTCTCCAGAAAGTGGGCATAGAAGGAACCTACCTCAACATAATAAAGGCCATATGTGATAAACCCACAGCAAATATCATTCTCAATGGTGAAAAACTGAAAGCATTTCCTCTAAGATCAGGAACAAGACAAGGATGTCCACTCTCACCACTATTATTCAACATAGTTTTGGAAGTCCTAGCCATGGCAATCAGAGAAGAAAAAGAAATAAAAGGAATACAAATTGGAAAAGAAGTAAAACTGTCACTCTCTGCAGATGACATGATACTATACATAGAGAATCCTAAAGATGCCATGAGGAAACTACTAGAGCTATTCAATGAATTTGGTAAAATTGCAGGATACAAAATTAATGCACAGAAATCTCTTGCATTCCTATATACTAATGTTGAAAAATCTGAAAGAGAAATTAAGGAAACACTCTCATTTACCATTGCAACAAAAAGAATAAAATACCTAGGAATAAACCTACCTAGGGAGACAAAAGAGCTGTATGCAGAAAACTATAAGACTCTGATGAAAGAAATTAAAGATGATACCAACAAATGGAGAAACATACCATGTTCTTGGATTGGAAGAATGAATATTGTGGAAAAGACTATACTACCCAAAGCAATCTACAGGTTCAGTGCAATACCTATCAAATTACCAATGGCATTTTTTACAGAGCTAGAACAAAATATCTTAAAATTTGTATGGAGATACAAAAGACCTGGAATAGCCAAAGCAATCTTGAGGGAAAAATACGGAGCTGGACGAATCAGACTCCCTGACTTCAGACTACACTACAAAGCTACAGTAATCAAGACAATATGGTACTGACACAAAACCAGAAATATAGATCAATGGAACAAGATAGAAAGCCCAGAGATAAACCCACACACATATGGTCAACTAATCTATGAGAGACGAGGCAAGGATACACAATGGAGAAAAGACAGTCTCTTCAGTAAGTGGTGCTGGGAAAACTGGACAGCTACATGTAAAATAATGAAATTAGAACACTCCCTACACCATACACAAAAATAAACTCAAAATGGATTAGAGACCTAAATGTAAGACCAGACACTATAAAACTCTTAGAGGAAAATATAGGAAGAACACTCATTGACATAAATCACAGCAAGATCTTTTTTGATCCACCTCCTAGAATAATGGAATTAAAACAAAAATAAACAAATAAGACCTAATGAAACTTCAAAGCTTTTGCACGGCAAAGGAATCCATAAACAAGATGAAAAGACCACCCTCAGAATGGGAGAAAATATTTGCAAACGAATCAACTGACAAAGGATTAATCTCTAAAATATATAAACCACTCATGCAGCTCAATATTAAAAAAACAAACAACACAATCCAAAAATGAGAAGAAGATCTAAATAGACGTTTCTCCAAAGAAGACATACAGGTGGCCAAGAAGCACATGAAAATCTGCTCAACACCACTAATTATTAGAGAAATGCAAATCAAACCTACAATGAGATATCACCTCACACCAGTTAGAATGGACATCATCAGAAAATCTACAAACAACAAATGCTGGAGAGGGTGTGGATAAAAGGGAACCCTCATGCACTGTTGGTGGGAATGTAAATTGATACAGCCACTATGGAGAACAGTATGGAGGTTCCTTAAAAAACTAAAACTAAAATTACCATATCATCCAGCAATCCCAATACTTGGCATATACCCAGAGAAAACCATAATTCAAAAAGACACGTGCACTCCAATGTTCATTGCAGCACTATTTACAATAACCAGTTCATGGAAGCAACCTAAATGCTCATTGACAGATGAACGGATAAAGAAGAAGTGGTACATCTACACAATGGAATATTACTCAGCCATAAAAAGGAACGATACTGGGTCATTTGTTGAGATGCGGATGGATCTAGAGACTGTCATACAGAGTGAAGTAAAAAAAAGAAAGAGAAAATATTTTGTTTCTCTAGAAAGAGAAAAACAAATATCATATATTAACACATATATGTGGAACCTAGAAAAATGGTATGGATGAACTGGTTTGCAGGGCAGAAATTGAGACACAGATGTAGAGAACAAACGTATGGACACCAAGGGGGGAAAGTGGTGGGGATTGGGGGTGGTGGTGTGATGAATGGGAGATTGGGATTGACATGTATACACTGATGTGTATAAAATTGATGACTAATAAGAACCTGTTGTATAAAAAAAATAAAATTTATAATTTCAGAAAAAATAATAAAATATATGTATCAATTATATTCTAAATTTTTTTTGCCTTCTGCAATTTGATGTTTTGACTACATCTGTATCAGTGAAACCATCACAAAAGTGAATATATCAATCAACCCTAAAAGTTTCCTCATGCTCCTTGGGAATCCCTCCCTTCCAAAACACGCCTCACTTGCTCCAAATCAATTTGGGGGAAATTAGCATCTTAACAACAGTGTGCCTTTCAATTCTGGAAGACATTATATCTCTCTATGTTTTTGTATCTTTAGTTTTCCTCAGCAGTGTTTTGGAGTTTTCAGTGTTAAGAGTGTTGCTCATATTTTTTTGGCGTTTATTTTATTTTCTCTTTTTTGTGCTATTGTAAATAGTGCTGGGTTTTTTGTAAATGTCAGCCTTAAGTTTGTCACTCCTATAAAGAAACACAATTCATGTTTGTATGGTAATTTTATATCCTGTACCCGTTCTTGTGGATTCCATCAGATTCCCTATGTATGTGAACATGTCTGAGAACAAAGCCAAGAGCACAGCCCAGGAAAAGCTTATGTCTGTAGTGGATAATGGCTCTCATACCCATTCAGTGCTGAGCAGCTCAAGAAAATACACCGAAGCAAAATTTTGAGAAGGGTAACTGAAATAAAATTCTATATTACAATTTCTCAGTAAGGTAGAATGGACAAATATATATCTAAGACATTATTTTATAAGTATATTATGATCCATTCTGTGTTCATAAATTCTAAGACCAAAGAAAAAGCCCCTTTTGAATAAACAACTAAGGTTGGGTTCAGAAAAATGGACAAAAGCAGATGAATGTTGTTATTCTCACTCTTTCTGAAACATGTAGCCCAAATAGTTACTTTCAAACAGGCTTAAATAATATTGCTTCCAAATTTTATGTATTCCTATCTTTTTCCATTTTCTGATTTTTTTGATCTTTACAAACCTTTATCTTTTTTGCATTTAGTACTCTAAACCCCTTATTTTTATTTATCAAATCACTTTTGATCTTTCATTCTACACCTTAAATTTCCCCAAGTGGGTGAACTGGAAGCATTGGTGTATGAATTGAAAACAAAACAGTTAAAAATGGAAGAGATATGAACTCATATCCATATTGGTTTGATAGTTTAAAGAGTCACCACTTACATACATGATGAATAGGAATCACATCTGCCTTTTATTCCTAAGAAGGAAATGAATCTTATTCTTTCATGCTATAGTTACAGAAATCCAAGCCACAACTCAAATCCTTTTTCCTTAAGGAAGCACAACATAATCTCAATGTATTTTTTGAAGAGTTGTAGCTGGGACATTCTCTAGCACTGATTATAGGTTCTTGGGGCCAGAGACCAGGCTTCACAGTTGGTTGGATCCAACTCCAGTGCCTACTACAAACTGTTCTTTTGTGGGAAGTGCTGAGTCTGTATTTGTTTATTGAGAATGTTTTATTTTATGATGCAGTCACATGAACTGAGCAAATAGTGCAGTTGAGTGTGAAATCATAGGGTTGGCTCAGTTCACTAAGTCTTTGCATGCAAAGTTATAGAAAAATAGGACAAATCAAATGGTTTGATCTTCCTTTGCTGATGAGTGAAAATCAGCAACAGTCTGGATTCAAAGGAAATGACCATATATTATATTAACTATTTTCTTGACTGGGTTATCTGGAAGGTTAGCTTTCCTCCCCACTCCAATGTGTCTATTAGCCATGACAATTATATTGGTCATGCTTTTCTACTTTTAAAATGTCTCCATTTATAATATCCATTAAGTTGTATACCTAAATCTTAAACATGCCACACACAAAAAACCAAACGATTATGTTTGATATCATGAAAGTTAATGTTTATATAATAATATAGCAATATGTCAATTAATCTGTCAACCTGAATCTCAGAAAATTTGCTTCACACTCTTCAGATGATACAGCTCATTGGGGTAGAGTTGGAAAAGTAATAACAAACATTGTATTTTACTGTTTAAAAATAATATTCAAAATTTTTTCTTGGTAAAATCATTCTGAAATAATAAATTTTCAAACAAGAGTTAAATACAAGTAAAAGAAAATATGCAATTTAGCTTAATTATTTCTATGCTTTTGTAGTTGTTGTTTTGGTGCTAGTTTAATTATTTGATGTGAATTTCGCTTCTATATAAAATTTGGTTTAATTTTATTTTCTATAGATAGAGAGTTAAGAGAAAAGGGTGCAGGAAAGAAACCAAGCCTGCCAATAATGTAACAAATGAGGAATTAATAGTTAAATGGCAAAAAGACATTGCTATAATGTAGAAAGAACCTGGGCAAGCAATTAAGTGACCTGGATTATATCCCGGCTCTGCCCACAAAAAATAGTGTCCAGTAAGTAGATATTAAAGCAATGCCCTTCACTTTTTATATACATATTTTTATACATTGCTTTATTTGTTTACAAAATTATCTCTAAGGTACACACTATTCTCCCCTTGACAGATAAAGAAAGCCAATTAGGGAGGGTAAGTAACTTGGAAAGTTCTCACGGCTAGTAAGTGCTTGGCTAACAACAGGGCTCAGTAGTGATTCCAAAGCCAAGTTCTTTCCATTTGTCATTTAACTTATTTCAGACTCGTATCCTTATATGTAAAAAAAGAAGGAGGATTGATTAATCCTTTATCCTATGTCAATTTGCAGCCACTCCAAAGGGTAAATAAAACTTTAGTTTAAAAATGTGTGTATGTGACATTAGCACAATGAGTGAGACAGTAAAACAGACTGTTCACCTGTCTCTAGGGCAGAGCCCCACTTCCTAGCATCCCCAACCCCCAAATATTTTATCTGCACAGGAATTACTCATTTGAGTAAAACAAAAATTTTGAAAACAGTTATTATAACCTGAAGAAAATTACAGCATTCATTTCTAATACTGAAAAACCATGCTGGAACACTCTTTCACTAAACCAGAAAATATACTTTCCTCTCTCACTAGCTGGACTCATTTCTTTTATTAATTCAGTATGGTGTTCATAGAACAATGCATTTTATGACTGTTAATTCACATCCTGTCTTCTCAGTTTTCAGTGGAACTCCCCTAACTGTGAAAAGAGTTCCATATTAAAATCTATAGTAGGACACGACCCATGGTTTTGTGCCTCAAAATTTCATCAGTGGAATTATAACTCCATAATTCATGGTTAAATGTTGGTAGTTTCTGTACTTGAATAGCATATATTTAAAGTATATTTACAAAGCACGGAGATGCAAACATTCTAAATAATTTGTGATGTTGGTTTTTTAGACTGTTTTCTTTAATGTGGTATTGTTTTTACTTACTCTAATTTAATGAATTAAAGGTAAAGCAAATTGGAAAATGAAAATGATGGAACGTTCAAGTACAATTTCCTTGTATACTTTTGTAGGGAAGCTTGGAAGGAATGACTTATGTGTAACACTTGAGGTCCCCAGCACAGCTGATGACATGCTCCTCATACCCTGCAACCATCTGTTGAAGGATTTCTCACATTTCTCTTAATAATACCTATTTTAATAAGTTTTGTTTCTTAAGTTTAAGAATTTAACAATAGGTTAGAAATGTTTCTTGACTGTTGTTTATATTTCATTCTGAATACATTCCTAATATTTTCTGAGCTTTTCCAGGGGTGAGGCTAGCTCTCACAAAGAAGGCCCCTGCACTCCAGGAGGGTGTGGAGTGAGGCTGGTTCACACATCTGGGTCCAGCAGAGCTTCTCTGGGAGCTGAAATTGGACTGAGCATTGTGCTGAGAAGTCTGAATAAGAGTATTCCAAGTGGGAGGAACAGTAAGTGTAAAGCTACTGAGATAGAAAGGAGCTTAACGTGTTCACTGAACAGAATGCAAGCCAGTGCAGCTGGAGGATTGGAGAGAAGAGGGAGACGTTTGGGATATAACATTAAATAGATACACAAGGACGAGGGATGTGGAATTGCCAAGTAGTCTGGATTTGAATCTAAGAGGAGGATTTTAATCAAGAGAGTGATTGGTTCCACTTGTTTTAAGATTATTCTCTCTGATTCAGCTAAATACAGATAATTTGTAAAGCCATGATCACAAGGGAATAACATAGATAAAGAAAAAGTAAAAAACCAAAACTATGGCTTAACCTAACATTTAAAGTCATAACAGATGGATTTAAGAAAGACAATTGTTGACGAAGTGCCACCAATTCAAGGAGATCAAGAAACTACTTTGTGGAATCCAAGAGTGAGTGGGAAGCATTTCAAGAAGAGAGTGGCCATCTGTGCTGAGAGACTGAATAATATGAGGGCAACAGGAAGGCAGCTGATGGGGTTGAAAGCACATTTGAACAAGAAGAGATTTGATAGAGAGGAGTGGAGCCTAACGTTATTATGAGAAACTGTGTGTCCATGGCTGCAGAGTGGCAAGACTACATTTGCTGAAGACAGATTTTCTCTATTCCATATACCAGGGCCTTAGAAGAGGTAAAAAGCATTTCCTGTTCTAATTGTTAACTTTCTTCTTTAGCATTATTTTTCATTATACTTTAATGATTTTATGACTCCATAATTATATGTGTTTATTGTAATCACAGTATTTTAAGGATTTAATTCATTTGGTAGTTTGAAAATAGTTTTTAAAGAGAAAATTAGCAGTTGACATAATGATTACTTAGGGCAAATAATACCAATATATTATTAATTCTAAAAATGACAAAAATGACCAAGTTTAATAATCAATGTACCAATATAGGTTTTTCATGCTGTTATACTTGGGGGGGTAATTTTATGTTATTTTTCCTGGTGTTCAGCCATTGTTCTACTTATTCTTGAGTGTTTTGCCTTATTTAATAATTAAAAATCTGTACCTCTATAGAAGCCTACTGTGCTCACCCTTCTGATAGGTTCTTTTAGTAGCAAAAATTCAAATCTTTGTGAAAAGTATCTAATACATTTATATTTTGAAGTCCTTAAAATATTTTACTCATTTTCATTACTAATTACTATTATGCTATGGCTGCCTCAAAGGATTAATGGATAAGGCATTTAAGCATCACTAATATAGTAAATATGGTCTTTGTAGTAAATAAAACTATGTTAATGATGAAAATAAATCTGAAATAAAATAAAGTACACCATCAGAAATTAATGTATAGAACTTAAAACATGTGTAGCTCATTTAACTCATTTAATAAATATATTTTAAAAACACATCTCAGATAATTGCTAACATGGTAATTCTTTTTAACAAAATTTTAAATGTTTAAATATATACATATTATCCAAAAGATTTTAGCCTATTTGTATCAAAGCAGTAATCAAATGCTTTCTTTTTTTTTTTTTTTTTTTTTTTTTTTTTTTGCGGTACGTGGGCCTCTCACTGTTGTGGCCTCTCCCGTTGCGGAGCACAGGCTCCGGACGCGCAGGCCCAGCGGCCACGGCTCACGGGCCCAGCCGCTCCGCGGCATGTGGGATCCTCCCAGATCGGGGCACGAACCCGCGTCCCCTGCATCGGCAGGCGGACCCTCAACCACTGCACCACCAGGGAAGCCCTCAAATGCTTTTTACTTCAGTTAAATGCTTTATTAAATACATATCTTCCATCCTGAATTTAAAAGATGAAGAACTAAATGTGATTTGTGAGTTAAATTAATGTAATATTTGTTATTTATCCCCAAAAGATTACCTAGTAAATTCTTTGCATCCTGTCTGCTTTTATAAATCATTTCTTACCTTACTGAATATCATTTGCTTACCTACTACTCACTTGAATATTTTGGGGCTCTGCAAACATTATGGTAGACACATATCTGTGGTGCCAGTGTTACTTCCAATGGCTCTTATCTCCTCCATTTGGAAATCAGCACACAGGAAGTTAGTGAAACTATTATATATTATTAACTATTTTAGGTAAATATTCCTAAGGCTACTTTCAAGGACACTGATTTTCATTTGTAGAAACTTTTCTTTGAGGTTGAAAATGATTGTTTCAATCTTTAGGCATCTATATTTGGAACAGAAACTACTGCTTCCCATGTTGATGTCCAAAGTATTGCCAACTCAAGAGACCTTTTTGAAGACCCCAAATTAGAGTCCACCTTGGTAATTACTCCATCTTCTCAAAAACATTTTTTTCTAAGAAGCTAGATAGGATTGTCCATAAGTCAGAAATATCAAACTTGTTCAGGAAGAGTCTTGCTAGAAAATCATGGTTTTCTGTTATAGAAAACATTTTGCTCATCCTCTTTGAAAAACAGCATAGCATATCAATATACCTAATTTCATCAAACCAATTACAAAGCATTATTAGCTGAAGTCCTACATTTAAATGTGACTCTCTACTGGAAGAGGCTGATATTTTTAAGTTTCAGGTGGCCAGCCAGTAACCCAGATTCAATCGGAACCAAGGTTTGCAGATTACTTACCCAGAGATCATCGTGCTATGCCATATAACAACGCAAATAAATCCTGTGAAAGATATTTGTCTTTGGACCAGAAATATCTGCAATTATAAAAGCCCCTCGTTTTCCAACCACTGTGGCCATAAGATTTATGAGATTCATTGGGGAAAGGGTTGCACTTTAGAATATTGCAATACTCTGTCGGCACTAAAAAATTAATGATACAAAAAACTGTCTGCAAGACAAAAAGTAATGGAAACACTCCATCGTTCAATAATCACTCTGGTATTTAGTATTTCAAGATGGGTAAGATTGTTTCCAATGTATCATTCTGCTAGAATGAAAGAGTGCTTTAAAAAAAAGAAGAACCTGAGGTGTTTCTTAACAAGAAATTGAAAGAAGATCTTAATATTGTCTAAGCAGATGAAGCAACAGCAGCGAGTTTCCCTTTAAATTGATGTGCTGTGAGATGTATTAAAAGCAGAAGCTTTCTATAATTATGGTATTCAAAAAGTCTAATTATTTAATATACGTGTAACTCTTTTAAGATACTTGAAAAAAACAGAATTCAAATTAATATCTAATTTACTTCAATCATAAGCTTTCCTAGTAATGTTAAAAATAGTATTGCATAGACTTTGAAAAATGTTACCATGCTATTAAATGTCTCATTTATGTTTCATACAGAGTTTTTTGACGGAGAGACTGATTTACTACTGAGTGTTTCTGAATTAAGGAAATAAAGATGGGGAAAATAAAAGGACTCTCAAAAGCTTAGGACATTACAAAATATTTTCTTCTCAGTATCAGAGGGAAAGCTACAATTTCTGTGGACAAGAGGTCTAAAAGCAAGTAAAGAAATAAATATCTTGCCTGGACTCTGAGATAACTAATTATAAGATATTCATTCACCATGAAAGATAAGATGTGAACAATGTATTTTCCATAATGATCAATAAACAAGGCCATAAATGGCTCTCATAAAATAACTGAAAAGTTGTTCTTATGTAATCAAGTTTTTATATTTGATTGTGAAATTAATTAAAAATACTCATATGACATTAAAAGTTCTTGGGAAGATATGAATTCATTAGAATTCTTAGCATAAACATCATTTCATCTCATTTATTCTGTAAATATTTTATTCATTACCTGCTCTATCCCAGCTACTGTTCTAGGCATTGAGGGTCCAGATAAACAAGACAGATGGAGTCCTCTATAGAGCAGATATCTAGTGGGAGTGTGGAGAAGAGGCAACACCCATGTAAGCACATAGATAATTTTAGGCAATTGTAAGTGCAGTGCTATAAAGTAACACCACCTGGGATCTGCTTGGGGTAAGCAGTGATATAGGGCGGGAGTGGGGGGTTTTCGTTCATGTAGATCAGCCAAGACCTCTTTAAAAGGTGATGTTAGAGCTGAGTTCTGAATGCTGAGTAGGAATCAAGTATGTAAGGCTGTGGAAAAACTGTGTTCCTGGTTGGGGATCAAATATAAAGGTCCTGGGGTAGAAAACAGCTAGATTTCATAAATGTTATTTGATATTTTGGTAGCGGATTTTGGCTATTATTGGTGCTCATACTGAAGAAAGGCACAAAGTTAATATTACAGGTATGTAAATTCACAGATTCCTTCGTCTAGTATACTCTGAAGTCTTATTCCTCTATTCTTATTTCAGTACAATTCTATTTAAAGAAACAGCAAACAATATGATCCAAACATATTTAAGATTGCGTATATTTTCATTTCAATGTCAAAATTAACTGATGATGTTGTCTTCAGAAGACCATGAATAATAAAGCACAGATTTTACTTGTATCATTTTTGCTTAAACTCACTTAATGTAACATAACTTTCCAAACCCAATAGTGCAGAGAAATAACACAGCTAAAGCTAACTTTAAACTTGACTTTTAAATTATTTTTCCACTTTAGAGAAAGTTTCATAAACATGTTTTTTTAAAAACAGAAACTTTTGTGCAATAACGTATATTATCAGCAGATTGAAAAAGCAACCAACAGAATGTGAGAAAATATTTGCAAATCAGACGTCTAACAGGGGTTAATATCCAGGATATGTAAAGAATTCCTGCAATTCAACAACAACTAAAAAATCTGATTTAAAAATGGGTAAAGGACTTGACACTTGTCAAAAAATGTATGTACAAATGGCTAATAAGTACATGAACAGTTGCTCAACATCACTAATCATTTGGGAAATTTCCTTTATTATAAAGGTTCAAGCAGCATAACGAAATGTGAGAAAGCAAAAAAAAATCTTTAAAAATGTTATGTGCTGATTAAAACTTATCTAGACATACATGTTATATAAACAGACAAAATAGAAACTATATAAACATATGCTTCAAATAAGTCTAATTTGTTGACAGTAACACATTTCATCACAACTTAAGATGGATGTAAAATTCTAACAATTACACTAGAACCTTATCCCAATGGTTATTAAGAAAGTGATTTTTCTCTGGAGTCAAGCAATTTATAAGAAAGACTACACATTGTACATGACATATATTAATACACATTTGTTTCTACTAATGCCATGGTGAATCCCCAAAGCATTGCTTTAATTAAATGTTTTATTAATTAATATAAACCACATGTAGTAAGAATGAAATACACTGCTTTCGTTCTTCTCATTGAGCTACAAAAGCTTTAAGACAAAAGATACTTTTAAAACAGGGAATCACATCATAAAATGAAAAACCACGGTGGAATCCTTACATTATGAGGAGGCCTTCCAGGCAGCACTTAGCCTCAAAAATCATTTATCTCTGGTTCAAACCTACAAAAGGCCATGAGACACCCCCCAATGTCCCTGGGCAAAGGAAACTCACAGATGACTGGAAGTCATTACACCAGGGAATGACACCTCTTATGGCTTGTGCTACACATAAATTATTACAGCAGAAATACGGGAAACTAGCAATAACAAGGCCTTGGAAATGTGGTTGCTGAACTCTGTAATTGAGAGCAAAAACCCGTATTTTAGTTAATTCTCCCTTGTGTTTGCATTGTCTAATCCTACCTCTTTGCATAGACCCACGCAGGTGACCACAGCTGGACAAGCAAACCCATGGTGATTCTAAAGACTCTAAGTTAACTCATAATGAAAAGTCTTATTCCCCCAGTCAATTTGCTCACTCTTCTGGATTCCACATTTCCTTGTCTCTCCTCAAAATTCTATCTTCCTGCCCACTCTCCTACTCATGACTGGTGACCTCAGTTTCTATTTCACTGAGAAACCAGAACACAGTATAAGCAATGGCCAGTTGTACCAACCCCCAAGCGTCTGTGTTCCCTCCCTCTCCATGCCCTCCTAACCATGCTCCCCTCCAAGGCCAGCGCCTCCCCTCCTGCACTAGATCCCATGCCCACCATTGTTCCACCTCACAAGATTCTTCTTATGAGAATACAAAATAAATTCTTATTTTCATCATCTAATAATTCCCTTCCTTGACTCCATCTCCCCCAACTGTATTATGTGCCAACTGTTCTTTGTAGCAAAAGTACTCAGAAGAGTAGATACACTATATTTTCCACTTCTCACCTCTTGTTTTCTCTTCATATCATTCTGATCATGCCTCTGTCCTGATCTGACCTACTCCTTGAAATGACTGCCTTGCAAAATTCCATGATAGAAGCTTAGCTCTTATCTTATAAGCATGGCACAATCATTTCCTCTGTTTTATTTTTTTAATTCTAAATTATTACTTTATTTGTTTTTACATCAAAGAAATAAATTCAAAGATGAATAAAGAAACACTTAATCATCCCCCCATTTTATCTGAGATAACTAATATTAAGAACCTATTCACAAACTTCTTCCTTTTTCTCCATTATTATACAATATTACACAATCGTATGTACACATGTATACAGTTTGGTTTGGTTTAAAAAATGGAATTACACTATATAATTTTCTCCATGATTTATATATTCCTTCTGATTTATGCAGATTTAACTTAGTCTTTTTAATAGTTGAATAACATTCCATAATAAGGACATACCAAATTGTGTTCAATTATTCCTCTTTTGCTAGTTGTTTTAATTTCTTGTACTAATAAGAATGTTGATTCAATTAATATCATTGTTCATGTAAGTCTGCTCCTTGGTTCCTCAGAAATCAGGGCCTGAAAGAAATGCATGGGTATGAGGGTTTTGCTAGGTCTTATTGTTTAAGAAGCAAGAGTGAGAGCGGAACAAAACAGGAAGGACTGAGAGCCATACAAAGATAAGCTATTGAGTTGGCCACCACTAATTGCCTACTTGGTCAATCCCTTGAGACCTTCTGAAGAATTGTGATTCTCTGTCCAAGGAGGAAAGAGAAAGCATTTCTGGCTCTGCTGGCCTATCGATCAAAGGTTTGCACCACAGAGCACTGAGTTCCCCAAACTGGCAGGTTGCACAGACGGGAGTTTTTTTTTTTAATTTATTTTTTATACAGCAGGTTCTTATTAGTTATCTATTTTTACATATTAGTGTATATATATGTCAATCCCAATCTTCCAATTCATCCTACCACCACCACCAACCCCGCTTTCCCCCCTTGGTGTCCGTATGTTTGTTCTCTACATCTGTGTCTCTATTTCTGCCTTGCAAATTGGTTCATCTATACCATTTTTCTAGATTCTACATATATGTGTTAATATGCGATATTTGTTTTTCTCTTTCTGACTTACTTCACTCTGTATGATAGTCTCTAGGTCCATTCACGTCTCTACAAGTGGCATGAGTTTTGAATTAGTTCCCAAGATGTACACCCTCATGGTGTCAGCTGTAAACCTCTGGAGCTGTGAGCCAGGAGAGGGCAAAAAAAAGACTGGAAGTGAGATGTATTCAGGTTAGTCTGTAACTGTGTGACCCTACTGAGCCTACAAGAAACTCATTTTCACAGAAGTAGGAAAAAACTGAGAAGTTAAACCAACAGAATCTAAAATGTGCTTAAAGAGATGTTCAATAATGTTCATCATTTGTACCACTCAGAATTTCTCATGTAATTCCAGAGTCTCTTTTGGGGAGGTAGCTAGCTGCTACCTGTCTGTCTCTTGCAGAGACAATGTATTATGGTAATTAAAATAAGTTAACAATTCTCACTGCTTCAACATGTCTCAGGGGCACAAATGATATTCAAAATCTCAGTTCTCCACTTCTTTTTCTGTTTTTCTCATTCTCAGCCAGGACTTCACTGGTTTGAGCCATTAGCTGTCTTGGGTTTGTTGGGCTGTGGTTCCTGCAACTGCCTTGCCACCACTATGCCCAGAAAGGCACAGATGTACCCAGGAAATCCTATGGGTTCCTTACATACTCCTTCCTGACCCCACGGTGTAACATCAATGCTACTTCCTAGTGGTGATCTAAGTGGATGATCCCTCCCCCATATAATTCTTTTCTTTTGGTCCACAGGCATGAGTAACCCACATGATCAGGTGGTAATCCCAGCTTCAAGTTCAGTGGAAGATTATCTGTTTATCCTTCAGGAACTAGGAACTAGGACTTCAAATTTGGAAGACCCTAATTTTAGGAAGATAGGAGCATTATTGCAAGTGAATCTCTGGGAGTAACCAGTCCTTTGTTTCTGGACCTATACATTCTATTAGGAACACACCACCCACCGTATGTTGGTTGTTAATTCAGCACATGTACTGCATCCTTCTGTCATTCTGTTAGGAGTCAGCTGGCTGTTCTGGGTAATTGGGTATGCATTAAGACAATGATCCATGTGGTCTTGTGTCCCCCTTTCACTTTTTCCCCCTAAAAATGGGCCTGTCGTTCTGAGACCATATGGTAGGGAACATCTTGGCTGACATTCACAGGGCAGTCATACTGTCTCTGTGGTGGACGCCCTCTGGAGGGACACAGATACCTACTGGCCTTGTGGGTGGTCCTATGGTCCATCTACATATCTGTTCCCCAGACTCTCTATCCCAGACCTTTGAATTCCATCAGGAGCTCTTTTGCAAATAGACAGTGTAAAATATCTATAGAATCCTAAAGATCTGCATTGCAATTATCCTGCTGAGGCTTTCCAGAAATCTATAGGGTTTATTATCCTTTCCAGGTAACTCTGTTGGACCTTCTGCAACATTGAGCCAGGAGGTCAGGGCACATGCCCTACATACCTGACTTGCTCTCTGGCTCTGGGCTCACTGAAAACTGGACATCACATCCTGATTCATAGGGATAGGACCAGTATTCCCAACTGTGATATATGCTGCCTCAAAATCCAAAGACTCCTACCAAGCTCTGTGCTTCTTTCTGAACACACAGTGCCAGAGGATAAACTTCATCAAAGACAACTTGAAAACCTCAGCAATGCTGGCCAATGCTGAATATATTTTATAGGTCAAATACTTTGTATTCAGTATTAGAAATATTATTTATATTTGGAAATAAAACTAAACAAAGGAAAGGATAAAGATAAAGTGTTGTTAGGTATATAGCATGTACTTTGACAAAGAAGAAATGATGCAACCATTTCATTTTAATAGGAAGAAAGAGAAAATAATAGAAAATAGAAAAATCCAAGCTATTGCCTCCTAGGTAATAGGTGGAAGATAAAATATGTCATTTAAAGCTGATAAATCAAATAGTAGAATCTTAAGTATATAAAAGAGAAACATTAAGTAAAATAACTTCACTGAATAAAATTGGGTGGTGCAAGAGAAAAAGAGGCAGAGATAAAGAGGTAAAAAGCTTATTTTGCTTTGTTCACAAAGCAAAACACATCATCTAAAAAGAGAGGGGCAAAATAAACTATATGCTAGCATAAATGTAATCTCTAGAACAAAAAGTGTGAACTTTATTAAATATCAGAACTACATCACCATGAAAAACAAACCTCATATATTATTTTAAAATTTAAAGTTAAAGTAATATTTACATATATACTGATTATATCAGTAACGCAAATAAGAATGGCTCACCTATTAAAATTATTCCAGATTGTCTTTCAAAGCAAAAACCAATCCTATGCTATAGACATACACCTAAGCAAATTGATTAAGAAAAGTTAAAAATAGATGAGCAGAAATCACATAGGCAACTGCAAACAAAAGGAAAGTGGGGTTTTCTGTTATCAGATAAGCTAGTTTTCAGTGTAAAAACATTGAATGAAAAAATAAGCTGTTATCCATTACCATTCACAATGTTTATAACAGTCTTGCATATATGTATGCACCAAATAAGAGGACCCTTTAAATAGTAAATAATCTCAATGTTAATTCAAATGTTCAAAAACATAAAAAAAGAAAACTTTAAGTGATTTCTATGAAATGAGTATGCTAGTTGATTTCAGAACTTTTAAAATATTTTAGGCAATTATTTTGATGATTACATTGCAGAGATGGCAAATAGATTTCTCTTATAATAGCACCTTCAATATATTGTCAATGGTGACTAAAATTTTACGTTGAGAAGGATTCTGAGGGTGCATCTGAGCACAGTAAATGTATTTGTCAAATAATATACTCATCAGGATAAAACTAAGCAGTCATTGGTCAGATAATTATAACTCCTTACTTACAGTAAAAAAAAAAAAACACTATAGGGGTATTGTGCAAATGACTTTTATTTTACATCTGTGTGTATGTATGTATATACATCTAACTCTAAATTTATTATTATGATCTATTTTCCACAAACTTTATCACAATGATAAATTTAGAGTTACTACAGATTGGTTTCCTGAGAGTAATTTTGCTGAACTCTAGTCCTGAGTTAGGAAGTGATACAGCTTATGAATAAGCAAGTCATATGTAGCATATTTAACAAAACTACCAAATTTGGGATTCAACCTGGGTTTATATGCATACTGGGCTACCTCTTTTGGAAAGTTATCTTGTTATATTTACTTAAACATGTTGTCAGAGTTTATAGAGAGGAAACATTTTATGTGGTTAAGAACACAAAAGCTGTAGTACAACCATTACTGTTTAAACGTTCATGTCCTGGCTGTGGGACCCTGAGCACATTACCTCTTTGCCTCAGTTTCCTCACCTGCACAGCAGGGATTATAATAAGACCTCTACCACAGAGTTGCAGGAAGACTAAAGTGAGTTAAAATGAATTATGTTCCTATAATAGTGTCTGACACATACTAGGTACTATATAAATATCTGTGAATGAGATATGGGGCCCAAAGATGAATCTTTGTCCTCTCAAAGATAACAATTTTGACTCATACTTTACATCAATATTTTCCTGTATTTCAAAAGAATCATACTCAACTTTCACAGAGAAAGGGAAGGGTACTTACAAATTAACTTCAGAAAGGCATTGTTTTTGTTTTGATTATACATAGAAAGAAATACAATGTTACAATGTAGTTTCAATTATCCAATAACTAAAAGTGACTAGATGAAATATTTATATGGTTTGTCACTGAGTGTTCCTGAACTCCTAGAAACATTTCACAATATATTTTACCTGATGCATATCATATCTATTCAAATTTTAATCTGAGCGTGGAATTAGCCCTCTATGTAGACAAATGCCTTTAGCAAGATTGAATAAATTAGATTTTAAAATAATACAATTTTTTCCAGATATTTGAGAGTCACACATATCACCTATGTATTAACATTTTCCAATGCATTTTCTTAGGCTTTAGATATAAATATGATTTCATTTGGAATTTAATTTCACTATTTTTTCAATCCTCTTCAAGGCCAAAGATTGAGATGTGTTAGTATATTCTCTATCACAGTGATTACAATATAAATAAGTGATTTAGAAAATTTTACCCTATTGTTTGATGGGACAAAGGAAAATGATTAGGAAAACAATACATATAGGAACAACCTAGAAATGTTGAATCTAAGTTGTCATTTTAATAAGAGGATTTAATAATTTTTTATATTTTATTATATGTCATGAAAAATATTTGTATTTAGTGCTCAAAAATGAATGATGTGAATGCCTAGCATTATTTTGCCCCTTTCTGATGACTGGAGCTAAGAAATTTATTCAAAATTATTTTTGTGTGACCATCCCTCACTTCCCACTTAACAAACTGAACCTAGATTCCTTGGCTCATCCTTACCTATTCAGCTGTTTCTTTATTTTCTTTTATTATTATCCAATTAACAACCAGAATCTCATCTTCCCTATTGGGTTTTTCCTGTTTAATTGAGTGATTTAATTGTCCACACTGAAAATCTTCTGCTTCACTATGTTTTCATTAAAGAAACATTTCCTGATTGTCAATTGCATTAAGGAATATGGAGAAGGCATCTAAAAAATCCCCACAGTGATACTAGGAAAAGAAATATACATCAGTGAAACACTAGAGACCAATTAAAGGCAACAAATCAGTAAGCCCATGATTATGTGGTATAATCAATATGCATGAGTACCAGGAGAATGAAAAATTTGGGAAAATAAGTCTGGGATGTAATTAGGTCTAATTACATTCCCTGATAATAAGCCTGATCATCCGGTGGTGATTTTACATTTATTGTCTGAGGTCATGAGGATGTGGTTTGCCCATTATTCATTCCATGCAGTAAGGGCAGTGCTTGCAAAGGTTTACCTTGTTTGACTTAGGAGCTTTCTTAGTATTATTTCTCTCCCTGTGGCTAGTAACTGATACAATTCTGAGCTTTGAGTAAATGCTTTTGTATGTCCATGTTGCACATTTTTTCAATTGTCAAAATAGAGATCGCATAAAAAGAGATCATTCCTTATGGGCATTGTATATGGAAAGTTAACCAATATTTATCTTTCCATTTTAACTCTGAACTGGAAAAAGATAAATTAAAATGTATTTTCCTCATTAAGTACAAATGGTATTAGAGGACCCAGAAAAATCATCATAGAGGAAGATGACAATTTAGAAAATCTCATTAATTTAATATTTTCTATTTTTTCAAATAAGTAATATATTTAGGTTGTAATAAAGAAACAAAAAGTTTAAAGAAAAACTAGAATTTCCAGTCTTGGTTTCTCCTTAAAAAAATAAAATCCATCGTGCCCTGGTCCGGGAAGATCCCAAATGCCGCAGAGCGGCTAGGCCCGTGAGCTATGGCCGCTGAGCCTACGCATCCAGAGCCTGTCCTCTGCAACGGGAGAGGCCACAAGAGTGAGAGGCCCGCGTACCGCAAAAAAAAAAAAAATCCAATTTGAATCCAGCTAGAGAGAGAGCCACTATTAACATGGAGTGACATTGCACACATGCACACATACACAAATCATAAATGTGCTTTCAGAGTACATGCATTACATGTGCATATTTGCAACTTTAAAAAAGGGGCAGCTCTTTTGCACCTTTCCTGTTTGCCCATTTTTGTTCGCCTCTAACCATAAAAACCGAATTATAGGAATAAGATCACTAAGCAATTGAAACTAACTCCTGACTTACGCTCTCCTGAATGCACACCATGCTTTGCCTAACTTGCTGGTTCTTTTCCTAGATAAAAAGAAGTAAGAATGAAGAATTAAATAGTTAAAGAATGACTAGCTCTCTACCCCTAACAGCCCCCTTAGCAATCCTGAAGGCAGATCAAGCAGGCAAGATAACATCTGAAGAAAGAGTCAGCCAGTCTGCACGCAATGGAGAATGATGCAGAACCTAACCTCCTGCCTTGATGATTCACTGAGATTCTACCCACCTCACACCCCCAAACTGTCATGACTGAGCAAAATCTTTGGAGTTGATCTCTGGACACAAGTCCATAATCTCCCCAGATTGCCAGTTTTTCTGATTAAAGAAACTTTCCTTTCTACTGACACTTGCCTCTCAAATTATTGGCTTTTGAGCAGTGAGCAGCCAAACCTGAATTCAGTAACAAAGCTATAGTAATTTTTTGAACAAATTTGCTACTTATGAACACTGATTATTCTTAGGTCTTTTTGACTAATGAAGACTTACTTGGTAACACTTTTATGCTATAGTTCTGTACATTTGTTTAGGCATATTTATTCACAAAATATATGTAAATATATCTGCGTCTCTATCTACCCTGAAGTAAACTGACTTGGTTAATGAGAAAGCAAATTTAGCTGTTCATTTGTATTTTCCCAAATACTTCTCAAAAAGAAGTGTATGATTTTATACTTCTATTAACTAAGTCTGGGGGTCTGTTTGTTTTTCATTCTCACCAAATATGGGTATATTTTAAGATTTTCCATAGGTGAATAATAGTACCTCATTGTTATTGTATTTTGCAATATTTAATTATAATGAGATTCAACATCTTTTCAAGTTCATTATCCATTTATATTTTTCATTTTCTTTGCCCATTTATATATTGAATTTTCAGTCCTCATTAATTTATAAGCATTCTTTACATGTTAAGTGAAGCCAATTTTCATATATTTCTCAGATTCTTATTTTTGACTTTTTAAATTATTTATTTAGAAAAGTTTAATTTTATATAATTAAATTTAGAAGACAGTATTAATTTTTAGAAATAGATTGTTTCCCCTTACAAGATATACTATAGCAAAAAAACATTTGATAAACAGATAATTGTGTACATTTACATTTTAAATATAAAAAATAGTCACAAACTTGTAGGCTTGTTTATATGTTAAAGTTACAGAAGGCCAGGCCAGCTTTACACACATGACAGAAATCTACTACCAATTACCGAGTTTTGTGAATTAGTGAACAAGCCAGCAAACATCACTTACAATGATGAAGACCACATAAAAAAATGTACTTTGTTCATTTAGCTTGACAAATTTAGTTCAGTACCAATTCTTGGATAATGCTTCAGGGTAGTCTAGTAAATGTCTTCCAACAGATTTTGTGAAATAGCTTAGTGTGAGTGATAATGAGGTCCCACTCTTGTTCTCAGCTAATGATTTACAGCTGAGAACTGGAGGACTGGTGGTAGCAGTGAGAATGATGGGGTTTGCAAGCTATGGAAATGACACTTAACAAGGTCACTTAATGGGGGAACTTATTTTATCTTTTTGGAATAAGATGTGATTTCATGCCCGTCTGTAATTTTAAAAGCCTGTGGTGAAACTTGAGTGTCACTGCAACTGAAAATGAAATATTAATGAATGAAATGCATTGAGTTGCAATAACTAAATCTATCTATGACCTCAAAGAATAAGTGAGTTAACAGAGATTCAAGAGCTCTCTCACACCATCTATTTTTAGTTTTTCTATGAATGTTTGTCCTTTATTTTACTCTTAATTTTTATTGGAGTATAGTTGTTTTACAATGTTGTATTAGTTTCTTCTGTACAGCAAATTGAGTCAGTTATACATATACTCATTTTTAAATTTTCTTCCCATTTAAGTCACCACAGAGCATTGAGTAGAGTTCTCTGTGCTATACAGCGGGTTCTCATTAGCTATCTATTTTAGAACTTTTGTCTCTTTATTTACACCCATGTCATATGTGTACTTGCATGAATTTTGATACAATGTTAGCAGTTCATAAAGAAAATAATTAAACAAATTTAATTTTGATCTACATTAGACTTTTAGGAAAAGTAGATTACAAGGTACTCCAAAATGGCCATTGCTACAGGATTATGCATGTGATTTTGCAAAACTGTAATTTGGTCATAGGAATTTTTGATGCGGGCAAAATTAGGGTAGAGGCTAATGACAAACAAATTGACCAATCGTACGCAGTTCCAACAAATCACATGTTCTGGGAGTTGTGGTTTTCATCTGTTCCCTGCCTCTCCTTACACACATATTTAAAATATATCAATCTGTTTCTAATGGAAACTGGGTTATATAGAAATAAAATTTTCTTTAAATTTCCTTTCCTTCTTCAAATACAAATATCTGAGATCTCATTTTTTGAGTCAGTGATACATGAATTCTTCTGTTATTTTTCTTTCCCTTTCCTCCCTCTCTCCTCTCTTTTCTCTTTTCTCTCCAAAGTGAATGACATGAAATCAAAGCTGGATGAATGTGTGACCCCGCCGTAACCCATGTGAGCTCAGCACCTAGAGGGGGACCTTACATCTTACATTCAGGTTTGCCAGCACATGCTAGGTAATTCTTGTTTTCCCAATGTAATTATAGCAGCACTTGCTTTGACTCTCAAAGTTTCCTAGTGGGAAGGATAAATTATATGTTCACCCTGGATATTGGAAAAATGATGGTCAGGGACCTGCTTTAACTTCTATCTTTTCCATCACTTCAACATCAAAATATTTATTCACAATTTAGTTCAAGCAAGAGAATTCAGAGATGTTAAAATTTCAGCAATAAATGGGAAATTCCCAATTCAATTAGTATTAATTTAATAAATTGTCTTTAAAGCAATCCCTGAATATAAAACTATTTTCTCTATTAGGAATATTAAGAGTCATTCAGATTTAATTCAGAAAAAAAATCAATAAGCGATATAATTAAAGACATTTATTTCATTATTGAAGTTTTGGTGTTTGCTTTTGAGTTTCCTTTAATGTACTAATTGCTTGTGGAAGCATAACAGTGTTTGTTTCATGTTTTGTTATAATTTCTTTTCACAATTTGAAGGAAACCAGATGACAGAAAACCAGAAGGGCCCATTGACCTTATTTTCACTAGTTTTGTTGTCTAACAAGTTCATATTGATAAATATAAAAAGAAAAGATAGAAAAACACAGGGTTTTAAAAGAAGTTTCTATCTTCTAGACTAAACAGGAATTAATCCATTTTATTTGAACAATATTGAATATTTGATTTGAAAAATATTTTGGCACTTTTCTGATTGGTTATTTAGATATCTGCTTCAAATATATATATATTTCAAAGAAGTTACAATAAATAAGATATCAACTAATGTAGGTAGTACCAAGGGAGTAATGCTCACTTTCAAAAGTACAACTGCTTGTTTATTATCCATAAATATTGAAGACAGAGTTTATTGCACTAATGAAGAATTAATCAGACTGCTTCTAATTGAAAATGAAATGTTATCTCCCCACACCTGTCTATTATACACAGAATCAAGCATAATTCACGTCCTTCTTAGGAGAAAGATTCCATCAACCCTAGTGTTGTGCTTTCCTGGATTTGTTTTATTACTTTTCATTTGCCTGTTGTCGTTGCTTAGATATTGCCTTTTATAATTTTCAAAGAGGGATCCATAAGAACAATAAAAACCTCATCATAGGTTTTTTATTTTTAGAGGAGCAAAAAAATGCATATTAGTCACCAAATCAAAAATGTTGTAGTGTTAGAATAGAAACATCCAGACTGCTATTGATTTATATGATTGATTAGAGAGGAGAATCATAAAAGCTTAACAGAACTTGCAGGAAGTAAAAATGGAGTCATAGATAAAAATGGCTTTTCTCAGACCTAGGGGGTGTTTATTTCCTAGAAAAACTCCTCAGAAGGAAAGAATATGGAAGAAGACGTGTTCTGCTCACATTCCAAGGAATAAAGAAGGCTTGTGAACATGCCGTCTTTTTTTCTTGGGAATATTCAAAGGAAAAAAATTTAGTTTCACTATATCTATTGTGAATCTATCAAAGCTTGTAAGTTTCATAACATGTATGTAATTATAGATTTTATGAATCTATAATTTGATATAAAGTTGAAAGCTATTTCCTAATATTTCATTTATTTCATTATTAGAGTTTTAGTGTTTGCTTTTGAGTTCCCTTTAATGTACTAATTGCTTGTGGAAGCATGACAGTGTTTATATGCTTTGTGTTTTGTTTTAATTTTCACAATTTGAAGGAAACCAGGTGACAGAAAACTATAAGGGGCCATTGACCTTATTTTCACTGGTATTCTCTCCACATTGATACATTCATTTGTTCCTTCTTCCTTAATAATAATCTACCCCACATGCACAGTGAGGTTCTAGTGAGAAATGGTGAATGACATATGGTTGCCAACCTCCAAGAACTCACCATTTGTTCTCTGCTTAGAAAACGATTTTTCATTCCAGGTCCTTCAGCTTGGGAAAAAAAAGTAAAACCTATACTTATTTCAACAATATTATAAGGAAAATTACTCTAACACTTAGTGAAGTTATTTAATTTTAGAAAAAATATGACTGTCCCCACTTTGGATGTTTCAATATGCATGTTGATATATGCATATGCACCCCCAGCAATGCAAATTACAGTTACCACAGTATATTAACTGTGAGTAATTACATAAAGCATAAACTTTGCTTCTAGCTCTTCAGTCTACAGATAACTACATAAATGACAAATGTGCATTATGATCAGTGACCAATCACATGATTTTTTTCAAAGGCTGCAGTGACAGGTCACTGCACATCTGTTATTCAGCTCATACACAGACAGCAAGGCATATACTTGTGTTGCCTCATCTCATAAGGTGGAAAGAGACTATAAACAAAATAACAACGTTTTAAGTATTGCTTATGTTGGATAATGGTCCAGGTCACCCTGAGTCTCTTTGGGACTTCAATAAAAATGTAAACATTTTTAAAAGAAGTTTATTGGGGTATAGCTATAATTTACAATGTTGTGTTAGTTTCAGGTGTACAGCAAAGTGAATCAGTTATACATATACCTACTCTTTTTTTATACTCTTTTCCCATAAAGTCCATTACAGAATACTGAGTAGAGTTCCCTGTGCTATACAGCAGGTTCTTATTACTTATCGATTTTACGTATAGTAGTGTGGATATGTCAATCCCAATCTCCCAATTTATCCCCCCCACTTATCCTTTGGTAACCGTAAGTTTGTTTTCTACATCTGTAACTCTACTTCTGTTTTGTAAATAAATTCATTTGTACATTTTTTTATAGTCCACATATAAGTGATATCATATGATATTTGTCTTTCTGTGTCTAACTTACTTCACTCAGTATGACAATCTCTAGGTCCATCCATGTTGCTGCAAATGGCATTATTTTGTTCTTTCTTATGGCTGAGTAATATTCCAATGCATATATGTACCACATCTTCTTTATCCATTCCTCTGTTGATGGACATTTAGGTTCCTTCCATGTCCTGGCTATTGTAAATAGTGTGGCAATGAACATTGGGGTGCATGTGTCTTTTTGAATTAAGGTTTTCTCTGGGTATATGCTCAGAGTGGGACTGCTGGGTCATATGGAAGTTCTATTTTTAGTTTTTTGAGGAACCTCCATACTGTTCTCCATAGTGGCTGCACCAATTGACATTCCCACCAACAGTGCAGGAGGGTTCCCTTTTCTCTATATCCTCTCCAGCATTTATTATTTGTAGATTTTTTGATGATGGCCATTCTGACTGGTGTGAAGTGAAACCTCACTGTAGTTTTGATTTGCATTTCTCTAATAATTAGCGATGTTGATCACCTTTTCATGGGTTCGTGGGTCATCTGTATGTCTTCTTTGGAGAAATGTCCATTTAGATCTTACACCCAATTTTTGATTGGGTTGTTTGTTTTTATGATATTGAGCTTCAGGAGCAGTTTGTATATTTTGGAGATTAATCCCTTGTTGGTTGCTTCATTTGCAAATATTTTCTCCCATTCTGAAGGTTGTCTTTTTGTTTTGTTTATGGTTTCCTTTGCTGTGCAAAAGCTTTGAAGTTTAATTAGGTCCCATTTGTTTATTTTTGTTTTTATTTTCATTACTTTAGGAAGTGGGTCAAAAAAGATATTGCTGTGATTTATGTCAAAGAGTGTTCTGCCTATGTTTTTCTCTAAGAGTTTTATGGTGCCTGGCCTTATATTTAGGTCTTTAATCCATTTTGAATTTTTTTTTTGTATGGTGTTAGGGAGTGTTCTAATTTCATTCTTTTACATGTAGCTGTCCAGTTTTCCCAGCACCACTTACTGAATAGACTGTCTTTTCTCCATTGTATATGGTTGTCTCCTTTGTCATAGATTAGTTGACCATATGTGTGTGGGTTTGTCTCTTGGCTTTATGTCCTGTTCCATTGATCTATATTTCTGTTTTTGTGCCAGTACCATACTGTCTTGATTACTGTAGCTTTGTGGTATAGTCTAAAGTCAGGGAGCTGTGTAGTATAGTCTAAACTCAGGGAGCCTGATTCCTCCAGCTCTGCTTTTCTTTCTCAAGATTGCTTTAGCTATTCAGGGTCTTTTGTGTTTCCATACAAATTGTAAAATCTTTTTGTTCTAATTCTGTGAAAAATGCCATTGGTAATTTGAGCAAGATTGTATTGAATCTGTAGATTGCTTTGGGTAATATAGTGACTTTTGCAATATTAATCCTTACTATCAAAGAACATGGTATATCTCTCCATCTGTTTGCATCATCTTGGATTTCTTTCATCAGTATCTTATAGTTTTCTGACTACAGGTCTTTTGGTTTTTAGGTAGGTTTATTCCTAGGTATTTTATTCTTTTTGTGGCAGTGGTAAATGGGATTGTTTCCTTAATTTCTCTTCCTGATCTTTCGTTTCTAGTGTATACGAATGCAAGTGATTTCTGTGCATTAATTCTGTATCCTGCAACTTTACCAAATTCATTAATGAGCTCTAATAGTTTTCTGGTAACATCTTTAGGAGTTTCTATGCATAGTATCATGTCATCTTCAAACACTGACAGTTTTACTTCTTCTTTTCCAATTTGGATTTCTTTTATTTATTTTTTTCTTCTCTGATTGCTGTGGCTAGGACTCCCAAAATTATGTTGAACAAAAGTGGCTACAGTGGACATCCTTGTCTTGTTCCTGATCTTAGAGGAAATAGTTTCAGTTTTTCACAGTTGAGAATGACGTTTGCTGCAGGTTTGTCATATATGGCCTTTATTATGTTGAGGTAGGTTCCCACTATGCCCATTTTCTGGAGAGTTTTTATCATAATTGGGTGTTGAATTTTGTCAAAAGCTTTTTATTCATCTATTGAGATAATCATATGGTTTTTATTCCATAATTTATTAATATGGAACATCACATTGATTAATTTGCATATATTGATGAATCCTTCCATATCTGGGATAAATCCCACTTGATCATGGTGGATGATCCTTTTAATGTGTTGTGGAAGTCTGTTTGCCAGTATTTTGTTGAGGATTTTTGTGTCTATGTTCATCAGCAATATTGGCCTGAAATTTTTTTTTTTTTTTGACATCTTTGTCTGGTTTTGGTATTAGGGTGATGGTGGTCTCATAGAATGATCTTGTGAGTGTTCCTTGCTCTGCAATTTTTTGGAAGAGTTTGAGAAGGATGGGTGTTATCTCTTCTCTAAATGTTTGATAGAATTTGCCTGTGAATCCATCTAGTCCTGGACTTTTGTTTGTTGTAAGATTTTTAATCACAGTTTCAATTTCATTACTTGTGGTTAATCTGTTCATATTTTCCATTTCTTTCTGGTTCAGTCTTGGAAGGTTGTACCTTTTTTAGAACTTTCCCATTTCTTCCAGGTTGTTCATTTTATTGGCATATAGTTGCTTGTAGTAGTCTCTTACGATCCTTTGTATTTCTGTGGTGTCCATTGCAATTTCTCCTTTTTCATTTCTAATTTCTTTGATTTGAGTCCTCTCCCTTTTTTCTTGATGAGTCTGGCTAAAGGTTTATCAATTTTGTTTATCTCCTCAAAGAACTAGCTTTTAGTCTCATTGATCTTTGCTATTGTTTTCTTCCTCTCTATTTCATTTATTTCTGCTCTGATATTTATGATTTCTTTCCTTCTACTAACTTTCAGTTTTGTTTGTTCTTCTTTCTCTCTTTCCTTTAGGTGTAAGTTTAGGTTGTTTGAGTTTTTTTCATGTTTCTTGAGGTAAGATTGTATTCCTATAAACTTCCCTCTTAGAGCTGCTTTTGCTGCATCCCATAGGTTTTGGGTCATTGTGTTTTCATTGTCATTTGTCTCCAGGAATCAATTTTTTGATTTCCTCTTTGATTTCTTCAGTGATCTCTTGGTTATTTGGTAATGCATTGTTTAGGCTCGATATGTTTATGTTTTTTACAGTTTTTCTTTCCTGTAATTAATGTCTAATCTCATAGAGTTGTGGTTGGAAAAGCTACTTGATATGATTTCAATCTTCTTAAATTTACTGAGGCTTGATTTTTTACCCAAGATATGATCTATCCTGGAGTCTGTTCCATGTGCAGTTGAGAAGAAAGTGTATTCTGATGCTTTGGGGTGGAATGTCCTATAAATATCCATTAGTCTATCTGGTCTAATATGTCGTATAAGGCTTGTGTTTCCTTATTAATTTTCTGTCTGGATGATCATCCATTGGTGTAAGTGGGGTGTTAACGTCCCCCACTATTGTTGTGTTACTGTCAATTTCCCCTTTAATGGCTGCTAGCATTTGCCTTATATATTAAGGGCTCCTATGTTGGGTGCATATATATTTGTAAATGTTATATCATCTTAGAATGATCCCTTGATCATTATGTAATGTCCTTCCTTGTATCTTCTGATAGTCTTTATTTTAAAATCTATTTTGCCTGATATGAGTATTGCTATTCCAGTTATCTTTTTTATAAATAAATAAATTATTTATTTATTTATGGCTGTGTTGGGTCTTCATTGATTCATGTGAGCTTTCTCTAGTTGTGGGGAGTGGGGCTACTCTTTGTTGCAGTGCACGGGCTTCTCATTGCTGTGGCTTCTCTTGTTGCAGAGCACAGGCTCTAGGTGCATGGGCTTCTGTAGTTGTGGCCTTCGGGCTTAGTAGTTGTGGTTCGCAGGCTCTAGAGTGCAGGCTCAGTAGTTGTGACACACGGGCTCAGTAGTCCTTGGCATGTGGGATCTTCGTAGACCAGGGCTCAAACATGTGTCCCCAGCATTGGTGGCAGATTGTTAACCAGTGTGCCACCAGGGAGTCCTTCATCTTTCTTCTGGTTACCATTTGAATAGAATATCTTTTTCTATCCCCCCACTTTCAGTCTGTATGTGTCCCTAGGCCTGAAGTGGGTCTCTTGTAGACAGCATATATATGGGTCTTGTTTTTTATCCATTCAGCCAGTCTATGTCTTTTGGTTGTAGCATTTAATCCATTTACATTTAAGGTAATTATTGATCTGTATATTCTTATTGTCATTTTCTAATTGTTTTGAGTTCTTTTTTGTTGGTCTTTTTTTCTTCCCTTTTTCTTTTGTTCTCTTCTCTTGTGTTTCCTGCCTAGAGAAGTTCCTTTAGCATTTGCTGTAATGCTGCTTTGGTGTTGCTGAATTCTCTTAGCTTTTGCTTGTCTATAAAGCTTTTGATTTCTCTGCCAAATCTGAATGAGAGCCTTTCTGGGTAGAGTATTCTTGGTTGTAGGTTTTTCCCTTTCATCCCTTTAAGTATATCATGCCTCTCCCTTCTGACCTGCAGAGTTTCTGCTGAAAATCAGCTGATAACCTATGGGCATTTCCTTTTATGTTATTTGTTGCTTCTCCCTTGTTGCTTTTAATATTTTTTATTTGTATTTAATTTTTGTTAGTTTGATTAATATGTGTCTTGGCATGTTCCTTCTTGGGTTTATCCTGTATGGGACTCTCTGCACTTCCTGGACTTGGGTGACTATTTCCTTTCCCATGTTAAGGAAGTTTTTGACTATAATCTCTTCATATATTTTCTCAGGCCTTTTCTCTTTTTCTTCTTCTTCTGGAAACCTTATAATTTGAATGTTGCTGTATTTAATGTCCCAGAAGTCTCTGAGACTGTCCTTATTTCTTTTCATTCTTTTCTCTTTATTCTGTTCCATGGCAGAGATTTCCACCATTCTTTCTCCCAGGCCACTCATCTGTTTTTCTGCCTCAGTTATTCTGCTATTGATTCCTTCTAGTGTATTTTTCATTTTGGTTATTGTCTTGTTCATCTCTGTTTGTTCATTCCTTATTTCTTTTAGGTCTGTGTTAAACTTTTCTTTTATCTTCTCAATCTGTGCCTCCATTCTTTTTCCAAGACCTCAGATCATCTTTACTCTCATTACTCTGAATTCTTTTTCAGGTAGATTGCTTATCTCCTCTTCATTTAGTTGTTCTTGTAGGTTTTTATTTGGCTCCTTCATCTACAACATATTTCTTTGTCATCTCATTTAGTTTAATTTATTGTTTTTGTGGTCTCCTTTCTGCAGGCTGCAGGATTGTAGTTCCTCTTGCTTCTGTTGTCTGTCCCCTCATGGTTGAGCTTGGTCCAGAGGCTTGTGCCATTATCCCCTTGATAAGGGGTTTGATTGGTGTTGTGGTGACCAGAGCCTGCCCTGGATATTGATGGGGGTCTCTGCTTTGCTCTGTGGTTGTCACTGCCCTGTCTTGGATGGGGTCTGCTCCCTAGTTGTTGGAGTAGTGACCCCAGACAATTTCTTAGTTGTGTTTCTGATCTAAGGTGTGAAGTAGGTGGGATTGGAGCACTATCACCGGGAAAGAAGTCACTGAGTATTCCTCCTCTGGAGTGTTCACCTGTGAATGTGCTCTGTTGTGTCTGCTCTCACCCATTGTGTTGGCTGACAAAGTACACTGTTGTTGGCACCACTCTCAGTCCCACCTTAACTGTGTTTATGATGGTAGTTGGCCCTGGTGACCCTCAGGCATTGTTTTCACCAAGCCATCAGTGCAGATCCACTGAAGTCAGGTCCCAGAACTGCAGTAGTCATTCACTTGGACCGGCTGTGGGAGCTATGGAGGCAGCTCAGATTCTGGCCCAGCCCAGTCCCTGTGTGTACATGCCCACAAAGCCCACAGCTGCTAAAGCCAGACCCATCCTTGCTGGAGGAGCACTTGTCCTTTTGGAAGTTTTGCAGGTGCTGAATTTAGGAAGCTGTCAATGGGGGTATGACTCTACAGTTCACGTAACTGTGAGGAGAGATTTCAGCTCTTCTTTCTTAGTCAATCAGCCCCTGGACTCAGCTGTGGTTTCAGCCCCTATTCTCGGTGGATTTCCTAATGGGGGAAGCTATCTGTGTCCTCCCCAAACAGTGGAGCAGGTTCTGGCACCTACTTGTGGATTTCTAGTAACAAAAGCTATCCATATACTCCCAGGAAAGTGGGGCAGGTCCTGGCACCCACTGACAGATGTGGAAACTCTCCACACCCTGCTGGGACAGCATGGGCAGGTACCAGCACCCACTGGCAGACATCCTAGTAGGGAAAGCTATCTGTGTGCTCCCAGGAAAGTGGGGCAAGTTCTGCCACCCACTGATGGATTTCCCAGTCACGGAAGCTCTTCACACCCTCCCAGGACAGCGTGGGCAAGTCCTGGGGCCTGCTGGCAGAATTCCTAGTGGCAGGAGCTTTCCGCCTTCCTGGTTAGAGGGGCTGGGTCCTGAGTCTCGCTGGTGGAATTCCTAGTGGGGGAAATTGTCCACACCCTTCTCGGTCAGCAGAGGTGGGTCCTGGAGTCTGCTAGCAGAATTCCTAGTGGTGGGTACTTTTCACACCCTTTTAGGTCAGTGGGGGTGGGGCTGGTGTCTGCCTGTGGGTCTGGATGGCCAGTGCCTGCCTCTGGAGCCCAAGATGAGGGTAGTGACTCACACCTGCCCCTGGAGCTCCTGCAGGAAACATCCTATTGCCTGGGGCCCTCACAGGGAAAGAAGTTCTTATGGTGGTCCCACCCCTCTCCTGTGTCTCCCAACAATAGTGCCTTGACTTTCTCGTGGGCCCTGGTTCCTGGCTAGCACTCAGTAGCTGTTCTGTGTGAATCGTTGCACTTATAGATGTATTTTCAGTGTATCTGTGGAAAGAGGTGAACTCTGCTTCCTAATTGTCTGTCTTCTTGATCAGACTCCTGAACATTTTATTTTTACCACAAAATGCAACGTCATCAATCCAGCTAATGGACCAAGGATTTATTTTGTTTCAACTTTAAAATCTATTATCATAGACAGAACAGATCTACAATGGAAGGTCATGCAATTTCCTTAGATGAATTTTGGAAAAAATATGATTTAAAACATGCAATGGAGAACATCCAAGAATGATGGCAGGAAGAATAATAGGCATGCACTATGGCAAAACTTTTACTATACTGTGCAAATAACTTTTCAAAATTTAAATCAAACATACATGGAACCATAAAGAAATAGCTGATCATAGGAATGTTGACACCAGCTGTTTGAGAGACGTTAGACATGCATCCAGAAGAACTTGATGAGGGTGCACTTAATGACATACAGGATGACAGGAAATAGTTGTGATGAAAAGACAAGTTTTCATTCATATCCCAGAAGTGATGTGGGCAAAAACTTAACATCAAAGCAATTCGCAAGGGCACTTCAAGACATTGAAAGAACAAATGACAATAGGTTTGTTACGTTATCTGTAAATTAATAACATCACCAGATTTCTATGCAAATGGTATTTGAGATATGTTGGCTTAATTTGAAAGATCATGTGCACAGCTAAACACTGGAGGTTCTGTTACTCTGCAGGAGAAGAGGAGACTGTAGTATATTGGGGAACACACAGCAGAATCTGCCAAATAGTCCAGTTTTATATTTCCTCCTTCAAAAGAACTTTCAGTAATATCAATGATCATTTCCATGAATGTAAATCCAATGGGCCTTTTTTCCATATTTCTCTCATGGTTCCTCTCAGCAAAAATGGGCAGAGTTTATTTCCTTCTTGAGAGGGTCTCTCAGCTTGTCTTCTGTGACACAATAATCTCCTTGATTCCCCTGATTTTTCTGTCATCTCCTTTGAAGATTCACTTTTTTCTATCTATGAAATGCTGGGGTTCATTATGAGTAATGCTACAGTGTTTTTCTCTGCATTCTACCACCTGTAGGCAACGTCTTATACACGTATATGTCTCTCCTGGCTCCCCTGATTTATGCCACCAATCAAGGTGACTTCCAATGTTCCTCATCTCAGTTAATGGCACCAATATGCACCCAGGTTGAACAATTCCAGTGCCTACACAGTTTCTAGTTTATAGTAGGCACTTGATGCATATTTGTGAAAGAATAAATAACTTAACCCATGCACCAGTGGGGTGACACCACATCCATCCAGGAGAGCCATTTCTGTAAAAAAGTTTTTTTTTAATTGAAATATAGGTGATTTACAATGTTTTGTTAATTTCTGCTGTAGAGCAAAGTGACTTAGTTATACATATGTACATTCTTTTTTTAATATTCTTTTTCATTATGATTTATCATAGGGTATTGAATATACTTCTCTGTACCATACAGCAGGACCTTGTTATTTATCCATTCTATATATAAAGGAGAGTCATTTCTTTAACACTAGGCTGTACTCTGCACTTATTAAAGATGACAACATTGAGGCCTAGAGAGATGAAATTATTTTACAGAATCATCTAAAAGAGAGAAGGAAATTGATTCAAAACAAGGTTTATCTGTCTGCAGACCTATGGTCTTTCCACATACTGTGCTGTCCATCTTGACAGAATCTGAAAAAAGTCAGAGGCAGAAGGAACAGAGAAGAAAGAGAGTGTGGAAACTAATTTCACAATGTATTGTATGTAGAAACAAAGGAGAAGAATGTGGAATTTTGAATTTGAGTCTTTGTTTTTTGTTTTTTTTTGCGATACACGGGCCTCTCACTGTTGTGGCCTCTCCCGTTCCGGACACGCAAGCTCAGCAGCCATGGCTCATGGGCCCAGCCGCTCTGCGGCACGTGGGATCTTCCCGGACCGGGGCATGAACCCGTGCCCCCTGCATCAGCAGGTGGACTCTCAACCACTGCGCCACCAGGGAAGCCCTGAATTTGAGTCTTTGGAAAAAAGATTGGTGCTATGAACAGAAAGAGGTATTGAATGGAGTTTTTGACAGAATAAGTTTAAACTGCTAACTATCTATGTAAGATTTCCAAAGGTTATTTTGAAGAGTGGGTCTAGATGTACATCCTAAAAGTGAGAATTGGTACATCAGTATAGGGTAAAAATGCCAACAGAGTATTCATATAGAAGAAAAATTACCTTTCTGAGAATATATCTTTCTGATGCTTCTGGCTTCTTTGGATATGCTGGCTGAATGTTACACTTACGACAAACTTTAGTTTATCATAAAGTCTAGTCTTGATCATTTGATGGAAAACTCCTTTTATCACCTCTGATCCTTCCTCACAAATCTCTTTGGACTGTGGTTTGCAGGATATTGATTGTTCTGTTTACCTGATTGTCTATATGGGAAGGGAATCCCTTCTCTGTGGTATCAAACTGCTCTCTTTAGATGTCCAGCTATGATCTTATGTACAGATATGTTCATTTCATATAATTCTTCTGAGTTTTTGAAAACAAAGTCCAGTCTAATGGAGCTGCTGATTAAAATGCATATTATCCTCACTTGAACTTATACACAGACCATTCTCACATTTTTTTCCATTTTGATCCATATTCAGATGCAAAAATTGTTCTTGGATGCTATGAAGCTTTGACAGTCCCTCTGCTGCAGAAACAGAGAACATAACAGAGGTGGAAGAAATTGATGAAGTGTGGGTTCATTCATGAGTTACTAAAAGATTAAAAAGATCGCATGATTGAATTGAATTCATAAGAATTGAATTGGTTGGTGGTGATTGAATTATCTTAGAATTATCTTAGAATTATCTTAGGTATCATGAATTATCTTAGAATTATCTTAGGTATCATGAATTGAATTGAATTCACAAGAAAACCCTCCAGCTTTGAAATTCCTTGATGACTAGGAATGGGCCATGTTCATTTCTGTTTCTTCAACAATTAGGCCTTTAACTGGCACATAGAAGGCACTTGACATTTTTCATCTGAAATGAACTGAGTAGTCAAACATCTTCTTTCTCACTAAGAAATAGACAAAATTCAAAGTACAATTCCTACTAAAATAGGAAAATACCTATTTCCTTAACTGATCCATGGTTGCAAATTCAAAATGTTTTGGCAAAAATTTTTAAAGGTCACAGAAAATGTTTGTTATCACCTTTTACAAAATTAAATCCCTGTATCAGTATTTTTTATAACATAATTGAAAAACTAAACAAACAAACAAACAATCAAACCCAGCATGGGTTTGCTTCAAACTGTTGCAAAACTGGGGGAGATTTCTTGCTCTTGAGCATAGTGCCACACAATTTATCACGATTGTTGTAGTGACTGTGCCTGCCCTTAGGGAAAATCGAAAGCAGGACTGTGTATCATACCACCTCAGCATAATCTCTGCAGGCAAATACATCGCCACGTAGCAGAGTGCCATGCAGAAACAAACTGCCCTGCACAAGTGTGAAAAATGATAACTTTGAATCCCTGTAAAATGAATGGTAGTGTAACATTTTAAATGCTTTTCATTCCCTGGTTTTTAAAGCAATTATACTGTAGGCTGCAGGGCACACAGTTAGATGCATATTTCTGTCCTCAAAACTTTTCTTTCCCTACTGAATATTTTTCCAACATGAACATTTCCTAAATTGCTATGAAAACTGAGTATGAAGCACAGAAGTAGTAAAAGCAACTAGAAAGTCCAGGTTTTGAAACAAAGAGTTTCAAAAAGGAGTAGCTTTTACTGGGATTAAGTTGTACAGAAATAACCCTCTCTCTTATACACAGTTGTGCCCCCCTAATGATATTTACCTGGATTTTATTTCAATGCATCTTGACAAACTTGAAATTATTCAGTAGCTCATTGACATTTACGAAGGATATGTGTTCATTGGGAATTCTCGAATTCCTTAATACCTCTATAGTAAGTGTTTTCCTCACAAAGTAAAATATAATTGAAAAGCATTTGTGGATTCCCATTAAGTCTTTAATAACTTTATATAAAAAGAGTCACATAAATATGGTTAAATGCATTTCACTTGAGTCATATTTCTACAGAGTTCTGTTTTCCTTGTGCTTTATCTTATAAAATGGACAAAAATAGTATGAAAGTTGTGTTTGTACCAATGAAGAGAGAAAAACAATGCTTCACTGTAGTGTAAAGTAAGAGTTGCTCAGTCTTCCCATGAATGTTAAAAGAACATCTTGTTCCTTCTCTCCAGCCCTCCATGTGTGTCTCAAATTTATGACTCAGAGGAAGTGAAAGTTAATTCCCTGCCATGGACCATCAGGTCTATTGTAATAAGTTGAAGTGAAAAAACTTCTGCTCCAGGGAAAGCTTGAATTAAATGGGGTCATCGATTTGAAAGTAGGTGAATATATTAACCTTTGATCTCTACTGGTGGGTCCACTTGTAAACCCTTCCACACCCCCTTCAGTCTCCTCCACAGTTTCCACGACTCTGTAGTTCATCATGGGCACTCACTATTATTCACTCATTTATTCATTCACTCAAAAAATAATAATAATAAAACAATTATCTAACACTACTAAATGCTCTGTACTGGGCAAACCAAAGAGCAGGATAAAGCAGTACTGAATACCTAAGTTCAAAAAATACATCCTGAAAATTGTGATACGTTCTTTCAATGAAAACCCAGGGTAATAGGAGAAAGATTGATAAAAGGGGTAATATTCAGATTGGAAAGGCTTTGAACTATCTGACAAGTCTAGAAATGTCCTTGTTCATAGCTTAGAAGCAGTTATTCATCAGAATATAAATACATTTTCTCTAAATATTAAATCAAGATGTTTCACTTCTAAAGACTGCCTCACTTGTTACTGTAGTTGTCACACTGGCTGTTTCCCTTGTTTAGCTCTTGGGCCACCCCAGGGCCAAAGAGAATTTTTCAAGGAAAGAGACTGCCTTCAGAGTGAATTTCTTCTCATATGAAGATGTGTCTCTTCCCATCCCTGCAGCTGGGCTGTCGCTGTTTCTGTACTCACGCTGTCTCTGTACTCACTTTGCTGCAACCCAGCCAAGATGTTGTTTATACTTCTAGAAAGAGAGTGAAGAATGTTTCTTCAAGTGAACACTCTCTAAATTTTTAGGGTTATATCAGTTGCTACTCTGCTTAACAGAACAAAGCATTGACTATGTTATACATACTCAAACCATATATTCCTCACCTCTCCCCTCCACACCTGCCTAAAATCCAAGGTCAACACTGTTAGCATATTGCCCATGAGATTTCAGAGATAAGAATTATCTTAGGTATCATCTACCCAATTCAGGGGTTTTCAGTCTGTGAAGATAGTAATGCAGGACTATGAGATCTTTCTCTTTCAAAAAAGACTTCCTATCTGATTGGTGATCTTGTAAATGAGCAGGACCTTATGAGGCCTTCCCAGAATAAACCCCCACCCATGTCCTCTGCTTGCCATTTGACTGTAGAAAAACTTAGTCAAAAAATAAAGTTAATCAGAAAAGTGAGAAAATGCAGAAAGAAAGGAAAACAGTCAAACAAGGCAAAATAATAATAATTTAGCTATTAAACAAAGTCAAGGACTTTTAGTTCTCCTCAAGGGCTATAGATAATATTTTGAGCCATGTCCTTTGAGCTGTTTTGCAGATACTGAACCCCCCACCAGGTAGAAGAAGTTAACTGTATGCTGCACATAAGCACACAGACCCCAGACTGCTTGGAACCAGAAGGTTGATGATGCTGATTCCCACTCACCTCACCATGAACCAATCAGAAGAATGTCCACCAGCTGATCACGCCCTGCTCCTTGAACACTGTAAGACTCTTCACTACCTTCTCCAGGGCAGGACATGCAGTCTCGAGGGCATTAACCTGCTTTCACCCAAACCTCTGTCTCTGAGACTTAATATGACACTGGTGTACAGAAGCTGAATTTGAGCAACAATCTCTGTAAGATTTCATTTAAAAAAAAGCTCTTGGTTCTATAAAAGTATGCAATCACTCATTTACTTCACTATATCACTATTTGTTTAAAGAAGCTAAGGAACTGAAGCAAAGACTGTGACCCACAGCATCAGAATCTGTTCTTTCTGCTCACCCATCAATTTTTCACTTGCCAAAAATATATTGTTACTTGTAGTCAGTGCATTAAAAACATGATGCACACAAAAATGATAAAGGAGGAAATATACAAGTTGTGTCCAAAACTGGATTCCCCTTTCCTCAGAGGTTAACATTTTGAACCTTTTGTGCCTCTCAGAATTGTCCCAGAATAGAATGCTTTCAAAAAGGCACAATCTCTTTGGAGGTACAAGGAAAAAACATTTATAAAAAAAGCTGTATGAAGTCAAATATACTTTTATTACCAGCTTTACAGAACCCAGGAAAGCAAAAAAGACAGCTAAATGCAGCCATCAATTTATTTCACTGTGCTTTTATTCTTCCCAGAGATTCAAACTAATTAAGAGTGCTCATCAACTGTCAGAGGCTTGAAAAAAGAGTAAAGTTAAAGTGTTGGAGCCTAGAAATCTTAGGTGAATGCCTCAGAATGACACCAGAAATACTGCTAGGCAATTCAGGAGAAGACAGCCTATTGACCAAAGTCACTAACATCGCAAGCTTGTGACAATTTAGTAAAGGTAAGGAATTTACCCTTGATAACCTCTAGCAGCTATTTGTTCTGCTACAATCAGGAAATGATAACAGATGGAGACATGGTCACTGCTCTTTAGACCTCAGAGCATAGGAGACCTTGAATCTGTTTCTGGTCAGTGGTTTGTCATAGGATGGGGGAAGTCAAATATCAAGTAATAAGATGGATTTTTAACAATGTATGGTCACACCACTCAAGATGGCTGTTCTCTTGCTCTCTGTACATCCCCTGCCCCACCAGGGCCTGCTTCACCTACACCCTACTCACATGACTGACCTTCTTATCTACTTGCCCCAGGCCCCAGCTAGTGATTATTCTTATCAAAGGGGTGGTGAGGGGCTTGCCCCTCTCCTGGTTTCCCTGGTTAACTAATGAGCCCCTGTAATTGGTAATCTTCCCTTCCCCTGGGAGCAAAGACTGCTGCCATGTCCTGCCTGCCCTGTGCCACACACAGTGGGCTGTCACTCCAGGACCTTGCTTCACATGTGTAAGCGCCCCCATCCATTAAACCATTGATGTCTCTGTTGCTGACTCTGGGCTCTTCCTTAGGTCTTGAAGCTGGGCAAGTACAGGCCTTGTAGGCAACCCAACAATTGGTGGAGCAGCCAGGAGATCCAGGAAACTCCTGTGAGTGCAGAGATGTCAGAAAATACAGGACAGGGAACGCAAAGTTGTGGGAGCTGTCCACTAACATGTGGGGCCCAAAAGTTCCAGGGGTGATCCCGAAAGTTTTGGGGGAGATCCCAGGGAAGATGTCCACTAGTACGTGGGGCCCTGTGGTGGCTGTCCTTGCTGAGTGGGGGCTGCCAAGAGATCTGGAGGGCAATGGCTACTAATGTCTCTGCTCTCGTATCAAAGTGAGCTTTTGTAATTGGTTAAAGCTGGATTCCTAGAAGGAATTGATATTTCTCTTGTGCCTTGGAGATGTAAATGATCTACCTGGGCTCTCTGCAATGTTAATCTTGTGTGAGCTCTAAAAGTAAAGAAGAAAAAAGAGCTTTTAGGTAAACTCTATAGAAATAATTACATTTTGGGAATGCCTATCTAAAATAGTCTCTCTGGATTTTGGTAACTTGAAACTAAACTAAACTTCAAAGAAGATAATTCATGGGTCATTTCAAATAGGATAAAATGTTGAAACATTAGTTGATGAATGGCTCTCAGTTACCTACCTTTGCCTGCTTAGCAGAGGAAGACTAAAGCATTGTTTTCCAATCAGGAAATGCACAATTACTTGCTTCTTTGTTTTTGCCAGAGATGAAGGTTTTCAAGGTTTAAGATTATAATCAGTCATAATTCTTGTAACCAAATTTCTTTATCAATTACATTGTAATCAACTGTTTAACTGTGCTTTTTTAAGTCTTTTGTCATTTAGAGACAATTATTGCTGCATCTGATGCTTTTGCAAAAGTGCTTCATCTTCAAGAAGGTCCATAGGAAGGACACTTTGACAATAACAGGTCTCTGATAAATTTCAGATCATACTTCTAAACAGGGTAAGAAATTAAAGAATCCTAATGGAAAACCTGATGGTTTCATAAAAAGTTAACAAAAGGATTGGGTACTGAGCGAACTGGTGAATATAGTTATAATTTTTATGGGTCTTGTCTGGAATGTTACTGGTTTTTAACTGTGTTTTCCAGATAGAGGGAAGCCCTTCCCCTCAAGTTAGTTATGACTTACAGCAATTGGGTAAACTACACCTGTGGGTAGAATTGCAACATTTTTCTCTTCTTTCTGTCTGTTTACTCCAGAAAGTGGGGACTCCTGTGTCTGAGCAGTCTTATCAAGTGAATGGGAAAGACTGCCTCCTGACATGTGCAAGAATCTCTATGTTTTGGGGACTGAGAAATCCATCAAGGCAGAGCTAGATGGCAAGTCTTGGGCGTGACTTTCCTGGCCTTGAGAGGTCTATGCAGAATTCAGTTTGAGACTCCTGAGAAGTATCCCCTCAGCCAGTTTGGAGGAGCCATATGTAGTCAATTGAATAGGCTTATTTTGCAAATTAGTTTTGTTTGGCTGTGTTTGATGGAGATAAAGGTAATTTTAGAGAGAACAATATTATGTTCAATGGATATTCAATTCTAGTTTTATTAATTGAGGTCTATATTTTTGAAAGTTATTGTGTTGGCCATACTTTTGCCCTGATGTTCTGGATGGAAAGAAAATTATCTACTGAAACTGTCACAGAATATAACTACTCATGAAGTGTGACACTGCTTGCTTTAAGTCTGCTGCTAAAAGCACATATACAATGCTTGAGTGATAATTGGGTATTAAATGATAAAGTGTATGGCCTGTAAAGTGCTTCCCCATTAACATATCTCTGAACCTGTTCATGAGATCTGATTAGTTTTCCCCCAACATGAATGACTAGGTGAATATAAAGGAGGCCTAGCTCCTAGGGGCATGATCTGAACCCAGGTTAGGAGCGAGCACCCCAGCATTATGGGGCAAATATTTTGATCATCAGTGCTTTCTACTGAAAGATTTGCAATCAAAAGGGGAAATGATGGGAAAATCTGTATGTATTGAGGTTTGGGGAAGTCAGAAGGCTTAAACATGGATGAATTTAAATTTCACTGACCAGAGCAGCCTGTTTTGTGGTCTTTCAGACATGCATTGTACATCTGCTTTGGCCATCGAGGGAGGGAATGCACTTGAAAGTCAAAAGGGGTTGCTGTGGTTAAGACATCTAAGGTAAAACTAGGTGGCCATCATATACATGACTTTAGACATGTTCTTGTATTACTGAAAACTTGAGTTTTCTGAACCGTGTTGCAGACCAGGACAAAAATCACAGGAGGGTGTGGTATTATCTATGAATTTGTTTACTGCTTGTATTTAGCTGAATTGTCATGATCTCCCGTGTTGTTACTGTTAGATGTCTTACGTTTTGTCCCTAGTCTAAGGGAGGAAATCTGTTTGAGAACTGAGCAGCAACACTAGCCTCACTGTGAAATGAGTCTAATTGCTGGGTCTACAGTGAGATGCTGTTGTCGTCATCCTCTGGTCATCTCCCCTTTCCCCCTGGAGTGAAGACCACCACCATGTCCTGCCCGCCATGGACCGCACACGGTGGGGAGTCACTCTAGGACCTTGCTTCCGACATGTAAGCTCCCCTATCCGTTAAACCACTAATGTCTCTGTTGCTGACTCCAGGATCTTTCTTTGGTCTTGAAGCTGTGCAAGTACAGGCCTTGTAGGCCCTATGGGATGCAGCCCAATAAACAAGTTTATCATTGAATACATTGAATGAAACATATTCAAACCAAGTTGAACTAATATATATTTTTCCCAATATATATATTTCTAAAAATATTTTCAATACATTTTATGTTTATTTCATTGTTTTTATGTTATAAAAGTTGATCTCTGCTCTCTTAAAAGTAAAACAAAATTTCCCTTATTCCTCATTCCCATTGCTCTTTTTAGCTATGGTCCTTTTGCTTTTCTTAAGCTGCACAAAAGTCAAATTCCAAGACACCAATCTTCTCCAACATGTCTTCACTGCAGTGTGACTTCCCTTCGTCACATAAATATTTAAAATCTGGGGACTTTGTCTTCAGCTTTAGTCTTCAACTATTATGCAGCATTTTATTACTCTGTCTGCCTTGAAGTGTCTTCTATTCCATGCCTCCAGAGTGTTCTTGGTACCTCTCTGGTCTATTTCACTGGTTCTTTAGCACCTTCCAGTCCTCATAGATACATCCTCCAAAATATTCAATTCTGCCCACTGTTGGAATTTGAAAATCTCAGATAAATTCCATCATCCATGATATCCATCATACTATTAAGTCTCAGCTTTTTCCACAGTGGAGGAGATATAGTAATAATAACTGGCTTTAGTAAAAGAATTGCTGGAATCAAATGGGATAATATATGTGAGATTAAATCATAAATTTTAATCATTTATGAAGATATGTTGTGCTATGTCTGATTTGATCACATTGACAAAGACATGCCTGTGATGGAGACTGGTCAATCAGAGATTTTGTGGGAGTTTTTTCCTGAGCTGTCAGGGAAGACACTCTTTTTTATGATGGATAAGCTTAAGGATATGGCCTGATAGGGTCCATCATACAAAAAATGACTGTGAGACACAGGGAGGGACAGAGTCCAATGATGTAGTTTGAGAGCCCGAATCCAGCCACACCCTTGAATGCTGCTGTAAAACAAAGCAATCAATTATTTTCTGTTTAAACCTATTTAACTTTTATTTTAAGCTACCAAATGACAACTGTTTAATGCCATATTTTTCCTCTTGTTCAATTAATAGTGGATATGTGACTTTTAACAACATGGGAGTGATGATTTATTTGCATAAATGTATTTATATTACTCATTAAAAAGTGCCAGAGGCTATAAGAAAACACACAATCATAAAGCCTTCTCTGATTAAACTGAACTTGAGAGCTGGAGCATTTCCACATCCCCACCTTGTCTGCTTACACTTAGATACCCACCTTGAATGCCATCTTTCTTCCTCGTGATTTACTCTCAGTTGGAATATTACTAAACACATCATACACGTCAAATGCTCTTTCACAGAGAAGATTTTTATTTATGATACATTTAAAATTCCCTATCACCATCTGCATGGAAACAATGAGGATAACCAGAGGATTAGTGTGTCAGTTAGAAGGTGAGTATCAGAGCCCTTTCTGCTTTCCAAATTGTTAATTGAATTGAACTGAATATTCAATGAATTGAGAGAATCTCTTGGAACAAAACTGCCCACTCTTCCAAAATAATGTGTTCAGTTTTTAAAGGTATTCTCTCTTTAGTATGATTATCTAAACCTAATATGCCCTCTGCATAATCTTTAATTTTTTCCAAATCTGGTATTGACATTATGAGAACGTTAGTAACCGAAACCCCTTTCAATGTATTTATGACATCCCTGAAATTATTAGATGGATATCGGGTTCTTCTTAAAGTTCAAGCACTAATTATTTTAATAATTCATTCATAGCTTGGCACATACTAAGAAGAAAACTCCAGCTGAGTCAGACTAGAGGCATTCTTTAGCTTCTTACTCAATGCACGAGATGTCTAGAGATCCCCTTCTCTACCCAAAATAACTTCACACGGCAATAGAGTAAAGGCTAGCATGATGCCTTATGCTGTCTCTCACACCACATATGTTTTACTCTTTATTGCTCCCAGAATGGCAGTGCAGACATTATGTCTGTTTTTTCCCCCTATACATTTTAAAACTCCCATCACCATTTATTCTATTACTAATGTTTTATAGTCATTAAAAGAACTAACAGAGACTCAAAAAAACATGGAATAAAATGGAGACCAGTCTACACCAGTTTTCTGACATACTGTCCACTGGTTTGTTTAAACATTTTGAGCTTGATTTCTTACTTGCAAAGTGTGCTAATCTGAGGATACTTAGTACAAATTACATGCTTGTTACATAGAAGTTTTAAATTATATTGTCAATAACAAGATAAATCTGGCAATGAATTCTCCATGAAGCTATGTATAAATATTTGATTTTTATGGAGCAAACCTAAAATACATTAAAAACTCTTGAAAAACGCTGCTTTGTCCTTTTTTAGATTTATGTGTCATTCAATTTTGTTCAGCTTTATTTTGCCATAATTGACAAATAAAATTATAAATATTAGAAGAGTCAAAGTGATGTTTTGATATACATATACATCGTGGAAAAGATTTCCACAATTGAGTTAATTAACATATCTGTCATCTCACATATTTATCTTTTTTTTTTTTTCTTTTTAGGAGAGACTGCTAAGTTCTACTGTTTAGCAAATTTTAACTATACCCTATATCATATAGTGTTTTCCATAGTGGATGCACCAGTTTACATTCCCACCAACGGTGACAAAATGTTGCCTTTTTCACGTGCTAACAAGCATTTGTTGTCTTTTACCTTTTTGATAATAGCCTAAAAGGTGTGAGGTGATATCTCATTGTGGTTTTGATTTGCATTTCCCTGATGATTAGTGATGTTGATTAACTTTTCATGTGCCTCTGAGCCATCTGAACATCTTTGCAAAAACGCCCATTCAAGTCCTTTGCCAATTTTAAAATTTGGTTGCTTTTTGTTGTTATTGAGTTGTATGAGTTTTGTACAAGCTCTTTCCAGGGAGATATTGGCATTTTGAAGCTAGATCATTCGAGAAGCCCAGGTGGCTTCTGCTGGTTTCAATCTCTGGGGAAAATTGTAATCAGCCCCCAGATGACTACTAAATTAGAAGGCTTACCCTCAGGCAGCAGATTTTAAAGTATGCAGATGGGCCTCTTTCAGAAAAAAATTGGGAGATGGGTGGGTTTTCTTGCCTGTTATCTCTGCATTAAGCCCTGAAGGAATAGCCATGGCAGGTCGCCTCAGCCCATTCAGAAATGTCTCTTTGTTTGCTATAGTCTGTGGCCTCATGTACACAAGCCCAACTGGCTTTCAGAGCTAGGTCTTTTGGGCACCCTGTCTCTTAAGTGGGATTCTCAAAAGTTGGGGTACTAGATGTGGAGTCCCAACCCTTTCCTCCTGGGGGAGAACCTGGGAGTTGGGGGTTCCCTCCTGATGGTGGGGCTCTCTGCCCATGGTGGGGTTTGTGGTGGGAATGAGTCTCAGCCTCTCCAACCCATTTCAATGCAGGTGATGTGGCTATTTTCTTATTTGCCTGATGTATAGGAGTTACTTAGCTAGTTTTGAAACCAGTAGGACCCTGTGGGGCTTCTGGGCACAAAAGCCTTTCTGTGTCCCCCATTTCTTGATTACAGGAAATAAGCTTCATTCAGCTCCCATGACCTTCCTTTGTGTTCCAAAGAGCACGTCCAAACAATTGTTAATTAGGGAAGGGAGAGAATGTGGAAGCAAGCGGGGAGAGGTCAAAAAAGAGTAGCGCAGCCTTGGGGCAGGGTCCTGGTTCCCCCTCAAGGGATACACATAACAATATCATTGAGCTGTTTTGCAGATACTGAAACCCCCATCAGGTGGAAGAAATTAACTGTATGCTGCCCACAAGCACATACACCCCAGACCAGTTGGAACCAGAAGGTTAGTGATGCTCACTCCCACTTACCTCACCACCAACCAATCAGAAGAATGCCCAGGAGCTGATCACGTCCTCTTTGAACCATTACTATAAAACTACTCACTACACTCTCCAGGTTGGGACACACAGTTCTGAGAGGATTAGCCCACTGTGGCCCCCTTAACCTGGCAAAGCAATAATGCTAATCTTTTTTTTTCTTTTAAGGTAACTAAATTTAGAGGCTTTATTATCAGTAACAATTTTTTTAACATTTTTATTGGGGTATAATAGATTTACAATGGTGTGTTAGTTTCCGCTTTATAATAAAGTGAATCAGTTATACATATACATATGTTCCCATATCTCTTCCCTCTTGCATCTCCCTCCCTCCCTCCCACCCTCCCTATCCCACCCGTCTAGGTGGTCACAAAGTACCGAGCTGATCTCCCTGTGCTATGCGGCTGCTTCCCACTAGCTATTTTACGTTTGGTAGTGTATATATGTCCAAGCCACTCTCTCACTTTGTCACAGCTGACCCTTCCCCCTCCCCATATCCTCAAGTCCATGCTCTAGTAGGTCTGTATCTTTATCCCCGTCTTAACCTTAGGTCCTTCATGACATTTTTTTTTTCATAGATTCCATATATGTGTGTTACCATATGGTATTTGTCTTTCTCTTTCTGACTTACTTCAGTCTGTATGACAGACTCGAGGTCCATCCACCTCACTACAAATAACTCAATTTCGCTTCTTTTTAAGGTTGAGTAATATTCCATTGTATATATCTTCCAAATCTTTATCCATTCATCCAATGATGAACACTTAGGTTGCTTCCATCTCCTGGTTATAGTAAATAGAGCTGCAATGAACATTTTGGTACATGACTCTTCTTGAGTTATGGTTTTCTCAGGGTATATGTCCAGTAGTGGGATAGCTGGGTCATATGGTAGTTCTATTTGTAGTTTTTTAAGGAACCTCCATACTGTTCTCCATAGTGGCTGTACCAATTCTCATTCTCACCAGCAGTGCAAGAGTTTCCCTTTTCTTCACATCCTGTCCAGCATTTATTGTTTCTAGATTTCTTGATGATGGCCATTCTGACTGGTGTGAGATGATATCTCATTGTAGTTTTGATTTGCATTTCTCTAATGATTAATGATGTTGAGCATTCTTTAATGTGTTTGTTGGCAGTCTGTATATCTTCTTCGGAGAAATGTCTATTCAATTCTTCTGATCATTTTTGGATTGGGTTGTTTGTTTTTTTGTTATTCAGCTGCATGAGCTACTTGTAAATTTTGGATATTAATCCTTTCTCAGTTGCTTCATTTGCAAATATTTTCTCTCATTCTAAGAGTTGTCTTTTGGTCTTGTTTATTGTTTCCTTTGCTGTGCAAAAGATTTTAAGTTTCATTAGGTCCATTTGTTTATTTTTGTTTTTATTTTGATTTCTCTAAGAGGTGGGTCAAGAAGGATCTTGCTGTGATTTACGTCACACAGTGTTCTGCCTATGTTTTCCTCTAAGAGTTTGATAGTTTCTGGCCTTACATTTAGGTCTTTAATCCATTTTTTTGTTTGTTTGTTTTTGCATTACGTGGGTCTCTCACTGTTGTGGCCTCTCCCATTGCAGAGCACAGGCTCCGAACTCACAGGCTTAGTGGCCATGGCTCATGGGCCTAGCTGCTCCATGGCATGTGGGTTCTTCCCAGACTGGGGCATGAACCCGTATCCCCTGCATCAGCAGGCAGACTCTCAACCAGTGCGCCACCAGGGAAACCCCGTCGTTAATCCATTTTGTGCTTATTTTTGTGTATAGTGTTAGGGAGTGTTCTAATCGCATACTTTTACATGTACCTGTTCAGTTTCCCCAGCACCACTTTTTGTAGAGGCTGTCTTGTCTCCACTGTATATTCTTTTCTCCTTTATCAAAGATAAGGTGACCATATGTGTGTGGTGTTATCTCTGGGCTTTCTATCCTGTTCCATTGATCTATCTTTCTGCTTTTGTGCCAGTACCATACTGTCTTGATTACTGTAGCTTTGTAGGATAGTCTGAAGCCAGGGAGCCTGATTCCTCCAGCTCCGTTTTTCATTCTCAAGATAGCTTTGGCTACTCGGGATCTTTTGTGTTTCCATACAAATTGTGAAATGTTTTGTTCTAGTTCTGTGAAACATGCCAGTGGTAGTTTGATAGGGATTGCATTGAATCTGTAGATTGCTTTGGGTAGTAGAGTCATATTCATAATGTTGATTCTTCCAATCCAAGAAAATGGTATATCTCTCCATCTATTTGTATCATCTTTAATTTTTTTCTTCAGTGTCTTATAATTTTCTGCATACAGGTCTTTTTTCTCCTTGGATAGGTTTATTCCTAGATATTTTATTCTTTGTGTTGCAATGCTAAATGGGAGTGCTTTCTTAATTTCACTTTCAGATTTTTCATCATTAGTGTATAGGAATGCAAGAGATTTCTGTGCATTAATTTTGTATCCTGCTACTTTACCAAATTCATTGATTAACTCTAGTAGTTTTCTGGTAGCATGTTTAGCATTCTCTATGTATAGTATCATGTCATCTGCAAACAGTGACAGCTTTACTTCTTTTCCGATTTGGATTCCTTTTATTTCCTTTTCTTCTCTGATTGCTGTGCCTAAAACTTCCAAAAGTATGTTGAATAATAGTGGTGAGAGTGGGCAACCTTGTCTTGCTCTTGATCTTAGAGGAAATGGTTTCAGCTTTCACCATTGAGGATGATGTTGGCTGTGGTTTTCTAATATATGGCCTTTATTATGATGAGGAATGTTCCCTCAATAACTACTTTCTGCAGGGTTTTTAACATAAATTGGTGTTGAATTTTGTCAAATGCTTTCTCTGCATCTATTGAGATGATCATATGGTTTTTCTCCTTCAATTTGTTAATATGGTGTAACACCATATTATGGTTGATTGATTTGTGTATATTGAAGAATCCTTGCATTCCTGGAATAAAATCCACTTGATCATGTTGTTTGATGCTTTCAGTGTGCTGTTGGATTCTGTTTGCTAGTATTTTGTTGAGGATTTTGACATCTATGTTCATAAGTGATATTGGCCTGTAGTTTTCTTTCTTACGGGATGCAGCAAAAGCAGTTCTAAGATGTGAGTTATAGCAATACAATCTTACCTTAAGAAACAGGAAACATCTCGAGTAAACAACCTAAACTTGCACCTAAAGCAATTAGAGAAATAAGAACAAAAAGAAAAGAAAAACACCCCAAAGTTAGCAGAAGGAAAGAAATCATAAAGATCAGAGCAGAAATAAATGAAAAAGAAATGAAGTAAATGATTGCAAATATCATTAAACTAAAAGCTGGTTCTTTGAGAAGATAAACAAAATTGATAAACCATTGGCCAGACTCATCAAGAAAAAAAGGGAAGAGATGAAATCAATAGAATTGGAAATGAAAAAGGAGAAGTAACAAATGTCACTGCAGAAATACAAAAGATCATGAGAGATTATTACAAGCAACTCTATGCTAATAAAATGGACAATGTGGAAGAAAAGGACAAATTCTTAGAAATGCACAGCCTTCCAAGACTGAACCAAGAAGAAATAGAAAATATGAACAGACCAATCATAAGCACTGAAATTGAAACTGTGATTAAAAATCATCTAACAAACAAAAGCCCAGGACCAGATGGCTTCACAGGGAAATTCTATCGAACATTTACAGAAGACCTAACACCTATCCTTCTCAAACTCTTCCAAAATATAGCAGAGGGAGAAACACTGCCAAACTCATTCTACGAGGCCACCATCACCCTGATACCAAAACTAGACAAAGATGTCACAAAGAAAGAAAACTACAAGCCAATATCACTGATGAACATAGATGAAAAAATCCTCAATGAAATACTAGCAAACAGAATCCAACAGCACATTAAAAGGATAATGCACCATGATCAAGTGAGGTTTATTCCAGGAATGCAAGGATTCTTCAATATACGCAAATCAATCAATGTGATACACCATATTAACAAATTGAAGGATAAAAACCATATGATCATCTCAATAGATGCAGAGAAAGCATTTGACAAAATTCAACACCCATTTATGTTAAAAACCCTGCAGAAAGTAGGCATAGAGGGAACTTTCCTCAACATAATAAAGGCCATATATGACAAACCCACAGCCAACATTGTCCTCAATTGGTGAAAAACTGAAACCATTTGCACTAAGATCAGTAACAAGACAAGGTTGCCCACTCTCATCACTCTTATTCAACATAGTTTTGGAAGTTTTAGCCACAACAATCAGAGAAGAAAAGGAAATAAAAGGAATCCACATCGGAAAAGAAGAAGTAAAGCTGTCACTGTTTGCAGATGACATGATACTATACATAGAGAATGCTAAACATGCTACCAGAAAACTACTAGAGCTAATCAATGAATTTGGTAAAGTAGCAGGATACAAAATTAATGCACAGAAATCTCTTGCATTCCTATACACTAAGGATGAAAAATCTGAAAATGAAATCAAGAAAACACTCCCATTTATCATTTCAACAAAAAGAAAAAAATATCTAGGAATAAACCTACCTAAGGAGACAAAAGACCTGTATGCAGAAAATTATAAGACACTGATGAAAGAAATTAAAGATGACACAAATAGAGGGAGAGATATACCATGTTCTTGGATTGGAAGAATCAACATTGTGAAAATGACTGTACTACCCAAAGCAATCTACAGATTCAATGCAATCCCTATCAAACTACCACTGGCATGTTTCACAGAACTAGAACAAAAAATTTCACAATTTGTATGGAAACACAAAAAACACTGAATAGCCAAAGCAATCTTGAGAACGAAAAATGGTGCTGGAGGAATCATGCTCCCTAGCTTTAGACTATACTACAAAGTTACAGTAATCAAGACGGTATGGTACTTGCTCAAAAACAGATAGATTAATGGAACAGGATAGAAAGCCCAGAGATAAACCCACGCACATATGGTCACCTTATCTTTGATAAAGGAGGCAGGAATATACAGTGGAGAAAGGACAGCCTCTTCAATTAGTGGTGCTGGGGAAACTGGACAGGTACAGGTAAAAGTATGCAATTAGATCACTCCCTAACACCATACACAGAAATAGGCTCAAAATGGATTGAAGACCTAAATGTAAGGTCAGCAACTATCAAACTCTTAGAGGAAAACATAGGCGGAACGCTCTATGACATAAATCACAGCAAGATCCTTTTTGACCCACCTCCTAGAGAAATGGAAATAAAAACAAAAATAAGGAAATGGGACCTAATGAAACTTCAAGGCTTTTGCATAGCAAAGGAAACCATAAACAAGACCAAAAAACAACCCTCAGAATGGCAGAAAATATTTGCAAATGAAGCAACTGACATAGGATTAATCTCCAAAATTTACAAGCAGCTCATGTAGCTCAATAACAACAAAACAAACAACCCAATCCAAAAATGGCAGAAGGTCTGAATAGACATTTCTCCGAAGAAGATATACAGACTGCCAACAAACACATGAAAGAATGCTCAACATCATTAATCATTAGAGAAATGCAAATCAAAACTACAATGAGATATCATCTCACACCAGTCAGAATGGTCATCATCAAAAAATCTACAAACAGGGCTTCCCTGGTGGCGCAGTGGTTAAGAGTCCGCCTGCCGATGCAGGGGACATGGGTTCATGCCCCGGTCCACAAAGATCCCACATGCCACGGAGCGCCTAGGCCCGTGAGCCACGGCTGCTGAGCCTGCGGGTCCGGAGCCTGTGCTCCACAACGGGAGAGGCCACAACAGTGAGAGACCCACGTACCAAGAAAAAAATATATATATATATATATATATTTTTATATTTTATATATTTATATATCTACAAACAATAAATTCTGGAGAGGTTGTGGAGAAAAAGGAATGTGAATTGGTACAGCCACTATGGAGCACAGTATGGAGGTTCCTTAAAAAACTACAAATAGAACTACCGTATGACCCAGCAACCCCACTACTGGGAATATACCCTGAGAAAACCATAATTCACAAAGAGTCATGTACCAAAATGTTCATTGCAGCTTTATTTACAATAGCCCAGAGATGTAAACAACCTAAGTGTCCATCATCGGATGAATGGATAAAGAAGATGTGGCACATATATATAATGGAATATTACTCAGCCATAAAAAGAAATGAATTTGAGCTATTTGTAATGAGGTGGATAGACCTAGAGTCTGTCATACAGAGTGAAGTAAGTCAGAAAGAAAAAGACAAATACCATATGCTAACACATATATATGGAATTTAAGAAGAAAAAGAAATGTCATGAAGAACCTAGGGGTAAGATAGGAATAAAGACACAGACCTACTAGAGAATGGACTTGAGGATATGGGGAGGGGAAGGGTCAGCTGTGACAAAATGAAAGAGTGGCATGGACATATATACACTACCAAACATAAAATAGATAGCTAGTGGGAAGCAACCGCATAACACAGGGAGATCAGTTTGGTGCTTTGTGACCACCTAGAGGGGTGGGATAGGGAGGGTGGGAGGGAGGGAGGGAGATGCAAGAGGGAAGAGATATGAGAACATATGTATATGTATAACTGATTCACTTTGTTATAAAGCAGAAACTAACACACCATTGTAAAGCAATTATACTCCAATAAAGAAATTTAAAAAAACAAAAAAGAAATAATGTTATTCTTTTCTACTTCACCCAAAACTCTGTCTCTGAGATTTATCAGTGTCAAGGTACAGAGGTGAGATTTGTCATCAGTTTCTGAATTTTCTTCAGAGGGAATTGTTCTGAGTGTCAATGTAGATTTTTTTGTGTCTGTGGGAGTAGGTGAGTTCAGGAACCTCCTATGTCCCAATCTTGGACCAGACAAGTAGGTAATTTTTTAGGAGATTAATTCCCCCAAGGAAATAAGGATAACACCTGAAGATACAAAGTATTCAGTAACTGGGACCATAAGTGTCCCAGAGAACCTTGATGGGAATTAGGACTCTCTCTTTTTATTCAGTACTAAGCTATTGTCATTAGTTATAGGTCATTTCGAAACAGTTCTTTCTAAACTTATTGATATATTGGAGAATGTCTTGGGGTCATCCTCAGACAGAGGGCCAAGAACTTTGTTTGTAGTTGCAGCAAAAGGATGAATAATGACTCGGTTGAACCCATTATTCTAAAAGAAGGAACACAGAACCCCAGATGGAAGAAAGAGAAATTATACTTGATGTTGAGGTCACACTCACACGTTTGGGAAAGAGCAAGGTGAGGTGAGTAAAAGCTTAACTGAAAGATGAAGATACCAATAAAACTGCTCACCAGGTTCATGGGATAAAGGGATAAAGAAATGGCTCTGGGTTGGGACTAGCTATACTTGCTCTAATAAGAAGAATTTGTCTAAGTGTGTCAAGAGGGCTTATATAAGCATATATTAGCCATAGAAAGAAGTTGGGAGCAAGTGATATTTCATTTATAGCAAATTAGATTTGTAAGAAAGACAGTTTACTACTTTTAGGAGATTAGGAAAAAGGATATACTACAGCAACAAAATATCACTACCTATAGCTAATGTCCTTGTGTGTCTGCCCCACAATGTGCAAAATAAAGGGAGATAAAATTTTAGAGGTCCAACAATGTATTATGCAGTAATTGTTTGCATTAATGAACACATATTCTTAACACAAAAAAACACATCCTGGGGCTTCCCTGGTGGCGCAGTGGTTGGGAGTCCGCCTGCCGATGCAGGGGACGCGGGTTCGTGCCCCGGTCCGGGAAGATCCCACATGCCGTGGAGCGGCTGGGCCTGTGAGCCATGGCTGCTGAGCCTGCGCATCTGGAGCCTGTGCTCCGCAGCGGGCGAGGCCACAACAGTGAGAGGCCCGCGTACCGCAAAAAAAAATAATAATAATAATCACATCCTGATAGTCTGACTTTATGCATTGTTTTTAGCTGCTTGAATACAGAAAGACAAAATGTTATTCCAGCATCTTAGCATAGAAGGCCTGACTGAATTAGGCCACTGGGAATGGAAATGGAAGGAAAGGAAAAGGAGAAAAGAGAGGAAGCTACCAGCAATGCAGCTGCTTGCAGTAGGATTACGTTCTCATCATCATCAAGCCATTAGTACTGCTGACCAAGGACTGTAAAACAACTGGCCTCCCAGGGAGTGCTGCAACTCCCCTCCTCTGTCTTAGGTATGGATAACATTTGTGAACAATTTATGTTGACATCTTTTAATGAAGGTCTTTTTACAAATAAGTTCAAGGCATATTAAAAAGGAAACAATAATGGATGCTTGAGCAAACCGAACCATAAATGTCTCACAGCTACAATGCTTCTTTGGGGACTGGCTCATTTCACCATTTTTGTGGGGTTTATCAGTGGTTCAATGTTAAGATCAAACAATGTCCACATTTTTCTTCAGCTGTAATTGGTGTCAGTTATGGTCAAATGGACTAGATTTGAGAATGTGTTCGACACAACCTGAAAAGCACAAATACTTACGTTATGATTGATGATACCAAGAAGCTTAAGTTGAATGTTCATAGTTGCCTCATATTTAACTAGTACGGGAAATTGTTCTTAAACTGACTTGTTTTGAGACATTTTGTGATGTTAGCAGAAATCAAAATGTCAATTAAAAGCAGACAAGCCAGATAAGAAATTTCAAATTTCTTCTAATATAGTTCTAGATATGTGAAGAATCATGGGTTCTTGAGATATTACTAGCCCACTTAGCTTTATTCTGTCTAAACTTTTTACCTAAGTGTCCTGCAGCTCTGATCAGCATTGCTTTATATTAGAATGTATGTAAATGTGGCAAAAGCTCTCCTTGTGTCTTTAGCCTGTAACTGACATGGGCCTTCTTCTGTGGCTTTCTGTGTGTTCTCTACCTGCCTTTCTCTCTCTCTCTCTCTCTCTCTCCCTTTGCCTCTGATAGTAAAACCACCCATTCATGTCCGGCTATGAAATTATCCTTTCTTCTCTCTCCTTAAATTCTAATATATTCCTTCTCTTATCTGACCAATAAACTACCTTTTCCTTGATCTTTTAAAAAATTTTTCTTGGCTGCATTGGGTCTTCGCTGCTGAACGTGGGCTTTCTCTAGTTGCAGGGAGCAGGGGCTACTCTTCATTGCAGTGTGCAGGCTTCTCATTGCAGTGACTTCTCTTTTTGTGGAGCAGGGGGTCTAGGGTGCACGGGCGTCAGTAGTTGTGGCTCGCAGGCTCTAGAATGCAGGTTTAGCAGTTGTGGTGCACAGGCTTAGTTGCTCAGCGGTATGTGGGATCTTCCCCGACCAGGAATCGAACCCGTGTCCCCTGCATTGGGGCAGATTCTTAACCACTGCACCACCAGGGAAGTCCCTTCCTTTTCTTTGATCACATTTTTTCCCAGTTCTCTTACAAATGTAATTTGGACACATATTACTTTTCTAGATTTATTTGTTGGAGCAGTTTTAAATTTACAACAAATTGAGTGGCCAGTACAGAGATTTCCCATATACCCCAAGTCCTCACACATGCATAGACACCCCATCATAAGCATCCCCACTAGAGTGGGACATCTGTTACAGCTGATGAACTTTCACTGACACATCATTATCACCAGAAGTCCACAGTTTATCTTACAGTTTACTGTCAGTGTTGTATACTCTGTATGTTTGGACACACGTACCCAGTGTTAAGCTACCACACAGAGTATTTGCACTGCCTTGTAATCCAATTCATCCCTCTCCCTGCTCCCTCAGTCCCTGGCAACCAATGATGATTTTACTGTTTCCATATTTTTGCCTTCTCCAGAGTATCACGTAGTTGGAATCATACAGTATGTAGCCTTTTCAGATTGTCCCCTTTCACTTAGTAATATGCACTTAAGGGTCCTCCATGTCTTTTCATGGCTTGATATCTCATTTATTTTTAGCACCAGATAATATCCCATTGTCTGGATAGATGACAGTTTATTTATCCATTCACCTATTGAGGAACATCTTGGTTGCTTCCAAGTTTTGACAATTATGAATAAAGCCGCTATAAACATCCATGTGCAGGTTTTTGTGCAGACTAACTTTCCATCTTCTTTGAGAAAATACCAAAGTGTATAATTACTGGATCATATGGTAGAAGTATATTCAGTTTTGTAAAAAACTGCCAAATTGTCTTCCTAAGTTGCTGTACCATTTTGTATTTCCCCCTGCAATAGAATGAGATTTCCTCTTATTCCACATCTTTGTCAGCATTTAATATGTTCTGGATTCTGGCCATTCTAATAGCTGCATGGAGGTATCTCATTATTATTTTAATTTGCCTTTCCCTGATGATATATGATGTGGAGCATCTTTTCATATGTTCATTTGCCATCTGTTTATCTTCTTTGGAGAGGTGTTTGTTTAGGTCTTTGCCCCATCCTTTAATTGGCTTGTGTCCTTACTGTTGAGTTTTAAGTTGCTTGTACATTTTGGATAACAGTCTTTTATTAGATGTGTCTTTCACAAATATTTTCTTCAAGCCTGTGGCTTATCTTTGCATTCTCTTCACCTTGTCTTCTCCAGAGCAGAAGTTTTAAATTTTAATGAAGTTCAGCTTATCATTATTTCTTTCATAGACTGTGCCTTTGGTGTTTTATCTATAAAATTATCACCACACCCAATATCATCTACGTTTTCTCCTATACTATCTTTTAGGAGTTTTATAGTTTTGCATTTTACATTTAGGTCTATGTTCATTTTTCAGTTAATTTTTTTGAAGAGTGCAAATCTTATCTAGATTCATTTTTGTGAATGTGGATGTTCAGTTTTTCCAGCACCATTTGTTGAAAAGACTATCTTTTCTCCATTTTATTGCCTTAGTTCCTTTGTCAAAGATCAGTTGACTATATTTACAACAATCGATTTCTGGGCTACTTAATTTGTTCCATTGATCTATTTGTCTATTCTTTCACCAACACCACACTGTCTTGATTACTGTAACTTGATTACTGTAAGACTTGAAGTTGGGTAGTGTCAGTCCTCTGACTTTGTTCTTCTCCTTTAAGTATTATTTTGGTTACTCTGGGTCTTTTGCCTTCTGTATAAATGTTAGAATCAATTTGTCAATCTCCACAAAATAACTTGCTGGGATTTGGATTAGGATTACACTGAATCAGTAGACAAAGTTGGGGAAAACTGACATTTTAAGGATATTGAATCTTCCTATCCATGAACGTGAAATAGCTCTCCATTTATTAAGTCCATTGATTTCTTTCATCAGCATTTTATAGTTATTATTTCTTTTCTTCTATTTACTTTGGATTTAATTCACTCTTCTTTTTCTAGTTTCCTAAGGTAAAGCTTAGAAGATTGATTTTAGATCTTTCTTCTTTTCTACTTTATGCACTCAATGCTATAAATTTCCCTCTAAGTGCTTATTTCATTTCCTCCCACAAATTTTGATAATTGTGTTTTCATTTTCATTTGGTTCAAAGCAGCTTAAAGTTTCTCTTGAAATTTCTTCTTTGGCCCTTGTGTTATTTAGAAGTGTGTTATTTAATCTCCAAATGTTTTGGGATTTTCTAGCTATCTTTCCGTTACTGATTTTTATTTGAATTTAATTGTGGTCTGAGACCAGACATTGAATTATTTCTATTCTGTTAAATGTGTTAGTGTGTTTTATGGCCAAGAAAATGGTGTATCTTGGTGAATGTTCCATGTGAGCTTGAAAAGATTGAGAATTCTGTCATTGAATGAAGTTGTCTACAGATGTTCAGTTGATCAATGCTGTTGTTGAGTTCAACTGTGTTCTTACTGATTTTCTGCCTGTTGTATCTAACCATTTCTGATAGTTATTGAAGTCCTCCAACTATGATAGTAGATTCATCTATTTCTCTTTGCTGGTCTATCAGTTTTTGCCTCAAGTATTTTGAATCTCTGTTGTTAGCCACATACACATTAAGAACTGTTATGTCTTCTTGGGGAACAGACTCCATTAACATTATGTAATACCCGTCTCTAACCCTGATAACTTTCCTTGGTCTGAGTCTGCTCATTCCAAGTCCACTTTCAAGTAACACTATACTGTTTCATGGGGAATTGGGAGTACCGTATAATAAAATAATCCTAATTCTTCCCTCTTGTCTCTTGTATCACTGCCATAAAACTTATATACATAAGTTTATATGTATAAAATAAATATATATATAAAGTCAAAAATAGTTACTATTATTATTTTGAACACATTATTATGTATTAGATAAATTAAGAATATGAATTTTTTAAATTTTATTTTTCACTTATTTCTTCACCAAGCTCTTCCTTTCTTTATGTCAGTCCATGTCTCTTTATAGTTTTCCTTCTCTCTAAAGAATTTGTTTTAACATTTCTTGCAAGGCAGGTCAAATATCTTTAGTTTTTGTTTGTCTGAGAAAGTCTTTATTTCTCCTTTACTTTTCAAGTATAATTTTGGAAAGAACAAAATTCTAGTTGCTGTTTTTTTTCTCTCAACACTTTAAACATTTTACTCCACTCACTTCTTGCTTGTATGTTCCTATAGTGAAGTCAGATGTAATTCTTATCTTTCTCTTCTATAGATAAGGTGCCCCCCCATCCCCTGGCTTTTTCAGGATTTTTTTCTTTATCTTTGATTTTTCCATAGTTTGAAAATATGGTTAGTTATGTATAGGTATTTTTGGCATTTATCCTGCTTTGTGTTCTTTGAGCTTCATGGATCTGGGGTTTGGTGTCTGACGTTAATTTGGGGAAATTCTCAGTCATTATTGTTAGTATATTTTCTCTTCCTTTCTTTCTTCTCCTTGTGGAATTCTGATTACATATACATTACATTTTTTTGTAGTTTTTCCACTGTTCTCAGATACTTTGGTCTTTTTTTTTTCCATTCTTTTTTTCTCTTTGCTTTTCAGTGTTGGTGGTTTCCTTATATTTTCAAGCACAGAGATTCTGTTTTCAGCCATGTCCAGTCTACCAATAAAAACATGAAAGGCATTCTTCATTTCTGTTACAGTGTTTTTGATCTCCATTATTTATTTTTGGTTCTTTCTTAGAATTTCCATCTCTCTGCTTACATTGCCCAGCTGTTCTTGCATGCTGTCTACTTTATCCATTAGAGCCCTCAACATCTCAATCATAGCTGTTTTAAACTCTTAGTCTGGGGACTTCCCTTGTGGTCCAGTGGTTAAGACTTTGCCTTCCAATGCAGGGGGTACAGGTTTGATCCCTGGTCCTGGAGCTAAGATCCCACATGCCTCATAGCCAAAAAACCAAAACATGAAAGAGAAGCAATATTGTAACAAATTCAAGAAAGACTTGAAAAAAAATTCTTAGTCTGATAATGCCAACATCCCTGCCATACCTGACTCTTGTTCTGATGCTTGCTCTGTTTCCTCAAACTTTTTTTTTTCTTTAAGTATGTCTTGCAGTTTTTTTCTTGTTAACTGGACATAATATACTGGGTAAAAGAAACTGCTGTAAATGAGCTTTTAGTAATGTGGTGATAAGGTGTGGGGGGAAGAGAATTGTCCTATATCCTGTGAGTAGCTCTCAGTCTTTTAGTGATCCTGCACCTGTGAACTGTGAACTTAACACATGCTCTTCATTTTTGTTCTTTTCTTTGTTTGTTTTTGCTCCCCCCCCCTTGTGGAACAGGATAGCTAGAGGGGCTGGAATGGGATATTTCCCTTCCTCCAGCTCTGCGAGGCTCTGATAAAACTCCAGCAGGCTAGGCTCTAGTTAAATAACTTCTCCTAAGGGCAGGCATTGTTGAGAACCAAGTGCTCTGGTTTATTTCAGAATGATTCCTTTTCCCCTCCCTTACTGGAAGCACAAGGAGGTTTTTATCCAGTATTCACTGTGAGAATCTGCTCAAGCTCCTGGGGGCAAAACACACCAAAGCATAGAATCCTCCAATGATGGGTCCCCTGAGTTTTTATATCACAGACTTCTCCATGCTGAGCTTACAGCAATTTGTCAGTTGTAGCACATTTCCCTACCAAGGTGATGGTTCCCATGGATGTTCTGTGCCTATGGGTTTCTGCTCTGGAAAGCCATCATTCTCTGCATTTGCTTGTTGGTCTCTAACTTGGGAGGCAGTGGTTTACCCTGTGACTCAACCTCTGTGATTAATTTAATGACTTTTGATTCTATCAGTTTATTCAGCTTTTTACTTGTTGGCATGACATGCAACTTCCAGTTTCTTACATACTGGGTTGGAAACTGGAAGTCTTAGACACACTTTAAGAGTAGCAATACATATATATTTTTCTTCCACATTTTAATTAATCAATCTATCCTTTCACTGCCATATAGTTTTTAAGGTGAATAATCTGTTTTAAATTCCTGTACTAGTCTATACAGTCATCTTTTAAATTTTATATTGACATATAATTTACACATATAAAATCCTGAGATCTTACAGGTTCTGTTTTGAAGAGTTGTGACACTTTTATTCACCCACATAACCAACATCCTTAAACAAATGAGAAAATACTTCCAGTCCACATAAAGTTCCCCTGTGTCCCCTGCCAGGCAATTTTCCCAATCCTATAAGCAACAATATTTATATATATTTATAAAGAAGTATATACAATATTTATTGAGGGAATACTTTTGCCTCTTTTGGGAAATCATCTAAATGTAATCATTTAGTAGGTACTCTTAGGAGTCTGGCTTTTATTAACAAGATGCTTGTGAGATTAATCATGTTGTTTTATGTTTTCATAATTAATCCATTTTTACTGCTGAGTAGTATTCAATTGTATGAATGTATAACAATTTTTAAATTTATTCACTTATTAATGAACCTTTGGTTTGTTTCCAGTTCTGGGTTATTATGAATAGGGTAACTCTGAATATTCCTGTACTTTTTGTGGATATATGTTTTCATTTATTTAGAGTACATATCTACCAGCACAATTGTTGTCATAATTTTAAAACAAAGTCAAAGAGTTATCCAAAATTTCTCTTCCTTTATTCTTCTTCCCCCAGCAATGTATGAGAATCCCAGTGGCTCTACATCCTTGCCAGAATTTGGCACTGTCAGTCGTTTTGGTTTTACCCATCTCAGAGGGTATCTAACTCTCCTTCTCTCTTCTCCTTGTCTTTTTCTGCAACCATCCCTTGACTGATTTCTATTCATTCTGTTTCAGTTCAGAAACAGTTCATAAACTGTTTCTCCACCATTGTACAGTCATTCCAAGTGTGTCTTTGTTAACTTAAATGTATTGAAGGCAATAACTTTATTATTTATTTGATAATGTCATTCTTTAACTTCTACACAGAAACCAGCACAGCACTAGACACCATCAAAGGTGAAATGTACATTAAATTCTTAAATCATAGAATATTTGAGAGAAAATGGACATTACCTTTGCAAATGCTTGGCTTTACAGCTACTGTAAAGCATTCAGATTGTATCTGTACAATGCCATGGCCATGCTCATATTACACAGTGGCTGAGTTCAAATGAAAAAACAAATCTTCTAACTTGTGATCCAGAACACTCTATACTGTACCAGTTTGCTTCTCTTAATAAATTGACAAGTAAGTTGTTTTTAACTCTAAAACTTTTGAGAGTTAAGAAGGTGAGTGCATGAAGATTAGAGAGTCCCTAAATGAGAACATGTCCTCAAGGATGCTGGCTGTCCTGTGGCATCCATCATGTGCTCCTAACTTGGTGCTTGTGACAGCTTTCCTATCCTGGGAAACAGTCTCTAAGTTGGATCATTTTTCCTGGTTGAACAACCTCAAAGTTTTATTTAGAGTGTCATAAGGAAAATAAGGGATTGTTCTGGGTTTCTCAGAAGCTATATTATTTCAGTTAATATATAAACACTATACTTAAGAGGGTTTTTATTTATTTATTTTACTGTATGTATTATTGTATCTTTCATTGTAATAGGGCACTGAACAACAACAGCAACAAAGAAAGCACAAGTCAAGCACAACAAGCACAACAACAAACACAACAAAGAAAGCACAAGCACAAAGAAAGCACAAGCACAAGATTGTAGCAATCACTAGATTAGCTTGTGATGTGAGGCACATCTTGTAAGATAAAGGTCTTTACAAGTTTTACAGGTATCCAAAACATCTGGACAAATCAGGGGTGGACAAACTCTACATGGATTTCAGTGTCTTAAATTACCAGATCAGTATATATTGCTGTTCACATCTTTTCTAAGTGTGATTCATACCTCCTCACATACAATAAATGGTGTATAAATTATGGACAAAATAATTTTTCAAACATCTACATTTAAAAATTGAGAGTTAGAGCATTTCTTATATTTCTGTGAATTCTCTTCCTTTAAATATAATTATTATGATTAATTCAGAGCAGAAATTATGACAATGATAATCAAAAACCTGGAATATGGTTAAAATTGTTGATCACTGGGGTTTTTTCCTTTTAAAATCTATTAAATATTACCTTGACTTATCTGTTCCATAAATCTTGGAGAAGATACTTTTGTAAATATATATTTCATAATTAGTGTAAGACATCTCTTGAAACATGGCAGAATATCTCATAGCACCTAGGCTCAGACAGATAACTGTATTTTTCCTAAGTTATGGGCTGGTATCTGGCTGTTCTTAAACACTGACAGCAGTTTCATTGCTTTGTGTCTTGACGTCCCTGATGCAGATGACACAGAATCTTGTTGTGTTGCCATTGATTCTTACAAGTGATGACCCCTCCAAACAAAGCAAAAGTGTTACAGGCTATTGTGTTGGAAATATATTTCTACCTTTGGAGTGCTTGAAATTTTATTGAAGTTCTTTCTAAGAGATTCTGGAAATACACTTTGACATCACATTATGCTGAGAGTTCCACGGCAAATATAGCATTTTTACTTATTATATAAAATATTTCTGCATTTTGTCAATGACTTATAAAAAGTATATGGGAAGATATTCCTTGGTTTCCACTTAATCACCTGCTATGGGCTTACATGCCTTGGGACTTGCAATACTGTCCTGAAATCTTAAAGGAGAGATGTGTTTTGTGGTTGGGAACCAAAGGCCAAATGCTTATAATATCATTTATGTACAATTGTAGGATAATAGTAAACCCTCAAGGTGAATTTTTCTTTTTTTTCTTTCTGATGCTGAAGATCAGAATTTTTGGAAAACAAAGTAAACACTGAAAAAGAAACCAGTGAATTCATTTCATTGCCAGTGTCCTGACAGTCAATGTTATGACAGGATGTCAGCATGTTTGCACCACTGTAAACTCTATATCTTGGGTTCTCTTTTGATTCTTGCTTTGTTTTTCATAATATCTCATAGCAAAAAATAACATTATAGAATTTAATACCCAGTTATTGTCCATACCATGATATCCCAGAGGAATCATAGATGATCTTGCCCTGTAAGCACTAGTCTATGTTACTTCTGTGTATCAGTGAAAAAGATAGATACTATAAATAGGAATTTATCTTTTATATTCTACAAATGGTTATTATGTTATTCTATATGATACAATTATATTATTAAAAATTACCATATGCTGAGTTCATCACAAAACATCATTTAGTCTGAAGTATACTTTTATATCGAGATCTGAGGGGTCCAGGATGGACAGGGGTGGTATATTTATGGTGTTTTGCAACTAATTACTAATGTGGATTTTTATCAATCTATAGGTAGAAAATAATTACACTTGTAACCTGTAAGAAGTATTTTTCAACGTATCTGAAAAAAATAATTTGCTTAAAATTTTCAATATATATATGTACTAGAAACTATTTTAAAATAAAAACCATTCAGAGAGTTCATAGATACATTTTCAAATGTTTCATTGGAGTGAAACATACATAAGGTGTACAAACCTTAAGTGTACAACTCAATGAAGTTCTACATGTGTACACCTATATGGCATCTAAGGTACACTTAATAAAATACAAAACACTAAATTTTTAGCTCCATATTATATAACAAAAGAATCTAGCTCTTTTCTTTGGTGAGCAGGAGAAGCGGGTTTAGCTAAGCAAATCTCTTGCTTTAGGGGTGGCTAGAAGTAAGATGTGACAGCCAGTTTTATGTGTCAACTTGGCAAGGCTACAGCACCCAGTTATACATCCAACACTAAGCTGCAGATATGACCAACATCTACAATCAGTCGACTTTAAATAAAGGAGATTAATCTTAATAATCTCAGTGGGGCTCATCCAATCTATCATCAGGTCTTGAGAGAAGAGCCGAGGTTTCCCTGAGGAAGAAATGTGACCTATGGTGCAGCACCAGAGAATGAAATCAAGGATTTTGCAGGAGACATGTTTCTATCAAATTAAAAAATGTGGTGCCTCAGATCCACAGTGACTTTATTTCAGATGTCCTTGATGCATCAGTGGGGTCTTGGTTGACCCTGAGTCCTCCTGATTTCCTCCACTTTCTGGTTACTCTCTATCAGCGTAGGCCCACCACATGCCCACCCCCTTCCATTTGCACTTACATGGTGGGGTTGATGGAGTGAGTCTTGTGCCATTTTCTTCTCTCACTCTGTGTGCTCCTCCTGGGCAACTTATCCATCATGGTGGGTGTAGCTGTAAACACAGGAGGATGATTTCCAAATTTAGCTCCCAGCCCAAATCCCTTTTCTGGAATGTGGATGCACACACATAAATCTCTACCTGACATCTTGGCTTTAATGTCTCCAAGTGACCTGAAAGTCAACATGCTGAAATGATCTCAGGGGGTGCTGCAGTTGCAGTAGTTGAAGCAGGATCTTAGTTCCCTGACTGGGAACCAAACCCACACCTGTGAGAATATCAAATCCTAACCACTAGACCAAGAGGGCCAATGGGCTTGAAACAGGTCTTCGGTCCTTTGTCTTCTTTGAGGATGGAATTCAGCAAAGAGACTGAGACCAGTGAAACAGGTTAAATATTTATTAGGAGAAAAGTACATGTGGAAAGACACATGGGTGGGCTTGAAGAGAGAGTTGCACACTAAGGTGATGTTTTAGATTGCTTATACAAGTTTTCCTTGTTCCCTTTGGCCAGTCATCTTGCTTGTTGCCCATATCTGATCTGATGTAGGGCCCTTCCTGATGTGCATGTGCATTTTTAGCCAAGATGGATTCCAGCATGAGGGTCTCTGAGAGGTTGGCAGGACATATTATGGGCTAGTGTCCCTCCTTTCTTGACCCCTGAGGAGCCTTTCTGTGCATGTGTAGTAGGGGAGGTCTCCTTGACCTCAAGAATGAAAAATGTGGTCATCTTATCTTTTCCATTCAAGCAGAGCTTAGCTACTCTCTGCTCCTGCTGTTATCTTTTCCTTGGAATGTCAAAAGGAGACAAGCTCTAACTGCTCAGCTGGGGGCCCAGCTATCACCTACCACACAAACTTTCCCACTAGCTGTGGGTCCTTCATGGTCCAGGAGCCTTCAGAAGTCAGAGCAAATACTGTGGAGGAGCAAAGATTATCCAGGAAGTTAGCAATAACCACTTTGAACACTCCTTCCTCAGCATATTTGGGTTGTAAAATTAGTTCTTTCACTCTAAAAAACAGCTTCATCAGTTTCATCATAGACAAAGCAGTGCTTTTATTTTCAAATCCTTGAATATGTTCTCAAAAACACAAATAATCTAATTTTGTGTATTGGTGTATACAATACAGGAGGTAACAGAGATCTGAATAATGAACCTTTTCAAACATTTTACTTAATTCTCATAACAGTTCTTGAAATAGGTGCTATTACCCTTGTTTTGTAGATAAGGCAATGCAGGCACAGAGATAAAGTATTTTCTCCAAATCATACAAGGTAGCAGCGGAGTTAAGATTTAAATATAAATGTATCTGACTTAAAAGTCCATGAGCTTTAAACTCTGTGAATCCAGGAATGGATATTCCCTTTGCAAATCCACAGTTTAAGGCTTATAAATTCAAGAATGACCTAGCTAATTACAATTTTGGAAAAACATTGAATGTAGTGTTCACTGTATATATTCCTAGAGATTGTAACTTTATGTATCTTCTCATGTGACATAAAATGGCAGTGAGATGTGGATTTATTGTAGCAAAAAATATTGTACTTGAATACAGCAACCCTCTCAGGCTGTCTTTTTAACTTAGAATAATGTGTGTGTGTTTAATATGTCATGGTTTCTTTCTGTTTGACTATTTTTATGTTATTCTGTGTTCTTGATTCCACAACCAATTTGTTTACCCATACTATTTTAATTCAGGTTCTAAATTAGCTCATGTGAAAATGTTATTAACTGACTATTAACTTATTCTTCTAGATCATGATTCAATAAAATACCCCATGGAGAAGAAATGAGACCAATGGTTTTTATTTTTTCTTATACACAATTGAAACTTATTCAATAAAATTTTCTAATAAAAAGGAGACCTTTTCCCTCCCACAGTTTGAAAATTACAAACACCTCAATTCCTATTATGAAATAAAAACTGTCATTACTTTTCTCCATATAGTGCCGTTTGCAATGAGCAAAATCTAAATACTTTTTGTTTTGGAAATAGGAGGGTTTTTTTTCCTCAGCCATATGGCTTAGATGTTTCATGATATCTATTTACATCTTTATAGAATTAGGTTGCTTATTACCAACCACTTCATAGATTCTACTTTCAGTTGGCAATTGCTCCATCCTCTTCTCTCAATACTAGAAAGCTTTAAGTAGTCACCCCTTGCACAACTATGAACCAGCCAAATTTGTCCCCACAGCAATCCCTTTCACTTAGTACTTGTTCTCAATTCCGTTTTTTTTAGTTTTTTTGTTTTTTGTTTTTGTTTGTTTTGTTTGTGGTACGTGGGCCTCTCACTGTTGTGGCCTCTCCTGTTGCAGAGCACAGGCTCCGGACGTACAGGCTCAGCGGCCATGGCTCACGGACCCAGCTGCTCCGCGGCATGTGGGATCTTCCCGGTCCGGGGCACGAACCCGTGTCCCCTGCATCGGCAGGCAGACTCTCAACCACTGCACCACCAGGAAAGCCCTCAATTCCATTTTTTTAGTGGCCTACTCCCATATTATATCTGACTCTTCCAAAATGGTTTTTAATAAGAAGGAAAGAAAACACAGGTAAATGAAGCAGTATAGATCAGAAATACCAAATAGATCCCAGGCATATGTTTAAAAGGGTGAAAATGCAATACATGGTCAAAATGTTTTGTGTCTGTTTATGAGATAAAATTCTACTAGCTTTTTATATGGTATGCTGGCTAAAAGAGGAAATAATTTTCTTCCTTTGGCTTAGCTGCTAAAGTTTCGAGAAATGGTAAAATATAGCATAATTATACTCATTTTGCTGGTTGGATTAAATTCCAACAAAATCATAACATGAAAAATATTTTTATATTGTTTTCAATTTAAATAATTATATAACAATGGCTAGTATTAGGAAGACTATACAAAATTTTCTAAACTAAAACTGTTGTATATACCTCAGCTTTATTTGTACTTCCCTTAGTCTGTTAATTCTGCTACTGAAAATATGTTTTTTTCACTATATTTTAAATTCTTTTATTAAAAAGGTAAAATTTCTACATAGATTGGATTAGCTATTAAAAGATTTTCTAGATATGTTACACATTTTAATGTCTTTCTAATTTGTAAATGTATACTGTCAATCGGTCACAATACTTTTCTACAACACTCACTCTGTTCAAACATTGTTAAAATGCTCCTCTAGAAAATGACACACTCAGGATGCCACACAATTTGCCTCCATTAAAAATAATTTTCTGTACATGATGTAAAGAATGAAGAAGTGGTGAAAGTAAATATAATATGTAATCCTTAGAATATGACACATGTTGGAGGTCTTGTGGTCTCTTCACTTAACTTCAGAAGGAATTGATTCAACTTGAATTGCTCAGATTCCATATTTTCTTGGTATGGATAATCTGGAAGGTTTTACCCTTTTAATACTTGTCTGTCAGTTCAACTAGCCATGTGGGACTTGGAATCAACTGTTTGAACCACACTTCAATTGAATATGCAGAAATCTTTTTCTGTGTATTCAATTCTTATGGTTCTCCAGGTCCTGTCTCTGTCCTGTGTTTTACAGCCTGAATAATGGAAACTCTACTTACTTCCTTTGGGGAAGGTGTCTTGATGGCTGTTAAATGCTGCCTTATTTTTAAATGCATAATTATAGGTTTTACATTTGCTTGAAGATTTTAATAATTTAAAAGATGATTTTCTAGTATCAAAATGAAATAATTTTTCCTGATAATTACTTTTAAAGAGTCAGTCATGAATATATTCATGCTGTGAGATATAAAAAGGTGATTAGAATTCAGCACTGAATATTTTTTTCCCTCTGTCACCTATTGAAATCAGTATTTAAATTTAGTACTTTCCTTAATGGTGTATAATCAATAGCATCTTTTCCATTTCAGGAAAAATAAACTGTATTCAAGTTTTTTATTTTCATCCCTTACGATAAGCATGTGAGGGAGCAGTAAGCAGGCCTGTGCAGAAGTGCCGGCCCAAGGAACAGACTCTTTTCAAAGATTAGCCTCAGGGTGGCTGCAGAGACTGGGCCCCATCTCTAGAGAGGCAGAACTATCTCAGTCTTAATTTGAGGATGGTCCAAAATAAGAAAAAATTAATATTATAAGCAGAGCATAGTACCAGGGAATCCATACCATAGGAATTCATGAAGTGAAACTAGATCTTACTCTAGTAAGTAAGCCTTGGGTTAAGGTACAGGGCTAGGTTCTGTTTCTTGAAAGAAGAGGATAAAATCAAGGCTTGGATAAAGCTCCTCAATCTGGCATTTTGACATATCCAGGTAAAAAGTGGGGAAGAATGTAGAAGGGGAAGTAGAAAAGTGTCTAGTCTTTGGTTCTTTAAACTAAGCAAATGAGAGGGTGTGTATTTGGAGGCAGGATTGGGTCAAGGAGGTTTGGGGGATGGGTGGTGGTAGTGGGTAAATAACAACTATGGAAGTAACACAACACATAAAGTATGCTCCCTGAACTATTTGGTCCAGGGTCTTGGCTGTAAAAATCCACCTGATATCACTCCAGAGCTTGATGGTCATCACTAAACAGCCAGATCTCAAACATTTAAATCTGGGTTATTTAATTTTAGCTTGATTTGGTAACAGAGAATGCCTGGGCATCATTGGATGCTGTTATAGGAACTTCGGGAAGAAAGTATTAGGGGTCAAAGCAAGAGATGGAAGAGTGGTCTCCACACTGCTAGAACAATGTCCAACCTTCTATAATGAGGTTTCTCAAATACCTCCCTTTACTGGGAATAGTTCTAGCTCATGCACAGAACTGTGTAACTCTGCTTTATAAAATAAAATGTTAATGAATGTTGATTCCCTCCTCTAATAGCCACTTTCTAGGTTCTAAGACTTCAAATTCAACATCGGATAATTGGCATTGATTATGTAGAATTGAGTAGAGAAATCAAGGAAATTATTACAACCTCAGAAACAATAATCTAAATGTACATTCCTTTCAAGAGGACAGTGGCAGGAGACCTTCAAGATGGCGGAGGAATAAGATGTGGAGATCATCTTCCTCAAATACATACATGTACAAATACATCAGAAATACATCTGCATGTGGAACAACTCCTACAGAACACGTACTGAATGCTGGCAGAAGACCTCAGACTTCCCAAAAAGCAAGAAACTCCCCACATACCTGGGTAGGGCAAAAGAAAAAAGAAAAAACAGAGACAAAAGAATAGGGATGGGACCTGGGAGGATGCTGTGAAGGAGGAAAAGTTTTCACACACTAGGAAGCCCCTTCACTGGCAGAGACGGGGGCTGTGCAGGGGGGGAAGCTTCACAGCCACGGAGGAGAGTGCAGCAACAGGGGTGCAGAGGGAAAAGTGGAGAGATTCCTGCACAGAGGATCCGTGCCGACCAGCACTCACCAGCCCGAGAGGCTTGTCTGATCAACCGCCGGGGTGGGTGGGGGCTGGGAGCTGGGGCTCGGGCTTCGGAGGTCAGATCCCAGGGAGAGGACTGGGGTTGGCTGCATGAACACAGCCTGAAGGGGCTAGTGCGCCACAGTTAGCTGGGAGGGAGTCCAGGAAAAAGCCTGGAACTGCCTAAGAGGCAAGAGATCATTGTTTCGGGGTGCGCAAGGAGAGGGATTCAGAGCACTGCCTAAACAAGCTCCAGAGGTGGGTGCGAGCCGCGGCTATCAGCGTGGACACCAGAGACGGGCATGAAATGCTAAGGCTACTAGTGCAGCCACCAAGAAGCCTGTGTGCAAGCACAAGTCACTATCCACACCTCCCCTCCTGGGAGCCTGTGCAGCCCACCACTACCAGGGTCCAGGGATCCAGGGACAACTTCCCCGGGGGAACACACTGCATACCTCAGGCTGTTGTAACATCACACTGGCCTCTGCCACCGCAGGCTCACCCGCATTCCTTACCCCTCCCTCCCTGTGGCCTGAGTGAGCCAGAGCCCCCTAATCAGCTGCTACTTTAACCCCATCCTCTCTGAGTGAAGAACAGATGCCCTCAGGAGACCTACACGCAGAGACGAGGCCAAATCCAAAACTGAATCCCAGGAGCTGTGCGAACAAAGAAAAGAAAGGGAAATTTCTCCCAGCAGCCTCAGGAGCAGCTGATTATATCTCCACAATCACCTTGATGCACACTGCATCTGTGAAAAACCTGAATAGACAATGAATCATCCCAAAATTGAGGCAGCAGACTTTGGGAGCAACTGTAGACTTGGGGTTTGCTTTCTGCATCTAATTTGTTCCTGGCTATATGTTTACTTTAGTTTGGTATTTAGAGTTTATTACCTTTTGTAGATTTGTTTATTGATTTGGTTGCTCTCTTCCTTCTTATTTTCTTTTTATATAAAGATATATATTTTTTCTTCCTTTTTCTCTTTTTGTGAATGTGTATGTGTATGCTTCTTTGTGTGATTTTGTGTGTATAGCTTTGCTTTTATCACTTGTCCTAGGGTTCTGTCTGTCTTTTTTTTGTTTTTTTGTATGGATTGTAGGCCTGTTATCATTGGTGGATTTCTTTTTTGGTTTGGTTGCTCTCTTCTTTCTTTCTTTCATTTTTCTTTTTCTTTATCATTTTTTTAAATAATTACTTTTAATTTTTTATTTTAATAACTATATTATTTTTTCTTTCTTTTTTCCTCCCTTCTCTTCTGAGTGTGTGGCTGACAGGGTCTTGGTGCTCTGGCCCAGTGTCCAGCCTGTGCCTCTGAGGTGGGAAAGCCAACTTCAGAACATTGGTCCACCAGAGACCTCCCAGCTCCATGTAATATCAAATGGGAAACCTCTCCCAGAGATCTCCATCTCAATGTTAAGACCAAGCTCCACTCAATGACCAGCAAGCCACAGTGCTGGACATCCTATGCCAAACAACTAGCAAGACAGGAACACAATACCACCCATTAGAAGAGAGGCTGCCTAAAATCATAATAAGGTCACAGACACACCAAAACACACCTCCAGATGCAGTACTATCCACCAGAAAGGCAAGATACAATCTCATCCACCAGAACACAGGCACTAGTCCCCACCATCAGGAAGCCTACACAACCCACTGAATCAACCTCACCCACTGGGGGCAGATACCAAAACGGGAATTACGAACCTAATGCTTGTGAAAAGGAGACCCCAAACACAGTAAGTGAAGCAAAAGGAGAACACAGAGAAACACAGAGCAGATGAAGGAGCAAGGTTAAAAAACACCAGACCAAAAATATGAAGAGGAAATAGGCAGTCTATCTGAAAAAGAATTCAGAATAATGATAGTAAAGACGATCCCAAACCTTGGAACTAGAATGGAAAAAATACAAGAAACATTTAACAAGGACCTAGAAGAACTAAAGAGGAAACAAACGATGATGAACAACATAATAAATGAAATTAAATATTCTCTAGAAGGAATCAATAGCAGAATAACTGAAGCAGAAAAATCGATTAGTGACCTGGAAGATAAAATAGTGGAAATAACTACTGCAGAACAGAAAAAAGAAAAAAAGAATGAAAAGAATTGAGGACAGTCTTAGAGACCTCTGAGACAACATTAAACACACCAGCATTCTGATTATAGGGGTCCCAGAAGAAATAGAAAAAGAAAGGGACTGAGAAAATATTTGAAGAGATTATAGTTGCAAACTTATCTAATATGGGAAAGGAAATAGTCAATCAGGTCCAGGAAATGCAGAGAGTCCCATACAGGATAAATACAAGGAGAAACATGCCAAGACACATATTAATCAAACTATCAAAAATTAAATACAAAAAAACATATTAAAAGCAGCAAGGGAAAAAATATTAATATACAAGGGAATCCCCATAAGGTAGACAGCTGATCATTCAGCACAAACTCTGCAAACCAGAAGGCAGTGACAGGACATATTTAAAGTGATGAAAGGGAAAAACCTACAACCAAGATTACTCTACCCAGCAAGGATCTAATTTAGATTCAACTGAGAAATTAAAACCTTTACAGACAAGCAAAAGCTAAGAGAATTCAGCACCACCAAACTGGCTTTACAACAAATGCTAAAGGAACTTCTCTAGTCAGGAAACACAAGAGAAGGAAAAGACTTACAATAACAAACCCAAAACAATTAAGAAAATGGTATTAGAAACATACATATCGATAACTAGCTTAAATGTAAATGGATTAAATGTTCCAACCAAAAGACATAGACTGGTGGAATGGATACAAAATCAAGACCCGTACATATGCTGTCTACAAAGAGACCCATTTCAGACCTAGGGACACATACAGACTGAAAGTGAGGGGATAGAAAAAGGTATTCTATGCAAATGGAAATCAAAAGAAAGCTGGAGTAGCAATTCTCACATCAGACAAAATAGACTTTAAAAAAAGGACTATTACAAGAGAGAAAGAAGGACACTACATAATGATCAAGGGATCAATCCAAGAAGATTTAACAATTGTAACTATTTATGCACCCAACATAGGAGCACGGCAATACATAAGGCAAATGCTAACAGCTATAAAAGGGAAAATCAACAGTAACACAATCATAGTAGGGGAATTTAACACACCACCCTCACCAATGGACAGATCATCCAAAATGAAAATAAATAAGAAAACACAAGCTTTAAATGATACATTAAACAAGATGGACTTAATTGATAATATAGGACATTCCATCCAAAAACAACAGAATACACTTTCTTCTCAAGTGCTCATGGAACATTCTCGAGGATAGATCATAACTTGTGTCACAAATCAAGCCTTGGTAGATTTAAGAAAATTGAAATCGTATCAAGTATACTTTCCGAACACAATGCTATGAGACTAGATATCAATTACAGGAAAAATCTGTAAAAAATACAAACGTATGGAGGTTAAACAATACACTACTTAATAACCAAGAGATCACTGAAGAAATCAAGGAAGAAAACAAAAAATACCTAGAAAAAAATGACAATGAAAACACGATGACCCAAAACCTATGGGATGTAGCAAAAGCAGTTCTAAGACGGAAGTGTATAGCAATACAATCCTAACTCATGAAACAAGAAACAACTCAAATAAACAAGCTAACCTTACACTTAAAGCAATTAGAGAAAGAACAACAAAAGTTCCCCAAAGTTAGCAGAAGGAAAGAAATCATAAAAATCAGATCAGAAATAAATGAAAAAGAAATGAAGGAAATGAATGAAAAGATCAATAAAACTAAATCCTGGTTCTTTGAGAAGATAAATTTCATAAACCATTTGACAGACTCATCAAGAAAAAAAGGGAGAAGACTCAAATCAAGAGAATTAGAAACGAAAAAGGAGAAGTAACAACTGACACTACAGAAATACAAAGGATCATGAGAGATGACTACAAACAACTCTATGCCAATAAAGTGGACAACCTGGAAGAAATGGACAAATTCATAGAAAAGTACAACCTTCCGAGTCTGAAACAGGAAGAAATAGAAAATATAAACAGACCAATCACAAGCACTGAAATTGAGACTGTGATTAAAAATCTTCCAAGAAACAAAAGCCCAGGGACAGATAGCTTCAGAGGTTAATTCTACCAAACACTTAGAGAAGAGCTAACACTTACCCTTCTCAAACTCTTTCAAAATATAGCAGAGGGAGGAACACTCCAAAACTCATTCTACAAAACTACCATCCACCTGACACCAAATCCAGACAAAGATGTCACAAAACAAGAAAATTACAGGCCAATATCACTGGTGAACATAGATGCAACATAATACTAGCAAACAGAATCCAACAGCACATTAAAAGGACCATACACCATGACCAAGTGGAGTTTATCCCAAGAATGCAAGGATTCTTCCATATATGCAAATCAATCAATGTTATACACCATATTAACAAACTGAAGCATAAAAACCATATGATCATCTCAATAGATGTAGAAAAAGCTTTTGACAAAAATTGAACACCCATTTACGATAAAATCTCTTTAGAAAGTAGGCAGAGAGTGACTCTTCCTCAGCATAATAAAAGCCATATATGACAAACCCACAGCCAACATCATTCTCAATGGTGAAAACCTGAAAGAATTTTCTCTAAAATAAGGAACAAGACAAGGGTGCCCACTCTCACCACTATTATTCAACATAGTTTTGGAAGTTTTAGCCATGGCAATCATAGAAGAAAAAGAAATAAAATAAATACAAATTGGGAAAGAATAAATAAAACTGTCACCGTTTGCAGAAGACCTGATACTATCTATAGAAAATCCTAATGATGCCACCAGAAAATACTGGAGCTAATCAATGATTTGGTAAAGTAGCAGGATAAAAAAATAATGCACAGAAACCTCTTGCATTCCTATACACTAACAATGAAAAATCCCAAAGAAAAATTAAGGAAACTCTCCCATTTAGCATTGCAAGAAAAAGAATAAAATACCTAGGAATAAACCTACCTAAGGAGACAAAACACCAGTATGCAGAAAACTATAAGACACTGATGAAAGAAATTAAAGATGATACAAGCAGATAGAGAGATATACCACGGTCTTGGATTGGAAGAATTAATATTATGAAAATGACTCTACTACCCAAAGCAATCTACAGATCCAATGCAATCCCTATCAAACTACCAATGGCATTTTTCACAGAACTAGAACAAAAAATTTCACAATTTGTATGGAAACACAAAAGACCCCAAATAGCCAAAGCAATCTTGAGAAAGAAAAATGGAGCTGGAGGAATCAGGCTCCCTGACTTCAGACTACAAAGCTACAGTAATCAAGACTGGCACAAAATACTGGCACAAAAACAGAAATATAGATCATTGGAATAGGATAAAATGCCCAGAGATAAACCCACACATATATGGTTACCTTATCTTTGATAAAGGAGGCAAGAATATACAATGGAGAAAAGACAGCCTCTTCAATAAGTGGTGCTGGGAAAACTGGACAGGTACATGTAAAAGAATAAAATTAGAACACTCCCTAACAGCATATGTAAAAAAAAAACTCAAAATGGATTAAAGACCTAAATGTAAGGTCAGCAACTATCAAACTCTTAGAGGAAAACATAGGCAGAACACTCTATGACATAAATCACAGCAAGATCCTTTTTGACCCACCTCCTAGAGAAATGGAAATAAAAACAAAAATAAACAAATGGGACCTAATGAAACTTCAAAGCTTTTGCACAGCAAAGGAAACCATAAACAAGACCAAAAGACAACCTGCAGAATGGGAGAAAATATTTGCAAATGAAGCAACTGACAAAGGATTAATGTCCAAATTATACAAACAGCTCATGCAGCTCAATATCAAAAAAAAACAAACAGCCCAATCCAAAAATGGGCAGAAGACCTAAATCAACATTTCCCCAAAGAAGATATACAGATTGTCAATATACACATGAAAGGATGCTCATCATCACTAATCATTAGAGAAACACAAATCAAAACTGCAATGAAGTATCCCTTCACACCAGTCAGAATGGCCATCATCAAAAAATCTACAAACAATAAATGCTGGTGTGGGTGTGGAGAAAAGGGAACCATCTTGCATGGTTGGTGGAAAAGTAAATTGATACAGCCAGTATGGTGAACAGTATGGGGGTTCCTTAAAAAACTAAAAATAGAACTACCATATGACCCAGCAATTTCACTACTGGGCATATATGATGAGAAAACCATAATTCAAAAACAGTCATGTACCACAATGGTCATTGCAGCACTATTTACAATAACCAGGACATGGAAGCAACCTAAGTGTCCGTCAACAGATGAATGGATAAAGAAGATGTGGCACATATGTACAATGGAATATTACTCAGACATAAAAAAAAAAAATGGATTTATTTGTAGTGAGGTGGATGGGCATAGAGTCTGTGATACAGAGTGAAGTAAGTCAGAAAGAGAAAAACAAATACTGTATGCTAATGCATATATATGGAATCTAAAAAAAAAAGAAAAATGTTTCTGATGAAACTAGGGGCAGGGCAGGAATAAAGACACAGACATAGAAAATGGGCTTGAGGACACGGGGAGGGGGTTGTGTAAGCTGAAACGAAGTGAGAGAGTAGTATTGACATATATACAGTACCGAATATAAAATAGATAGCTAGTGGGAAGCAGCTGTACCATATGGGGACATCAGCTGGGTGCCGTGTGACCACCTAGAGGGGTGGGGTAGGGAGGGCGAGGAGGAGATGCAAAAGGGAGGGCATATTTTTTTTTTTTTTTTTTTGCGGTACACGGGCCTCTCACTGTTGTGGCCTCTCCCGTTGCGGAGCACAGGCTCCGGAAGCGCAGCCTCAGCGGCCATGACTCACGGGCCCAGCCGCTCCGCGGCATGTGGGATCCTCCCGGACTGGGGCACGAACCCGCGTCCCGTGCATCGGCAGGCGGACTCCCAACCACTGCGCCACCAGGGAAGCCCGGGAGGGCATATTTAGATATATGTATACATATAGCTAATTTGCTTTTTTATACAGCAGAAAATAACAAAACTTTGTAAAGCAATTGTACTCCAATAAAGATGTTTAAAAAATAATAAATGTCCTAAAGCCTTTTGCAGTCTTTTTTCAGAAAAGACTAGACAAGGGGAGAACCCTCATGAGATGTGGTACAAGTGGGGGTCAAATGGGTCCAGAAGGCAGCAGCTGGGGTTGTCAGTGAGCTGTGCGCCCAAGCAGGAGACGTGAACAAAGCATATTCCTGGCTGCCACAGTCCCTCCTGAGAAACGCCCGCAACTACTTCCACAAATTATGTCTTCCCTTGTGTTTCTTGTGGGCTTCTCTTCCTGAGCAGAGTCTTAGAAGAGACCAGTTACTGGGATGAACTACCAGTCTCATCAATGGCCTTGGTCTCAGAGCACAAATGGTACTCTTTCTCCCATTATGCCCTCAAGTTTGCCATCACCTTGGCAGGTCTTGATGCCTTCCCTGGTGATGTGACCCAAACTGTCATCTCTACAGAGTCTGAGGCCTCAGTAATAATGAGCTTTGCAAGCTGGAGTTTCTGCATGTATCAATTGACAGTTACAATGCTGCAAAGATTTACCAGAGTCTCTCAGTGGACCACCTGTTGTTCACACATCCTCTCCCTACCCTGTAGTGTACCAGCATCCCTAGATTCTCTGCTTATCAGGGCCAACTACCCCTGAGAAGATGGTGATTCTTCTTTATATCTGCTGATCCCTGGACACAAGAAATCCAGATTACTCTGGGAGCAGGTCCATAAATTATAGTCCTTACAGTTCTTAGGGCACCAGGAGTTTTAGCCATGAGAGCCCAGAGTTAGAAGATGGGGTGCAATAGCACTTTTGAGTTCTCTTTTGGCCAAGGGGATTAGGGTAGTTTAAGAGGTTTCTGCTTGGCTTTCCCTACCATATAAATGTGAAGGACATGATGCGGAGGTTATTCTGACTGTCTAATACAGCAGTACCAGTTATAAATGACAACTGGTGGGTCCACACATGTGATTTGGATTTGGAAATGGCTCAGCCCTGGGAAATGAAAGGGAAAAAGGCATCATGACTTTTTACTGGGGAGACATTCTTGGGCCCCCTGCTCCTCCTTCTTCTGGTTCTAAAACCTCAGTGGTGATCTTTCCTGCTGCCTGTCCACTTCACCCTGAGGCACACCATGCTCTCTTAATCCTCTGCACAATGCCATGCTGCTCTGGTCCCTGGGTGCCCCTCTGATCTTGCCAGTTGTCCTAGTACCTCCGGGCCCCATGTGTCCATCGACAAGGGGAATGATCTCCCCTGCCCTCTGTGACTGGGAGATGGGAGAGAGGAGTAAGCATCATTTCCCTGCATATTATGAGTCCAGCTGTGTGATCCTCTCTCCTACTATTATCCCTGGCCCGAGCCACAGTGATACCCAGGCTGTTCTTACTAGCATGTGGCCTTGGTGAAAGAGGTGTAGTCTGAGCTCTCCACCGGAGCATAACCCTCCGCTGGCCTTGTGGCCTTTCACAATCCATCCATTCCTGTGAGCCTCTTCCCTCAGCCCTCACTCCTTCCTCTGAGTCTACCAGGAAACTCAGGCACTCATGCTTCAGCAGTGGCTCCTCATTCTTCCAGGCTTCTAAGAGCCACCTCTCAGCGAATTTGACCCCACCCTCTGGGATATTTGCCAAAGTATCAAGTCCTATGTCCTGAGATGCACCCCTAAGTTAATGAATCCTCAAGTATCCAGTCTTACATCTCAGCCCCCTTGACCAAGTACCCTCAGTCCCCCCACTTGTTCCTGCAGGTGCATACTTACTTATGAGGAGTACTTATAGCTCCTTTGGTATATACTCTCCATTCTTTTCAGGCACAGTGACTTCTCAGTTATGTAGGTATTTTACAGTAGTTATAGGTCTGTCATCTAGGAGAATGAGAGGTGTCACCCCTAAAGCAGATGCCCATTAGCTTGTGGGGACAAGGCCTCTGCAGTCTCCCAACATGGGAAATACTAAACCTATCCCTAACCTAACACTAACTCTGCCAGCTCTGAGCAGGGAAGGGAGTTGACTTTTCAGCTCAGGGGTATCCACATCAGTGTCCCCATCCTGTGGTTTACAGCCCCGGGTTTTCTTAGCAGAATGAGCTTTTAAATGTCCTCAGAGCTTTGAGCCTAATTATTAGAACCCCAGTCCTGCTCAGGCATCAAATATTTCACTGTAGGAGATAAAGCCCTCTTTGTAAGCTACCAAAGATACATGAAAGAAATTTATTGAGGGTGAAGGAAAAAATGGAGGAAGCCAGAGAAGGTGGGGCACCTTCAGAAGTTGATGGTGTCTGTAAGACGGTAAACCCCAGTTCAGTGCACAGGAAGCTTGCCTAGGACAGTGCGGAGATCCTCTACCTGCAGTCATGTTTTTAAAAAGTCCCACATCTTGCAGAATGGGCCTGTGTTAGTACCTCTTCTGTGCCAGTTGGCTGGGTACAGCCCTCCAGAGATGTGGTTCAAATAGAGGGGTAGATCTAGAAGGGTAGTATCTGAGGCCGTAGGCCTTGCCCTCCTTCCATCAGCAAGGCTACCACAAACACATTTTCCAGGCTCCCTATTCAGCCCCTGGAAAGCGCTGGTGGGATACTGGTAGGAGACAGGGGTGCCAAGGGATTGTCCTCCCTTTCTTTTACTTTTGACTGACTTTCCACCAGCAGCTGCAGCTCTTTTGTGGTTTCATTTCCCAGGAGACAGCCCCTCTGTCTGTGGCCCCAGAGATTTCTGGGTGACCCCTGTCTTGTTCTGGGCTGCACGAGGGAACTCTGTCTTCTGTGTTTGCAATGGGCTTTGCTGTAGGGGTGTTGTGGGCCTGCCTCATTGTCCCCAGGTTCAGTCACTGTTCTCTCTTTGGCTTCACAGTTTTTCCATTATCTGAATAATCAGTTTCTTTTACTCAATTTCTCATGATTTGAAGAGTTAAAGTGGTTTCTATTTGCCTACTTGAACCCTAACTGATAGAATTAGGAATAAATAATGTAAAACTCCACATCACTTTCATAAAATAATATCTTTTCTCTTTATATCTAGCTTTCAAAAAATACGAATATTATAATTTTCTTGTAATACATTCCTAAATTAATATATTAAACTTATTATCAATTTCAAGGATATTATTTCCTTATAATTTATATTTCTAATTAACATGTATTCAAAATCACAGCAAAAATGAGTTAAGAAAGAACAAAAAAATTAACTTCCATAAAACATGTTTAATTACTTAGAGACATATAATTCTATATTGCTGATCCTGACATTTAAAAAAATTGTTAATTAGTCTAAAACTAAATCAATACACATACATTACAAAATAGAAATGTGTATTAATTTAGATATTTTTCTTCCCTACTTATTGAATTTTCAAACCAATAGGTATGGGTAATAAAATGGTCAATGATGCATTTAAAATTGTTAATGCCTTTTTTAAGGGACTGTCCAGATACAGATTTATCTACCAGATAGACTTGCACTCACCATTTAGACTGAACTATAATGAACACATTTACCTGTATCTTGAACTCTACTGATACGTTTGACTAGACAAGTAACCTTTCTCAGTGTCTCTGATCAGTCTGCATTTTGGGCTTTATCTGTTCAAGACTTGTGCAGTTTAACATCATCTGTGATAAAGAGTTTCTTCAACACACACAAGAAAAGGGAGGGGAGAGAGGAAAAAAGAGAAAATAGAGTCAGTGGACATGGAGATTTTCTTTGCAATTTTACCTTATAAACTTACTTATTTGATACATCAGGGAAAAGTTACATAAATTATTGATTTTACAAATTACCTCAACTCTGTGGTCTTGTCTCCTGGACCTTGGCATCCACCTTGGGGCTCCCTCCCCAGTTTTTTTTTGGCTGTGCCTGAACCCATACGAAGACCTAATCATTTAAGCCCCCCATTGGATTCTAGAGAGTGTGTGTCCCAATTGTCATCTAGCATCTAGTTGGGATGTTTCCCTACTCATATCCTTAATAAATTCTTTATTACAATTGATTCAATATTTGGTAAACGGATTGGTTGTCCCCTGATAAAGGGTAAGAGGATAAGCGTGAAAACCAAGAAGTCTTTGAAGACCTCAGAGAATTTCTACCTCTAGGATAATATTCACAAAGTCTCCTGATACATGAAGCACTTGGAAACTCTTGAATTTTTCTTAAATCAAAAATGTCTAAAAGTTGTTGGGAATACCAACAACTTTTTATTAGGTGGAACCATATGAAATTGCAGATATTTGACAATTTGGGGCCTAAAAAATAGCAATTTCAAAAAGTTCAACAAAATAGGTTCCTAAAAGCTGAAACAAAATCACCTAAGAACATCTGTTGAGCAAGGGAAAATTTACAGACATATGAAATTACCTAAAGTCATTTATAAAATAAAGACAGTCATCAAAAGTCTGTAATCTGTGTGAATTCATAGATTTCCCAAAGCATCAACATTTTCTCTCCACTCCCTGGTGTCCTAGCAGGACTGCAGTGTCCATGTGTCTGTAGAATTACAGCAGACCAACCCAAGTTCAGAGTCCTTTCATACTGACCACTCTGCTTATAGCAACAACGTACCAATTATGCAGAAAGAAGTCTGGGTACTTTTCCTGGTTTATCACCAGCCACTCTTGCAAATTTTAGCAATTCAGTTGTCAGAGCTATCCTTTTGTTCACTTGGAAAGAAAAGGGTATTGACCTGACAATTTCTAAGGTAATTTTCATTCTATAAAAATGATTCATTGTATGATTCTGTTCTTGAGAAGTGCAACTTGCAACCTGTTTCCGCATCTTGAAACATTCTTCTGAACTAAATTCTTAACTTAATTAGGGCACAATTAATTTTGTATGTGATTCCCACAATTATATAAAGCCTGTTAGTCTGACTTTATTACTGTATCATTACAAAAGGTTTCTTTTGTAAATATATAACCTTGAAATGCTTTTTCAAATCGTTTTTTGCTAGATTTTATGCACTTAAACCATACATAAAAACTAGCACACCGATTTGAACAAACACTGCAGGGTTATAAATTTAAGTTTAAGCTGGCTGTCTTGGTCTGTTTCTCTATCCCTCTTATTTGCACAGTTCACTGAGGAACATGTTTCCACCTGCAGCCTACGAAGATGCTGTTCACGTGTCTACACTCACTGGCAGAAGCCTGAAGACCTGACCCGCCTGTAACCAGCACTACCTCGGCCATGGCCAAAGTCCTGGGACTCTGCACTGCCGGGGTCGCTCTGGCCCTCCTGCCGCCACTGTGACTAGGACTCTACTGCTCGAGAATGACCCCGAAATCCAGATGTGCCCATTGCTCCTGCTTCTGCTGGAGGCACCCCAGAAGCAGAAAAAAATCACTTTCACTTCAAACATTTTGTACTCAGACCAGGACTTCCCACTAACAGATGATAACTGGGAGTCAGTTGTCAAGGGAATCTGGGTATGTGGTTTGCTGGCTTCCAGCCTCCTGTTTAGAAAAAAAAAGCATGGAAGGATGGGAATGAATCTGAGAGCCAGTAAGGACCTGATGATTTATCTCTATATCTCTTGAGCATTTATTTTTACCATTGCACCCATGTTAATCTTTCATACACAGAATACAGAAGCACTTCATGCTTTTAACCTAATAAGGCAAGTATTCTTGTACAAATTAATTTGCTCTCAGATAAAGGGGAAATACAAGGACCCAGAAGTTTCCATACTCATCTCTGTGTGATGTTAATTTCTTTTCTAGTTCATTCAATATCCATCTTTTATATTCAGCAAACTAAAGTTTACATTATACTATGAAATACAACCAACAGTCTTTACATAAAAGAGTAGGTGGAAGTGAAAGAAAAAATAAATCAGTTAATGAATATTCAAGGATGCATACATATAACATACATTAAAATTACAAATACATAAACAATATGCAAGCAAGAAAATGTGAATAGATGCTACTATTCTCTTTTCTACAAATGGTTACCTTGCCACACTTGACATTAATAACTATAAAGAGAGGTGCAGAGAGAGACAGACCGACAGAAATGGAAATGGATATGAGATGAAGACCAGAAAGCATAAACACTTAAACATTAAGAGATATTTACTAATCAGTGGCTTGAGAGCCGGTGAACTTTTTTTTTCTTCCCTCCACAAACTAGTTTAAGAATCTGTAAGAATCTGGACCAAAATGAAGCATATAAGCAGATACATGGAGCATTTCTCACACTGTTTCAGAAGATTCACTGACCCTCTGACAGCCATCAACTCACTATACATTTTCTACAATGATCGGCTATTATTTTTCTAACAAGAGAAAAATAAGTAAGATGCTCTTAAGAAGAAAAGGAAAGGCAGCCTACTTGGTAATAGCGAAATTTTCTATACTTCTAGGAAAAGAAAACAACAAAATCTTTCTAAGATTAAAATAGCCACATAATCTCAAAATTATTTTAAAACCTCAGATTATTTTTAAAATGAGTAGATAGTCACTTCCTTTAAACAAGTTCAGGGGACCTATGATCTGTTCATGAGTACTACATCATCTTCATAACATTGTGAATTTTGTTTCTTAGGTAGCGTAAAACCAAACTCAAATAATTCACTCAAAATACTTTATAATAACTCAAAAATATTCCATAAAGATATCATATCTTATTTAGTTTACTGGCTCATTTGGGAAACCATTTTGCATTGCAAATTAGCAAATACATGGAGCCTCAGGTGTGGGAAGAATAAAAACAATGATTTTCTTGTGTATAGTAACATTTTAGTGATTAATATCTGATATACTTAGAGGTATAGTTTCAATTTTCTTTGAAAATGCAGATCAAGCTATTTTGCCAGAGGAGTTTTCTATTCAATATTTCCATTTTCTTCAGATTCTGTAGAAGGCTTTATCACTATGTATCTTCCCAGTATTTCTTCAGCTATGCTCCTTTAATCATCAAATAGAGATTGAATTTATTCAAACTCATACATACTGTATGTAATTCAATTCATTGGTAATGATATTGATGCTACTTAAGAATATTCTATGTCACTAAGTTAAGGGAGAAAGTAATGACCTGAAAGTTAGTATCCAAGGAAAAATTAATCACACATTATTTATTTGATTTAATATGCAATCTTGAATAAGTTAATTGCATTGGCTCTTTACTGTTTTCAAAATATTTCAGGAGGTAGAAAGGAAGATGGAGTGAAATAAAGTGAAGTAAAACTAAAGTTTAATTAGTGTAGGTTTATACTAATTTTAACTTTAGTCAAATACCTAAAATTCAAATAAGAAAAATATCTAATTCAGATAATGCAACTAATTCCTTATAAACCTAGTTTAATAATTTTGTCATTATTAACATTCAGCCTTTTTCCACCTTGAGTTCTACCTCATTTTTTTAGTCTATTACTTGCTTTTCAGGTGTCTGCTTTTAACCAGGAATTGATGTTTCCTCAGGTGTCAAGACAGAAGCTGTTTGTGTTGGTAATAACTCAGTCCTCTTCTGGGGATCACTCAGGAACATGCATAATTCATGAGCAGAGCTTTACAGAAACAAATTCTGCAACAGTATTTCAGGGTCCCCAACATTTCCAATTTTATTACCTCCTTTTATTCCTGAGAATTCTAGAAGGTTACCTTTTGTAAGTTGAGAACCATGTTTCTATATTTTGGCATTAGTTATGGAACCAAACATGACACGTTCCCCAGTGGGTGCAAAGCAAATATTTGCCAGTGTAAAAATTTGAGGAATCTCTACTTAGACCAGTTACCTCAGTGGACCTCTCCATGCAGAAATAATTTTATTGTTTATCTGCACAGATATCTGTTACTGTCTGTCCTTTCTTTGAATTATCTTAGTTGTTATACTGAAGTTCTGAATCTATCACATAGATTAGATTGTACAGCATTGTTAGTATCTTATATAAATTTCTTTCTGGTATGTTAGCCTTCTTTTCTCTAACACAGTTACAGACAGGAATGTTAGCTATGCTCTTCAGTAACCTCCTATAGCACCTAAAACACATTTTCTCATTGAACATAAGGGGAGGAACTGAATAAGGAAGCCAAAGGCATAGGTGATCCCAGATATTTATTCAGCCCATGTTTATTGAACACCTACTTGATGTGAGACACTATGCTTTTGATGTTGGCCTTCAAAGCAGAATAAAACAGAAACACTGACCTCATGGAGCACTGTCTATAGATGCAAACAGGAATTCACACCAAAAGTCAACATTCCAGACAAACAGCTACAAGAGAGGGAAACACAAGATGCAATAGAAAGAATGGGTGACTGTGTGAAAGGCAGAGTAAGAACTTGACAGAGTATGAGGCTAGAGTCTGGCCTTCAGTTCAATAGAGAGTTTATATGATTACTTTTACTTATATAAAATAATCCCTAGCTAATTGGTAATAAGTCCCATTTATGTACATTGTTTTACCAATGTGAAAGAATATTCATTTTTAAAGATTTATCTATACCAAATGCAACAACAGAGTTGAGGACAATTAGAGAACTTTTACATATTAGTTTTCTCATGAAAAGAAAACCTAATAATATAGCTAAAATAGGAGTACATTCTTATTTCAAGAGAAAGTTTATTTATCAATTTGTTTTTAATCCTACCCACAAAGCAGCACAATCCACAGGCTCACATTTACAGCTGTAGATGTGATTCATCTCAGTGACACCCATGTGATGTCAATCTCATTGCAACTTCATCACCCGTATTCATCATTTACGCCAAGTGCTACACTTAGAAGGTAATCCAGTGTCACCTAATTTTAAAATTACCCATTGTATGCTCTCATAACTTAGCAAAATTGTGCCATTTAGTTTCAGTACTGGCTCGAAGTAACAATTGCTTTATGTGAAAACACTAGAAAAAGTTTATAATCCTTATAAGAAACATGTGTAATTTCCTTAATGTTTGGAAATGAGTTTTGAAAATTTTCTGAGCTTTCATTTATAGCCCTGTTTTGGCCAGGCTTTAGACAGACATCTAGAACAGATTCAGTTACAGCTTCATTTGAGAGCTGTCGAAGTTTGGGCTCAAAATTTCCTTTTTAGATTTTTTTCATAAGTGTAGGAACTGTACTCTAACCCATATATCCCTGGCCTTGTCAATCTATAACAACAAAATCAAATTGTCTTTCCTTCATATAAACAAGTTATTAGAGCAAGAGCCTTCCACTAGCTCAATTGGAGAAAACGATCCCTCGTCCATTCTCCGGCTGCATCTGAGAACTGTGTCCTCAGCCCTTCCCTACCCACAGTTTTCTGGTTGCCATTGTGCTGCCGCTTCCAGCTGCCTGGCCCTGGGGGCAGGGGTGGGTTTGTTGGCGCTGACTTCTCAGGATGGATGCTGGTCTTCCCAACACAGCCTCAGGGAGAGGACCAGTTTTTCTCCCATGTGTGCATCACTTCTGACTACGCTTACCGCTCAGCACAGGGGCTCAGGGGCGCCCTGTGGTGGATAAGGTGCAGGTCAATCATCAGCCATTTCAACCTCCTTTCTTAACTGCAGGAGGCTGGAAAGCTGACAACTGCTTTTCACAGACTCCCTTGTAGCAGAGTTATAGATGCACGTGAGTGCCTGCCGATTACGGGCATTCCTGACGGATGCGGTGGACAGAAGTGACACTGTAGCTACTGTAACTGCTGGCTGAGGGTGGTGGCGACCTGGTGGTTCTGGCAGTGGGGTTCCAGCAGCAGAGTTATGGCCTCCAGCTTTGAGGCTGATGAGACCTAGGTCCACCGGATCTCCACTCCATAAGTGAGTTCCTGAGCCCGACGGTGTCAGGAACAACCTCCAGACTGCCCTCATCCTCATGGTGACACTGGTAGTAGCTCTTCTAGGGGACCAGCTAAGCAGCATGTTTTGGGGACTCATTCCTGAACGCTCAGCCTATAGTTCTTATGACAACTTCCTGTTTTAAACCTCTTTCTCCTTAAAAATAACTAGAATGGTTCTGTTTCCTGCAACTGAACTATGACAGATATTCATTAGGAGTCTTGCTCATGGCTGCCCAAACCTGGCTGCCTCAGAGACTTTTTCTGCTTTTTTTCACTAGTTTGCAGCTGTTGGCATCATCGATGAATTGTATATTCACTTAGTAACCTTATTCCCAAGCTGCTTTCACTGGTGAGGAACAGTTGAATATCATCACTGAAATAGTTCTGGGACACGTAAAATCTCATAATCAGGGACCTATTAGTTCCAGGTTATAAAGAGAAAAGGAAACCTGCTACTTCAACCTACCACAGTTCCAAAAACCTATTTCATTAATTGTCCTAGAAATAACCCCCCCATAGCTCTCAATGGCAGCATAAATTCCCTTCAGTTGAAACCCAACTGCCCACTCACAAGTTTTCCTATATCCTCAAGATAATCATGATAGAAACTGACATGCACACACTTCTTAAATGAAAAGTATCCATTTTTCTTAGTCTCTGTTTCCTTTATACTCATAATTATCATATCTTGACAAACTGGAATTATAACCTTGTGCCTGATGGTTGGCAAAATCCTAAGCCACAAAAATTTAGTTCCTACTCACCCAACAAAAGTGGGGCTTTCTTATATACACACTTATTCTTCCGTGTTTTCCATGATTTAAGAAGCTACCTATTTTTTAAAGACCTAAACACATTAGCTAATGTTAAAAACAATTTTTGTTTCTCTGAACATTTTCACTTTGGTCTTTTACTAAGTTTATTTTAGATAAAATAATGTACTCTCTTTGTACATTGAATGGTACTATGATTCACTTACATACACAGCCACTTTCAGATTTTGACTCCCCAAAACTCTCAGATCATTTAGTTCACTTAATTAATGTAGTACCTGGTACATTTGAATATTTACTATTTTAACTTTCCAATGGAATTGTTTTAAGTTTTTATTTATTGATATGTTAGCTACTCAGATCTTGATGTTGTGTATGGAGAAAACCTAGTATACCCATTTATTTATTGTGATAGATTGAAGATGCTGACAGATGGACGCTAATTCCCCATCCCCTGAAACCAGGGTGCCTTGTGACTTACTTGTCAATGGAATGCAGAGAAAGTGGTGTCTTGTGAATCTGGGGCCACATCACAAACAGACTTGTAGGAGGACTTGTTTTTTGTACATCCTCTTGGAAGCCAGCTGTCATGAAGGAGCGCAATGACTCTGAACTACCGTGATGTGACAAGCACAAGTGGAGATTCTCTAAAGGATGAGACAACAAGTGGAGGGTGGGGGTCAGAGAGAGAGAGAATGAGAGAGACATTGAGAGAGAGAGAGAGAGATGCACACACACAGAAACCAAAGAGTTCTGAGGCTCAGAGATGCGAGTGAAGCAGCCATCTTGGGAGAGGACCCTATTGCCCCAGCTGATTCCTTCAGGATCAAAGGTCAACTGTGCAAATAATCCCATCTCATACTTCTGACCCCTGAAATTGTAAACAAAATAAGATGGATGTTTCAAGCGCTAAACATTGGGATGATTTGTTATTCAACAATAGAGGAATAATATATTCATTCATTCAATAAATACATTCAAAATATTACTGCATTCTGGGTAATACAAAAATGACCATGTCAAAATACAGCAAAATCCCTAGTCTAAAATGAATATACTGACACCCTAGTACTGACAATAATAATAGGTAAAGAAATGGTTACACAGTTGTCTGCTAAGAGCAATATTAGAGAAATGTACAGAGTATAATAGGAGAAGAGATGAAAACAGATCTTGTAAGTGGGAGGTGGGGATGAGGTGAAGAATCAGAGAAAGAGACAGTCAGATTAACCTTTGTGTGTTTTTTTTTTCTGGTATGTTTCTGGTTTTGTTTTGTTTTGTTTTCTAATTCCTTCCAATTTTATTGAGATATAACTGCCATACAGCACTATATAAGTTTAAGGTGTGCAGCATAATGATTTGACTTACAAACATCATGAAATGATGACCACAATAAGTTTAGTGAACATCCATCATCTCATATACAAAAGTAAAGAAATAGAATTATTTTCCTCATGATAACTCTTAAGATTTACTCTCTTAACGACTTTCATATATAATGTACACCAGTGTTAATTACATTTATCATGTTGCACATTACATCCCTAGTACTTACTTATCTTATTTCAGGAAGTTTGTAACTTTTGATCACCTTCATCCAATTTGCCCTCCCCCCAGCTCCTGCCTCTGGTAACCACAAATCTGATCTCTTTTTCTATGAGTTTGTTTGTTTGTGTTTTTGAAGTATAATTGACCTACAACACTATGTTAATTCCTGGTACACAACATAGTGATTCAATACTTCTATACATTTCAAAATGATCACAATGATAAGTCTAGTTATCATCTGTTGCCATACACAAATATTATGTGATTATTGATTATATTCCCCACACTGTACTTTTCACACTATGACTCATTTATTTTGTTTTTGTTTTGTTTTTATTTTTTTAACATCTTTATTGGAGTATAATTGCTTTACAATGGTGTGTTAGTTTCTGTTTTAAAACAAAGTGAATCAGTCATACATATACACATGTTCCCATATCTCTTCCCTCTTGTGTCTCACTCCCTCCCACCCTCCCTATCCCACGCCTTTAGGTGGTCACAAAGCACCAAGCTGATCTCCCTGTGCTATGCGGCTGCTTCCCACTAGCTATCTATTCTATGTTTGATAGTGTATATATGTCCACGCCACTCTCTTACTTTGTCACAGCCTACCCTCCCCCCTCCCCATATCCTCAAGTCCATTCTCTAGTAGGTCTGCATCTCCATTCTTGTCTTACCCCTAGGGTCTTTAAAGTTTGTACCTCTTAACCTCTCTCACATTTCTTTCACCCATTATCCTTCTCCCCTCTGGCAATCACCTGTTTGTTCTTTGTACCTATAACTCTGTCTGTTTAGTTATGTTTGCTCATTTTTTCTTATTTTTCAGATTTCACATGTAAGTGAAATCATACAGTATTTTTCTTTCTCTCCCTTATTTAACTTATCAAGATACCCACTAGGTCCATTCATGTTATTGTAAATGACAAGATTTCATTCTTTTTCATGGTTGAATAATATTCCATTGTGTATATCTTCTTTATACATTCACCTATTGATGGGCATTTAGGTTGCTTCCATATCTAGACTATTGTAAATAATGCTGCAATGAATATAAGGGTGCATATATCTTTTCTAATTAGTGTTTTTGTTTTCTTTGAATAAATAACCAGGAGTGGAATTGCTGGAACTATTCTAAGTTTTTGAGGAATTTCCATACTTTTTTCCATAGTGGCTGCATCAATTTACATTCCCACCAATAGTGCATGAAGATACCCTTTTCTCCACATTCTCATCAACACTTGTTATTTGTTGTCTTGTTAATGATAGCCATTCTGACAGATGTGAGGTGATATCTCATTGTGGTTTTGATTTGCATTTCTCTGGTGATTCGCGATATTTAGCACTTTTTATGTGCCTGTTGGCCATCTGCATGTCTTCTTTGGAAAAATGTCTATTCAGATCCTCTGCCTATTTTTTTTTTTTTTTTTGGTGGTATGAGGGCTTCTCACCGTTGTGGCCTCTGCTGTTGCAGAGGACAGGCTCCAGATATGCAGGCTTAGTGGCCATGGCTCACGGGCCCAGCCACCCCGTGGCATGTGGGATCTTCCCAGACCGGGGCACGAACCCGTGTCCCCTTCATTGGCAGGCAGACCCTCAATCACTGTGCCACCAGGGAAGCCCCCCTGCCTATTTTTTAATTGTTTTTTTTTTTTTTTTTTGCTGGTGGTTATCTTTTTTTTTTTTTTTTAATGTTGAGTAGTATGAGTTATTTGTATACTTTGGATATTAACCACTTATCAGATATATTGCTTGAAAATATCTTTTCCCATTCAGTAGGTGGCTTTTTGTGTGTGTGTGTGTATAGTTTCCTTCCTTGTGAAAAAACATTTTAGCTTGATGTAGTCCCATTTGTTTATTTTCACTTTTGTTTCCCTTGCCTGAGGAGACAGATCCATAAAATACTATTAAGACAAATGTCAAAGAGCTACTGCCTATATTTTATTCTAGGATGTTTATGGTTTCCAGTCTTACATTTAAGTCTTTAATATATTTTAAGTGTACCTTTGTATATGGTGTGAGAAAGTAGTCCAGTTTTGTTCTTTTATATGTGGCTGTCCAGTTTTCCCAACACCATTTATTGACATTGAAGAGAATGCCTTTTCCTCATTGTATATGCTAGTCTCCTTTATTATAGATTAATGGGCCATAAGTGTGTGGGTTCATTTCTGGGCTCTCTATTTGTTCCATTCATCTATGTGTCTGGTTTTTTGTGCCAGTGCCATACTGTTTTGATTACTGTAACTTTGTAATATAGTTTGAAATCAGGGCTTATGATACCTCCAGATGTGTTCTTTTCTCTTAAGATTATTTTGGCTATTCAGAGACTTTTGTATTTCAATAAAAAGTTTAGAATTATTTTTTCTGCTTCTGTGAAAAATGCCACTGGTATTTTGCTAGGGACTGCATTGAATCTGTTGATTGCCTTGAATAGTATGGTCATCTTAACAATATTAATTCTTTTAATCTATGAACATGGTATATCTTTCCATCTGTTTGTGTTGTCTTCAATTTCTTTCATCAGTGTCCTGTAGGTTTCTGAGTACATATCTTCTACCTCCTTAGGTAGTTTTACTCCTAGGTATTATATTCTTTTTTATGAGATTGTAAATGAGATTGTTTTCTTAATTTCTCTTTCTGATATTTTGTTTTTAGTGCATAGAAATGAATTGATTTCTGTATATTAATTTTTTATCCTGCAACTTTACCAAATTTGTTAATGAGTTCTAGTAGTGTTTTGGTGGCTTCTGGGCTCTTGCATATTAATGGGAATCCTTTATATAGATAAAGGAGGCAGTGACACTTTAGGGACAGGGGATAGCCTAAAAAGGGAAAATAACACATGCTTCACTGTTGTATCAGTGAGATGGTTTTGTATATGTACACAGCATTATGTGTACAGGGGGAATGGTGGGAGCAGAGTTTGAAAGAACAGAAAATGTGATAATTATGAAGGACCTTGGGGACCATAAATAGAATCCTGTAGGTAACAGAGAGTTCTTAAAGGATTTTAAAAGCAGTCTAACCACTATAACAAATAGATCCCCAAATATTTGACAGTTCAACCACAAGTATATTTCTTGCTCACTTGAAAAGACCATTTCCTCCAAGGCAGAGCTAACTTAACTAGGGTTGAGAAGACAGCAGTGGGGTGGTGCTCTGTTCCACAGTCCTCACAGACCCACAGTGATGTAAGTTCAATTTCCTGAACACATTATGTAAAGGTCAGTATGGGAGTCAAACATAGCAGTCAGAAAAGAAAGAGTATGGTGAATCAAATCTGCAATTCCTTGTGAGCCATGCCAGGAAAGGCACATATCACTTCTACCCACCACCCACATTTCCCTGGTTGGAGGTCAGTTGTAGGACCACCTGTAACCAAAGAGGGTCTGGAAAATGTAGTCTAGCCAGATGCCCTTTTATGACCAGCCTCTTTCATAAGGGTAAAATCAACTAATTAAATGTGGAGAAGTGTGACAAGAAAAATGTTCAGCATGACAGAGTCTCATTTGGGCAATTTTATGGGTACTTATGTTTTTTAATTAGAAAAAAAATACAGAAAGGAAATATCATCCACAGGTTTTACTTTGATTGGATGATGTTAACAACAGCAAAAGGTTCTATCACATCTCAATTTTTCTTTCAGGTAAGAAACCTCAAGCTTTGAGGGGTAAAGTAAATTCTCTAAGATTATTAATGCTATTAAATGACAGGTCAGGGATCCAAGACCTATTTCGTTTTATAGCTCACATCTTTCACTACAAATACAACATCTACATTAGAATATTCAGAAAATAACTATAAACTATAAAGCTCAAGAAACTCTGGATATAAATTTGCATGTCATGAGAGCACAGAGAATATTTGAAACTGGGCTTATTTCTGAACTTGCTGATGGACAGTGTACAGATAAATAAGGTGACCAAAGAAAATCTGCTAAGATGAGTCTCTTAGTCCTGGGCCTGGACCACAGCTACACTGTGGCCTGGGTGAAGAAGAAGCTGACAAGACACATAGGAACCACTGGCCTTTATGCAAATGAACCTATCTACGAAACAGAAACTGACTCACAGACATAGAGAACAGATTTGTGGTTGCCAAAGGGGAGAGGGAATGAGGGAGAGAAGTATTGGAAGTTTGGGATTAGCCGATGCAAACTATTTTATATAGGATGGATAAACAACAAGGTCGTTGCATAGCACAGGGAACTATTGATATATTCAATTTCCTGAGATAAACCATAATGGAAAAGAACATAAAAAAGGATGTATATAACTGAATCACTTTGCTGTATAGCAGAAATTAACACAATGTAATAAATCAACTATACTTCAATAAAAAAATCACAGAAATTAAAAAAAAAAAGAACCATTGGCCTTTGAAATCTGAGAGAGGAGTCAGAGGAGCCTCTAAATTTGGGAAACCCAATGCTATCATTTCTAAACCAAGGGGGCCCTGGGAGGTGGGAAGATAACATTCTCCATAAATGTAGCTCTCAAATCCCCAAGTCAGAGTGTAAGTTAATGACCAACTAGGAATATTGAAAACAAAGAGCTCAACTATTTCCACAAAAGTCATTCCTGTCCTAGCAAAGAGTTTTCCCTGAGCACTAAAACATGCCCACAATATTTATGTCTTATTGCTTCCTCTTACATCAGATTAACTACCAAATAATATCATGTTTGCCTTGTAAGCTTCCACTGTCTTTCCATGTAGGGTATGACCGAGACCACTGTCTGTTCACAAAGCCTGTGTCCTCTCCTTCCCGAGCCCACAGTGTGGCTGTGTTCCCAGACTCCTTGCATGTGGCTGAGTGCCCTGTAAGCCAACATGATACAAGGTACTTTCAAACCTGGCCCATAAATAACTTCTAACTTTATGTGTAGTATCTCCCTTTGTGATCTTCCTCCATTCACTAACCTTACATATCTGATTCCAAGATCCTAGAGGATGTCAGAGCTCCAACAAGAAAAGAGTTATGTAAACAATCTACTGAAATATAAACAAGAAACACACTCTTATGCAATGACATCGAGGGCTGTTTGTTACAACAACTAATGTTGCCTTAATTAAACATAGAAAAGATGGTGAAAATTCTTGTAGCACAGATATGAAGGCAGATGGGATTTTTAAATAGATTGAACATGTCACATTGTAAGTTCTGTGGGTTTTAGCCATTTATTATATTCCCAAATTTAGGCATCTGTACTTACAATCTGCCCTCCTAGCCTAACCAACTCTGCAGAAAACATTGAAGTGGAGATCAGGGGAGCACAAAGCCATGGATAAGAGAAAGGAATATGAGAGGTGAGAAGAGAAGGGGGGCAGTGGCACAAAAGCCAAGGAAGAGTAGGACTTGAAGGAGATAAGAGTAACCCCCAGAGTCAAATACCACAGTATAACAGGTAGGTAAAAAAACTTGATATTACCAGTTGAAGTCATGAGTGCCAAAACAATCAATGCAGAAAATACTTAGTACTTAGGGTGTGCCAGAGAGCTGAGGGAGATAAGGACTGAACTTCTTAGAGATTGCATTCTAGAGGAGTGGCTATTAATGAGAGCTTAGTTGAGGTAGATTACATTTGATTGTGGATTTATTGAGCACAAAAGATGTGAACACAGCAGCATAAAGGGATAAAGGGTGATGGGGTAGACAGAGTGTATAAGCTGATAAAAATCCAGGTACTCAGAGCACGCTGAAGGAAGAAGAGTGATATGAGGTGAGGTCAGAGATAAGAGATGGGCCAGATCACACAGAACTCTGTAAATCAGAATAAGGATTGGGGGCATTTGCAAGTATGATAAGAAACCATTAGAGGGCTTAAATTATTCCTTTTTTCTTTAAATACTTATCTTTCTTGACTTTCACACTTTTTAGTAATATTGGTCAGTTATTTTTAAGAAGTCTCTTGATTTGGGCTTATTTGATGTTTCCTCATGATTAAATTTAGGTTATTCATTTTTGGCAAGAACACTACAAAATGACATGATTCCCTGAGGAGACAGAGGCAACAAATGGAAAGTCCATGAGGTCATAATGTCTTAGTGCTGGTGATGTCAGCTTTGATTACCTGTTTAGATGATGTCACAACCTAGTCCAAGCAAGAGACAGAAAATATATAATAATCTGATCAGGGAGAGTTTATTATGGAGGATTATTAACTAATGGCAAATTGGAGTAATTGGAGTTTGCCAATAAGAGAGAATGTTAAAGAACAGAGGAACAACAGATACAGGGGCAGCCACCACTCTTAGTACTTATGAAGTGCTTAGGGCTCAGTGCTGATACAGAGCACCCAAGGGAGGAGCAGATCTGGTGATGACCCTTTCCAGGGGTGAGACAGAGGCCTATTTGGAGAAGATATGGTTGTGTCCTTACTAAGGTCTGTACTGATGGTGCACTCTGGAATATGCCTTTTGGTGTTCCAGAGGAAGCTGCCCACAGGGAGGTGCTACACAGTGGAACTTATGCACAGCCACCTGAGAGGGTTTGGGAGACCCTACATGGGTGATGCCAGGCCAGTGACACTTACAGAGAAACCAGTTGAGGGAGTAGAGGTGATGCTGGCCTCTGTAAGCTGCAGGAGCCATGCAGGGACACACCAGAGGAAGAGCACCATGAGAACAGAGCCAGATGAGCAGGCATCCCACCCTGCCAGCCACCAAGGAGAAACATGATAGCACACAGCTAGGATCTCAGGGCAGCTGATGAAGCTGCCTGAAGGAATCAATAGCAGAATAACTGAGGCAGAAGAACGGATAAGTGACCTGGAAGACAGAATGGTGGAATTCACTCCTCTGGAACATAACAAAGAAAAAAGAATGAAAAGAAATGAGAACAGCCTAAGAGACTTCTGGGACAACATTAAACACAACAACATTTGCATTATAAGGTTCCCAGAAGGAGAAGAGAGAGAGAAAGGACCAGAGAAAATATTTGAAGAGATCATAGTTGAAAACTTCCCTAACATAGGAAAGGAAATAGCCACCGAAGTCCAGGAAGCACAGAGAGTCCCATATATACATATTTCCTTGGATAAAGCCAAGGAAAAACACGCCGAGACACATAGTAATCAAATTGGCAAAAATTAAATACAAAGAAAAATTATTGAAAGCAGAAAGGGAAAAATGACAAATAACATACAAGGGAACTCCCATAAGGTTAACAGCTGATTTCTCAGCAGAAACTCTACAACCCAGAAGGGAGTGGCATGATATACTTAAAGTGATGAAAGGGAAGAACCTACAACCAAGATTACTCTACCTAGCAAGGATCTAATTCAGATTTGATGAAGAAATCAAAAGCTTTAAGGACAAGCAAGAGCTAAGAGAATCCAGCACCACCAAACTGGCTTTACAACAAATGCTAAAGGAACTTCTTTAAGTGGGAAGCACAAGAGAAGAAGAGGACCTACAAAAACAAATCCAAAACAATTAAGAAAATGGTCATAGGAACATACATATCAATAATTACCTTAAATGAGAATGGATCAAATGCTCCAACCAAAAGACACAGGCTTGCTGATTGGATACAAAAACAAAACCCATATATATGCTGTCTAAACATAGGAAGAACACTCTTTGACATAAATCACAGCAAGATCTTTTTTGACCCACCTCCTAGAGTAATGGAAATTAAAACAAAAATAAACAAGTGGGACCTAATGAAACTTCAAAGCTTTTGCACAGCAAAGGAAACCATAAACAAGACCAAAAGACAACCCCAGAATGGGAGAAAATATTTGCAAATGAATAACAGACAAAGGATTAATCTCCAAAATATATAAACAGCTCATGCAGCTCAATATTAAAAAAACAAACAACCTAATCCAAAAATGGGCAGAAGACCTAAATAGACATTTCTCCAAAGAAGATATGCAGATGGCCAAGAAGCACATGAAAAGCTGCTCAACATCACTAATTATTAGAGAAATGCAAATCAAAACTACAATGAGGTATCACCTCTCACCAATTAGAATGGACATCATCAGAAAATCTACAAACAACAAATGCTGGAGAGGGTGTGGAGAAAAGGGAACCCTCTTGCCCTGTTGGTGGGAATGTAGATTGATACAGCCACTATGGAGAACAGTATGGATGTTCCTTAAAAAACGAAAACTAAAATTACCATATGATCCAGCAATCCCAGTTCTGGGCATATACCCAGAGAAAACCATAATTCAAAAAGACACATGCACCCCAATGTTCATTGCAGCATTATTTACAATAGCCAGGTCATGGAAGCAACCTACATGTCCATCAACAGATGAATGGGTAAAGAAGAATTGGTACATATATACAATGGAATATTACTCAGCCATAAAAAGGAATGAAATTGGGTCATTTGTTGAGATGTGGATGGATATAGAGACTGTCATTCAGAGTGAAGTAAGAAAGAGAAAAACAAATATTGTATATTAACACATGTATGTGGAACCTAGAAAAATGGTACAGATGAAATGGTTTGCAGGGCAGAAGTTGAGACACAGATGTAGAGAACAAACATATGGATACAAAAGGGGGAAAGCTGCGGGACGGTGGGGGTGGTGTGTGATGAATTGGGTGATTGGGACTGATATGTATACACTGATGTGTATAAAAGTGATGAATAAGAACCTGCTGTATAAAAAATAAATTAAATTTAATTTAATAAAACAGATTAATAGCAGTTTATCTTATATTAACTACCTACTCAGTTAAAGTTTTTTAAAAATGTATAGGAAAAATACTAAGGGAAGAAAGTATCCCAACACTATGTAAAGGGTCCAAAATTAAAATTATTTTGTACATAATTTGTACATATTTTGTTATATTTAAGCATTTAATAATTTTAAGGCTATTGAAAGTGATATATTTTATGATTTTATTTTTAACTGCCTGTTGCTTATATATAGAAATACAATTGATTTTGTGTATATTGCTCTTATATTCCACAACACTCCTAAACTCATTTTTAAGATCTAGTAGGATTTTTGTAATTTCTATATAACTGACTACATTACCTGCAAAAAAGGCAGATTTACTTCTTACTTTCAAATGTAATTTTTTTTTTTTTTTTTTTTTTGGTATGCGTGCCTCTCACTGCTGTGGCCTCTCCTGTTGTAGAGCACAGGCTCTGGATGCGCAGGCTCAGTGGCCATGGCTCACGGGACTAGCTGCTCTGTGGCATGTGGGATCCTCCCAGACCGGGGCACGAACCCGTGTCCCCTGCATTGGCAGGCAGACTCTCAACCACTGTGCCACCAGGGAAGCCCTAAATGTATTTTATTGAACTTACATATATACTGTATTTTATGGTAAATTATGTTGGTTTTTCAAATGTTAAACTGATTCTGAACTACTGTGATAAACCTCAAAAGATAATATAATACATTAAGCTTTTGATATATTTTAATATGATTTGTTAAGATTTTGCTTTACAATTACATCTATGAACATGAAAAATAAAATAAAGTAGAAGAAAGTATAAATTCTAAACTGTAAACTGTAAAACTCGCTTATATTGTGGGCATTGATTTTCAGCCTTTCACCATGAGCATAGCTCTTATTTTTAAAGTGTTTCATGAGAATCAATGGACCAATGTCTACAAAGCCACCATAAACCTGAGGACTTGTTTGTTGTTTACAGTGAGTCTGTGATCTTTCCATGCATTCTCAACTATTTGGCTGTTCCTGGGAGGTTTCTGGATCAAAATTTGTGCAACCTGCTCTAAACTGTTTAGAGGTGAAAACTACTACTTCATAGTAGGTGCTAAAGCAGTCACGGATATTCCATAAAGTTCTCCATGACAGACATCACTTGTTGCCTTGAAGATTTTCATGCAGGAAAAAAACATAAAACAAACACCACGACCAACATAAAACCCTAGTGCAGGGATCGCCCATGTGTGGCAGCCCCTCTCTCAGCTCTCCTCTGCCAGGACACCTGCTGACACAGTGACCCGCTTCCTCACACTGAGTAGTGCTGTGATAGCAGAAGCATTCTTGGTACAGCCATTGCTACTATATTTTCCCACAACAATTGGATTGAATAAGTAATTTAAATGAAAGTAAATTTGCCAATCATGCTTGAGATCAATGGTTCTCAGTCTTGTCCACATGCTAGAAGCACCTGACAGTCACCTGTCAACCTTGTCTGCCGGACTTCAGTGCTCCAGGCTGTGGCCTGGGCGTCACTGTATTTTAAAATTCCCTGGGTGAGTCTAATATGTAGCCTGAAAAGCCTGAGATGGACTTCCCCAGTAAACACAGCCTGTGCTAACCTTCATTCAAAGAACTTTAATTCTTCTCCCTACTGCCACTGCAGCTGCTCCTGCAGTGCAAAGACTTTGCTTCTCCCACAAGACATGGTTCCTGCCAGCAACCGTGACACTGCCTCAGAAGACATGGAGAAGTTCCCCAGTTGTGAGGGCCCTCACAGAGGTGGGTGACAGAATGAAAACCTCCTGGCCTTTGCACACACTGTTTCTAAAGTTATTTTTTACATTAATTAGTCTATATTAGTGTTTCTTTACATACATAAAAATCTGGCTCCTTATTAACAGAAAGTAGAGATACCACCTAGTCTTCCCTTCATTTTACAGAAAAAAAACATATTAAATATCAGAGCTATTGATGATTTGTCAAAGGTAATAAACTTGACAGTGGCAAACCTTAGTTAAGAATTCAGTCCCCTTCTCTTAATCCCAGGATGGTGGTTTTCTAGGCTAAATATTTCTTTTCTTTTTTCCTTTTTTAAAATTTCTTTTCTTTTTTCCTTTTTTTAATTTAAGTATTGTTGACATAAAATATTATGTATAAGTTACAAGTGTACTAGTGATTCACAATTTTAAAGATTATAATCCACTTATAAAATATTGGCTATGTTTGCTGCATTATACAATATATCCCTGTAGCTTATTTTATATATAATAGTTTGTACCTCTTAATCCTCTATCCCTATATCACCCCTCCCCTCTTTCCCTCTCCCCACTGGTAACCACTGGTTTGTTCTCTATATCTGTCTGTTTCTTTTTGTTATATTCACTAGCTTGTTGTATTTTTTAGGTTCCACATATAAGTGATATCATACAGTATTTGCCTTTCTCTGTCTCATGTATTTCATTTAACATGATACCCTCCAATTCCATCCATGCCAGGGCAAATTGCAAATAGCCAAAACAATCTTGAGAAAGAAAAATGGAGCTAGAGGAAGCAGGCTCCCTGACTTCAGACTATACTACAAAGCTACAGTAATCAAAAGAGTATGGTACTGGCACAAAAACAGACACATAGATCCATGGAACAAGTTAGAAAGCCCAGAAATAATCCCATGTACCAGGACTTCCCTGGTGACACAGTGGTTAAGAATCCATCTGCCAATGTGGGGAACATGGGTTTGATCCCTGTTCTGGGAAGATCCCACATGCTGCAGAGCAACTAAGCCTGTGCACCACAACTACTGAGCCTGATCTCTAGAGCCCATGAGTCACAACTACTGAGCCTGTGTGCCACAACTACTGAAACCCATGAGCTTAGAGCCCATACTCCTCAACAAGAGAAGCCACCACAATGAGAAGGCCACACACCGCAGTGGAGAGTAGACCCCGCTCGCTGCAACTAGAGAAAACCCGCATGCAGCAACGTAGACCCAATGCAGCCAAAAATAAAAATAAAACCCACGCAATTATGGTCAATTAATCTATGACAAAGGAGACAAGAATATACAATGGAGAAAAGTCAGTCAGAAAAGTCAGTCTCTTCAGTAAGTGGTTCTGGGAAAACTGAACAGCTACATGGAATTAGAACATTCTCTAACACCAACATAAAAAAAAAAAAAAACCCTCAAAATGGATTAAAGACCTAAATGTAAGCCCAGATACTATAAAACTCCTAGAAGAAAATACAGGCAGAACACTCTTTGACATAAATCGTAGCAATATTTTTTAGATCTGTCTCTTAAAGCAAAGGAAATAAAAGCAAAAATAAACAAATGGGATCTAATTAAACTTAAAAGCTTTTGCACACCATAGGTTAAATATTTCTTAAAACTACATTAGCCATCATTGTTTATTGCAAATAGAAAAACTAAACCAGAAGTCACTTTTATTATAGTCTGATACAATCTTCAGACAAATAGTAACAAACACCACTTGCTAATTTAGCAAGACGATCCTAAGTTAAAAAGTGATCTAGGGCTTCCCTGGTGGCGCAGTGGTTGGGAGTCTGCCTACCAATGCAGGGGACGCAGGTTCGCTCCCTGGTCTGGGAGGATCCCACATGCCGCGGAGCGGCTGGGCCCGTGAGCCACAATTACTGAGCCTGCGCGTCTGGAGCCTATGCTCTGCAACAAGAAAGGCCGCGATAGTGGGAGGCCCGCACACCGTGAAGAAGAGTGACCCCCGCTTGCAGCAATTGGAGAAAGCCCTCACGCAGAAACGAAGACTCAGCACAGCCATAAATAAATGGATGAATTGATTGAAAAAAAAAAAAGTGATCTAGTCAGAAGGTTTATTTTCTTTCCCCAAAATACTGACTTGCAGTACTAATGAGAACAGGAAAGTTGTACCATTGCCCTTGTTGTTAATTTCCCATGTCTCATTGAGACTCTTTCTTTTGAACTTTGCCAAATTTCTCTGAACTTCTAAGTTTACTGAGACACAGTCCTCATCTCCAGAACACATTGTCTCATACTACTAAATAATTTGCCCTGGAAAATAATAATGATACTCTTGCTAATAATTGGCTGCATGAATTCAGCAAAGACTAGAGACGTGATAGATCTGAAAACATAAAACAAGAATAAATCCAAACTTAGGGAACTATTGGGGATGGTACAACTTAACTATTTTATTAGTATTCAAATTACAAGTGTCTTTTCATGTAAAACTAAAGCCATTGAAATAAATACCAAAAAATAATGGATTGATTTTTAAAAGGCATCCTTAGGAGAAATTTATTATAGTAAGACTTCCATGATGACAAAACTTACAACCATATCACGAAGTTCAAATTATATTCAGAGTTTAATATCAATGTACAACAAAAGCTGGACATAAAACAGTCAGTGCATGAGACACTAATAAATGTTAACCTTCTGTAAGATCATCATATTAAAATTGTCATTGTAGTCATAAATAAGTATTCTGTAAATAAGTATGCTTTCTGTACAAGGTTAGATTTCTTGTTTAAAACTGTTAACAATAACTTTATAGTGACAATATTAACACTGAAGTGAAAATCTTTATTATTCTTCAGATGTTTCAAACCTAGATTTAGGCCCATCCATCCAGCATTGCTGATAGGCAGACAAAATATAAAAACATACTTAAAGAATAGCAATAATATATAATAATAACAATAATATATATGATGTCAAAAAACCTGCCTTGGATATTTATTTTTAATGAAAATTTGTAGATAAGTAGGTGGAGAGGAGAAAAAAATGATTAAAATTAGATACAAAAGAATAATGATTTCAATAAATTTTCATGTTTGGGAGGTAGTATGGTATAATCAAAGGAAAAACTTAGCTCTCTCATTAGCTAGCACTATAGTCTTAAACAAATCTTAATATTTGGGAAATATATGTACTTCATCAAGGGTATGAAATGCAGCTTAATGCAGTATGAATTTGCAGGATGAATAGAAAGACTTCCTGTCCTTTCAAATATTGAAATATCAAGTTGTTGTAGTGTTTGCTGTTTCAAAATGCTGTGTTTTCTCTTTTGCATTAAACTTTGCCTTATCCTTGGCAGCCCTTCTTGAAAAAATGAAAGTTCTCTGCATAAGCCAGGAATTCAACTTATGCATGCTTCCAGACAGGAAGTGATTCCTGGGTGGAAAATTTCCTCAAGGAATACAGAATGAGAATACCACACCTCCAAAGAAGGAAAGAAAATCTAAAAATGGAAAAATATATTAAAAAGAAGATGGAGAATATCTAAGACATCTCTAGTAATTTTGTCCAGGACATACTTATTCTTCAGAAAGCATGTTGCTTGAGGTGGAGAATATGTTCTTTGCTGCGGTTTAGTTGAGGTTATTCTAGAATTGAGTTAAGCAGAAACCAGATCGTGTTCTGAACATATTTGAATATGTGATATTCAGCTCTATTAATTTCATTAAAATATATTGACTTTAAAATTAAAGCAACTATATTTCATCTAAAGGAAAGACATTGTTTTTTGAGTTTTATTTTATTTATTTACTTATCATTTTATATATATATGTATTTAGTTAGTTAGTTAGTTATATAGCAGGTTCTTATTAGTCATCCATTTTATACACATCAGTGTATGCATGTCAATCCCAATCTCCCGGAAAGACATATTTTAAGAAGGAAGTAAAGCATACAAATATATATGGACAGATAAAAAAATTAGTTAAAAGTAGAAACAGAAAAAAATGTCTACCTTGAAACATTTTCTCACCATTTAAAAATCTTCTGCTATTACCATATTTCTGAGATAATAGACCTCCTCAGAATACGATTTCAAAGAGATAAAAAGTCATTAACCCTTTATTATAACACTGTCAACCTTATTGAAACCCATATCCTTATTTTAAATAAACTTGGCCCTATACATTTTCAACCTGTGAAATAATAAAGCAGCATGTAAAAGTGATGCAGCAGCATCTAAAAAGAAGCTGGAACCTGTGCTACTCAAGTTAGCAAGACAAGAATATCACCAACACCCACAGAAGCGTTGGGGGTAAGGTTGTGGTATATAGCACATCCCACTTCTGAAATTTTGATATAAATGCTATATTATTTCAAACAGAGAACCTCAGGAATCAGGAAGTTTAGGTTGGAATATCTGCTCTAAAGGTCACTGTGGGGTCTGCAAATGTGAATATATATGAGTGACATGATTTGGGGACCAGTACATAGGAGTTTGCAAATACTAATCATATGTGTGCACTTTGTAACAATTTACAACACTAAGACTTACCTGGAAAATCTTGATAATCTAAGGATGCTGCCAAAACATCTACTTTGAATATTTGTTTTTAACAGAGATGGGTAGATTCAAAACAAGACAAAGAGGATAAATGAGTGGGTATTTCAATAAAAGTTCATGTTTCCAAGATAGTATGGTCCAAGTGAAAGGAAAAAAAAAAGTCAGCTTTGTCATTATTTAACAGTGCAATATAAAGTGGAATGCCTCATTTGGGAAAATCTGTGCTGTAACTATGACATAAACAACTCAAAATGATTTAGCCCTTCTCTGTGATGCCTTGCCCTGAAAAACTGGTTAAATGCCAACTTTTGATCTTTCAGTCTTACTGAATAGAAAAGTCTTCCATATGCCAAGAATCAGTTTCACTTGTTCTAACATAAAGATAAAAGAGTAGTTGTCCAGATGTCAAAGCTATGAGGGTATTTTACACTTATATCAGGACCCGGCATTAAGTCAACCTGACCAGTCCAGAGTACCCATCCTGCTTTCTCTCAGCCTGAACAGTCCAGGTGACACAGTATATTGTCTCCTTCCTTGCCACTTCTCGAAACTGTTCATCACCTCTGATGATGGGGCAGTAAGGGTACATCGTTCCGCTATTTGAGGTCCCCTCCAATTACAAACGTCTGCATGAAGAGGCACTCAAGACACCATCCTAAATTACAGGTTGGCATTTGCATAAATTTTATTCTTTGCTTTTAGATTTTATCGAGTGTCAAGGAACAAACATATATTCAAGTTTACTTTATTGCCTCTAATAAGAAGAGCACAATATGATGGTGCAGCTAAATGTAGAGAGATATAAGGTGAACTGACAGCTCTCAGGCCCCCAGGTGCAGGATCTTCCTCGTTTGGTCTCTTAAGTCATCAGATCACAATGACTGATGCGCCTGCCCCTGCTACATCAACTCTCTGAAGAGAGGGCTGAAGAGACTGCCTCTTTGGGCAAAATAGTCCAGGCTCTTGTTATTGAAGCCCAGGTGCTCAAGCATGTTATCTCAACATCCTGAGGACCAAATAATTAGTAAACAACCCATAATAAGAACAGAAGAGTGTGTTTTAATCAGTAAACAATCTATAATAAGAATAGAAGAGCAAACTGAGGACTATGGCCTGAGAAGCAGTCTCTCTGTCTGAGGAACTGCTCCAAAGAAGGAGAGGAGGAGCCAGTATATACATGAATTATTTTGGCTAGGAAATACCTGTAGTCAAGTACACCTCTTGGTAAAATATTAGTGCTAGTCACAAAGAACAGACATCTCAAATTAATAATTTTAGTACATTTCTGTGTACAGGAAGATGCAAGGATCTGAGGTCACTGAAATTCTTCCTGAGGTATCCATCTTAACTAACAAGGAGCTGTTTATTTCAAGCACACAGAATGCCTCATCCTTTTTCTCACCAGAATTCCCCTCAGAGCACACTGTTTGTGGACTACTGCAGTGGGGTGCAACTTAACCCTTTGTATAATTGAATGGTGGGCAACGTTCTTTTCTTTATTGGTTAAAACAGATGTACAATACATGTTTGACTATCCGTATGATGGGCTGTTTTAGTGAGCATAAAGTTCATGCCAAATCATGTAAAAGCCAGAATGACTACCTACCTACCTCAATATGTGAAAATTTCTTTCATCAACTCAATTACCTGAAAGCTTTCTAATTTAATCCAGTTCTCATCATTGGAACAAAATTGGGTTTTGGCGAGAGTTTACTAATTAGACAGGAGTCTCGCAATCATCTAAAAGGAGTTACAGTGCCTGCTACTTCAAGCCCAGGAAAAACCAAAGGCAAGAGAGATTTTCCCAGGATTTTGTGCAAGCTACAGAGTAAAGACATTAAATACTATTTTGTGTATGGTTTAAATAACTATAACTTTGACAACACCCACCCTGATCATGTCCTGGAAAAGAGACAGCTGGGATTTTATGATGCCATGTGAAGGAATGGAAGTGAAGTAGATCTTAGTGCATCAGAAGAGACCCCAGAGACGACCAAAGCTGGGGTGGGTGTCCTGGGTTGGGAAGGTGGGGGTGGAGGGTAGAGTTCAGAAGATGCAAAATATTGAATGGTGGAAAGACAGCTCTTAGCTACTGGCACACATAGGTTTTCTCTTAATTCTCAACATTAATCTTGAAAAAAAAATCCTAACCATTTTCTACAGGGAAAGAAATGGAGAAAATGTAAAATTCTGATATTAGAGGATTGATTAAAATAATACTGATGCATACACAATGAAATTGTATAGCTATTAAATACCTTTGTAGAGCCATACTTTACTATGAAAACATATTCATGATATACTCATTAGTCCATAAATGCAGACTATATAAGAGTAAATACAATGTAACATTTTGGAAAATATTTTTAGGTATATAAAACTTATAATTGTCTAAAAATATTTTAAAATGTAGAGAAAAAATAGCAGTATTTTGTTTGATTGTGGGATTATACCTGTTTTTATCTTTTTTTTAACTTCTTTAGACTCAAAGAACTTTTGATTTAAGGAAATAGACCTTTGTATAACTTGTTTTTGTTGTAAGAGGCATACCAATTTTCCTATGGTAGCTCACAGTACTCTAGGGGAGTCTGTCAAACAATATGATCAGCATAGACTATAATAATAGAGCAAGGTCAACAATGGAGCCCAGACAGTGTGCCCTTACAGAGGGGAGAATTAATTCTGGCTGGGTGGGTCAGAAATGGACTCACCTAAGAAGTGACTCCAAAGTGAAACAAATGTAGAGGTGCTTTGCAAAAGATGTTTATACTGACAAAGTATTTAGAAAGAGCTTTCTGGTGGTCTTTCTTTGATCAAGACACAGTTAATAGGTGATTAAAAGAACTGATTCTTATTCAAGGTTAATGCTACAGTTCATTAAAGCAATCAATTTACCACAACCATGTTAATATTATATTTAAATGCAAGGATGAATTCTTAAGCAATAATGATATACTAGACATAAAATGTAATATCACTTCAGTAAATTAGATGGTGAAATTTATCAGTTTGAGTTTATAAATACTAGATTTATCCAAGTGTAAACTGACAAATAGGCTGATGATAGTTCATTAAGTAATAAAACTGGGGCTAAGAAAGACCTGAAAATCTGCAATGGAATTCAGAAGAAACTGTTTCAAGACTGTATCTCTTAGTCCTACATACAATTTTACATATATGAACTTATATATTAACTTTAAAATTACTATTTTAAAATAACATTTCTTAAAATAAAGATGTCTATGAAATGTGTAGGTATAAGGTGAAAATTAAAGGCCCCTGATATCTAAGTTCTAGCTCTTGGAAATACCATCACTGTCAATTTTAGGGGGTATTTTTTATATATTTTCTATGAATACACATATGCATATACACATGAAACAGAAACACAAACACAGTTGCACAAATTCATTTAAACAAATAGGATTCTATAGTACATGTATTCTGTCACATTTGTCAGTGATTAACAGCTTCTTAAAAAGAAATATTATAGAACACATTCTATAAGGATCCTTTTGGATCTGTCTCCCTACTTTTTAATGGCAGTTTGTATGAATTTGCCAGACCCCCTTCCCCTTGTTACCACAGGGATTGTGCCCTGCCTCAAATATCTCCTCCTCAGAGTCCTTCCTTGGCCGCCCTAACACAGGCCACCCAACTCCCCAGTCATGCTCCTAAATTTTATTTTCTTCATAGCATGTATTACAATCTGATATGTATGTGAACATGTATATAGATGTATTTACTCATTACTCATTCATTTTCCATGACCCCCACTAATGTATATTTTTATCTTGTTCACTTTGGATTACAAAGCCTGGCTAAGAAGAACTAAACCTGGCATAAAACAGACAATAATTACTTACTGAGTAAATGACCAAATTCATTTACCTTAGGTAAATATTCTTCCTAGTTTTCATGAGATTACAAGTAATACCAGAATTAACATTTTTATTATTTCTACAATTCAAATACATGTGTAAAAAAATCTCCAGGAGTTAATTAGCTTGATTAAAAAATAAGTACATTTTTTAACATCTTTATTGGAGAATAATTGTTTTACAATGGTGTGTTAATTTCTGCTTTATAACAAAGTGAATCAGCTATACATATACATATATCCCCATATCTCCTCCCTCTTGCATCTCCCTCCCATCCTCCCTATCCCACCCCTCTAGGTGGTCACAAAGCACTGAGCTGATCTCCCTGTGCTATGTAGCTGCTTCCCACTAGCTATCTATTTTACATCTGGTAGTGTATATATGTCCATGACATTCTCTCACTTCTCCACAGCTTACCTTTCCCCACAATGCCATGTCTTTAAGTCCATTCTCTACATCTGCGTCTTTATTCCTGTCCTGCTGTCCTGCCCCTAGGTTCTTCAGAAATTTTTTTTTCAGATTCCATATATATGTATTAGCATATGGTATTCGTTTTACTCTTTCTGACTTACTTCACTCTGTATGACAGACTCTATGTCCATCCACCTCACTACAAATAACTCAATTTTGTTTCTTTTTATGGCTGAGTAATATTCCATTGTATATATGTGCCACAGCTTCTTTATCCAAGGAATAAATACATTTTAAAATGCTGATAAACATTGCAGTCTGAAATTCACAACAGTATGTACTCTCACCAACAGCATGTGAGAGGGGTTATTTCTTGGTACCCTGGATGAAACTCATTATTATCAAACATCTTAATCTCTGCCTATCTGATACATAAAAAATGATATCTCATGGTTATTGATAACTATGTTGACTTTATTATCATAAACTTACACATTTTTCCATATATTTATTTATTTTTCTGTGACCTCCATCTACACATTCTTTGACTATTTATCTTGAGTTATTAGTCTTTTTATTACTAATTTGCAAAAGCTGTTCATGTATTAGAGAAATTCTCCCTTAGTTAACCATATGAATTGATTAATTTTACCAGATATTTTCTTTTTATTTGAAAGTTCCTATGTGATTATTTTCCCATACACCTGTTTAAAATTTATGTATGCAAATATATCATTAGCTCCTAAGCTATTTTCTGTATTTTGTTTTAAATTATTTTGTTACGGTCAAACCAGATCCTATTAAATAAGTGATACAGATTTTTATGTGTATGAACAAATCAGTCATATCCAGGAAAAAAATATAGTAGAATTCATAAATGCAAATATGAAAATTAAAAGAAAAATGAGGTGAGAATGATAAGCCCTTGAAATCATAATTCATAATAAATTTTAAAATCTTGGATTTTCTTTGAGAAAATAAGGAAAATTGATAAACCATTAGCCACACTCATCAAGAAAGAAAGGGAGAAGACCGAAATCAGTAGAATTAGAAATGAAAAAGGAACAACTGACACTGCAGAAATACAAAGGATCATGAGAGATTACTACAAGCAACTCTATGCCAATAAAATGGACAACCTGGAAGAAATGGACAAATTCTTAGAAATGCACACCCTGCCGAGACTGAACCAGGAAGAAATAGAAAATATGAACAGACCAATCACAAGCACTGAAATTGAAACTGTGATTAAAAATCTTCCAACAAACAAAAGCCCAGGACCAAATGGATTCACAGACAAATTCTATCATACATTTAGAGAAGAGCTAACACCTATCCTTCTAAAACAATTCCAAAATATAGCAGAAGGAGGACACTCCCAAACTCATTCTACAAGGCCACCATCACCCTGATACTAAAACTAGACAAAGATATCACAAAGAAAGAAAACTACAGGCCAATATCACTGATGAACATAGATGCAAAAATCCTCAACAAAATACTAGCAAACAGAATCCAACAGCACATTAAAAGGATCATACACCATGATCAAGTGGGGTTTATTCCAGAAATGCAAGGATTCTTCAATATACGCAAATCAAAAAACGTGATACACCATATTAAAAAATTGAAGGAGAAAAAACATATGATCATCTCAATAGATGCAGGGAAAGCTTTCGACAAAATTCAACACCCATTTAGGATTAAAACCCTGCAGAAAGTAGGCATAGAGGGAAATTTCCTCAATATAATAAAGACCATATATGACAAACGCACAGCGAACATCATCCTCAATGGTGAAAAACAGAAAGCATTTCCACTAAGATCAGGAACAAGACAAGATTGCCCACTCTCACCACTATTATTCAACATAATTTTGGAAGTTTTAGTCACAGCAATCAGAGAAGAAAAAGAAATAAAATGAATCCAAATCGGAAAAGAAGAAGTAAAGTTGTCACTGTTTGCAGATGACATGATGCTATACATGGAGAATCCTAAAGATGCTACCAGAAAACTACTAGAGCTAATCAATGAATTTGGTAAAGTAGCAGGATACAAAATTAATGCACAGAAATCTCTCACATTCCTATACACTAAGGATGAAATATCTGAAAGTGAAATTAAGAAAACACTCCCATTTACCATTGCAACAAAAAGAATAAAATATCTAGGAATAAACCTACCTAAGGAGACAAAAGACCTCTATGCAGAAAATTATGACACTGATGAAAGAAATTAAAGATGATACAAATAGATGGAGAGATATACCATGTTCTTGGATTGGAAGAATCAACATTGTGTAAATGACTCTACTACCCAAAGCAATCTACAGATTCAATGCAATCCCTATCAAACTACCACTGGCATTTTTCACAGAACTAGAACAAAAAATTTCACAATTTGTATGGAAACACAAAAGACTCTGAATGGCCAAAGCGATCTTGAGAATGAAAAATAGAGCTGGAGGAATCAGGTTCCCTGACTTAGACTGTACTTCAAAGCTACAGTAATCAAAACAGTATGGTACTGGCACAAAAACAGAAATATAGATCAATGGAACAGGATAGAAAGCCCAGAGATAAACCCACGCACACATGGTCACCTTATCTTTTATAAAGGAGGCAAGAATATACAGTGGAGAAAAGAGCCTCTTCAATAAGTGGTGCTGGGAAAACTGGACAGGTATATGTAAAAGTATGAAATTAGAACACTCCCTAACACCATACACAAAAATAGACTCAAAATGGATTAAAGACCTAAATGTAAGGGCAGACACTGTCAAACTCTTAGAGGAAAACATAGACAGAACACTCTATGACATAAGTCACAGCAAGATCCTTTTTGACCCACCTCCTAGAGAAATGGAAATAAAAACAAAAATAAACAAATGGGACCTAATGAAACTTCAAAGCTTTTGCACAGCAAAGGAAACCATAAACAAGACCAAAAGACAACCTGCAGAATGGGAGAAAATATTTGCAAATGAATCAATTGACAAAGGATTAATCTCCAAAATATATAAACAGCTAATGCAGCTCAATATTAAAAAAACAAACAACCCAATCCAAAAATGGGCAGAAGACCTAAAAAGACATTTCTCCAAAGAAGATATACAGATTGCCAACAAACACATGAAAGAATGCTCAACGTCATTAATCATTAGAGAAATGCAAATCAAAACTACAATGAGATATCATTTCACACCGGTCAGAATGGCCATCATCAAAAAATCTAGAAACAATAAATTCTGGAGAGGGTGTGGAGAAAAGGGAACACTCTTGCACTGTTGGTGGGAATGTAAATTGATACAGCCACTATGGAGAACAGTATGGATGTTCCTTAAAAAACTAAAAATAAAACTACTATACGACCCTGCAATCTCACTACTGGGCATATACCTTGAGAATACCATAATTCAAAAAGAGTCATGGGGCTTCCCTGGTGGCGCAGTGCTTGAGAGTCTGCCTGCCATTTCTGGGGACATGGGTTCGTGCCCCAGTCCAGGAAGATCCCACATGCCATGGAGCGGCTAGGCCCGTGAGCCATGGCTGCTGAGCCTGCACGTCCTGAGCCTGTGCTCCGCTCTGGGAGAGGCCACAACAGTTAGAGGCCTGCGTACCCCAAAAATATTGTCACGTACCAAAATGTTCATTGCAGTTCTATTTTCAATAGCAGGATATGGAAGCAACCTAAGTCTCCATCAACAGATGAATGGATAAAGAAGATGTGGCACATATATACAGTGGAATGTTACTCAGCCATAAAAAGAAACGAAATTGAGTTATTCGTAGTGAGGTGGATGTACCTAGAGCCTGTCATGCAGAGTGAAGTCAGTCAGAAAGAGAAAAACAAATACCGTATGCTAACACATATATATGGAATCTAAGAAAAAGAAAAAAAAGTCATGAAGAACCTAGAGATGAGATGGGAATAAAGACACAGACCTGCTAGAGATTGGTCTTGAAGATATGGGGAGGGAGAAGGGTAAGCCTTCACAAGGTGAGAGAGTGGCATGGACATATATACACTACCAAACGTAAAATAGATAGCTAGTGGGAAGCAGGTGCATAGCACAGGGAGATCAGCTTGGTGGTTTGTGACCGCCCAGAGGAGTGGGATAAGGAGGGTGGGAGGGATGGAGATGCAAGAGTGAAGAGATATGGGAACATATATATATGTATAGCTGATTCACTTTGTTATAAAGCAGAAACTAACACACCATTGTAAGGCAATTATTCTCCAATAAAGATGTTAAAAAAAAAAAAAGAAGACCACATCCAATAAAGATGTTAAAAAAAAAATAAGAAGACCACATCTTGGGCTACTTTCTGAGGAAATGCAAATAAAAATAATGATAATGATAATAAAAAAATATCTTGGGTTTTTTGAGAGTGGTTTAGAATTAAGAGTATGAAATTTAGTAGTGTTTAACATTTAAGTTCTTTTTTTCACAAGTAAAATTATGTAATCTCTATGCACGAATTTTTTAAGCTTACTATTTCTTCAAGAGAAATTTAAGAGAAAAAAAAATAGAACTTTAAAAGCTGAGAGAAAAAAAAATCCTAGAATTCATGTGGTTTAGAGATGGTACAGATAGTGTACTCAGGACAGTTTTGAGCAAGTAGCTTATTTATATCCTTAGTTAACCCACAAATGATTTACATGGCTTGTAAAAACACATCCAACAAAACAGTAAAACATAAATAAAATATCAGGACCAGGGAAACATAAAGTCCATAAATTTGTATCTATTATCCCAAAAAGTCAAAAAAAAGGGAAATTTGTTAGTTACATAGTTTTCATTATCATAATCATCAGGGAAATACAAACCAAAACCACAATGAGATATCACTTCAAACCCATCAGAATTGTTGCAGTAAAAAAGGCAAGAAATAATTGTGTTGTTGAGGATGTGGAAAAAAGAAACACTGGTGCACTGTTGGTGGAAATATAAATTGTTGTAGCCACTATGGAAAACAGGATGGAGGATCCTCAAAAAATTAAAAATAGATCTACTAAATGATCCAGCAATTCCACTGCTGTGTATTTATCTGAAGAAAATGAAAACACTGATTCTAAAAGATATATACACCCCAGTGTTCATTGCAGCATTATTCACAATAGAGCAGAAATGGAAACAGTCTAAGTGTCCATCAACAGATTAACCAATAAAGAAGATGTGGTATAGATATATGAAGGAATATTACTCAGCCATAAAAAATAGTGTTATCTTGCTATTTTCAATAACATGAATGGACCTAGAGGTTATTATGCTAAGTGAAATAAGTCAGACAAAGACAAATACCATATGATTTTTCTTACATGGGGAATCTAAAAAACAAAACAAATGAAGAACCATAATAAAACAGAAACAGACCCATAGATACAGAGAACAAACTGGTGGTTGCCAGAGGGGATAAGTAGGTGGATGGGTGAAATAGGTGAAAAGGATTAAGGGGCACAACCTTCCAGTTATAAAATAAATAATCATGGGGATTATATTAGTCAATATATTATTGGCTATATTCTCAGCATAGAGATAATGTCATGGGAAAAACGCTAAACAGATTTATGAGGACTACATCGTAAATGTAGAAAATACATGTACTACATTATATTCTCTATACTGAGAATATAGTCAGTAATACTGTAATAACTTTGTATGGTGACAAATGGTAACTATACTTACAGTGGTGATTATTTTTTAATGTATAAAAATATTGAATCCGTATGTTGTACACATGCAACTAATATAAGATTGTAAAACAATTATACTTTAATTTTAAAAGAAATAATATTTTTAAAATAAAAATAATTAAAACTTTTTTGGTAGATATGAAACATATAGTTTTTGAGTTGCAACTTAAACTTTTAACATTAGTCACACATGTAGTTGCCTCCAGTACTAGTTTAAGAATTTAGCTCTATCTATATCTGTGAGATGGCACGTCACCTCCCACATTGTTCAGTTCATCATTGATTCATGTTTTCCTTTATCCCTGACAGATGGCTGGCCACTGCTGCCCACGTGGAGTTCATAGTCTAGTCAGGAACACAGAGTCCTCAGAGATGAGTAAAATGTAGAGGGGGAGCTTGGAGTTTAAACAGAACTGGAATAACAGGAAAGGTTTGCTTGCAAAATGGAATTTAAAATGACTCTGAAAAATGTGTACAAATTGTCAAGGTTAAAGAAAAGGGAAAGATGATTATTGCTCTGTACAATTATAAAATGAAGACAATTTCAATACACCTTGAAAGCATGAAAATTCAAATAGGTTCATGTTTTGATCCAATAGGTAAAATCAGGCTTTTCTATAAGTTTTCTTATATTCAATAGACCCACAATATTCTCTAGATGTTTTAGATAAATTGAGTTAGTATTTTTAAATAGAAAATTGCAACATATAAAATTCTACTTGTATAAAAGTCTCATTATTTTGGTTGTTCTTCCTGTGAAGAGATTTAGTTGCTGACACTGAAGATCCTGAAACCCAGACAGGACGCCCTGTGGAAACTCTGTCAGGTCACTGATTTTAGGTCCTTCACTGCAGTTCTGACTCTTTGAAATTATCTTTATTAAGTTGTTGATTGTTTGTCTCCTACATAATACACAATTTAAAAAGGTAGAAATTTACAATGGTGTTCAGCATTGCTTAATATATGTCTGCTGACTAAATAGATAGATTCAGAGGTTCATGATATAAATTTAAGTAGATAATTTTAAGAAGGGAAAAGAGTCAAGGTCAGAACTTGGTATAGGAAAGGAAGATACCATGTCCCCTGGCAGGTAATTAATCACTAAAACATTATTTTTATGGCTGCTTCTGATAGTTGCAGTATCATTGGCATACATTTTTTTAATTGAAGTACAGTTAACTTCCAATGTCATATTTGTTTTATGTATACAGATAGTAATTTGATATATTTATAGATTATACTCCATATAAAGTTATTATAAAATATTGACCATATTCTCTGTGTTGAACACTGCATCATTGTAATTTATTTATTTTATAGCTAGTAGTTTATATCTCTCCTTTACTTATTTTTTGCCTCTTCCCCCTGGTAATCTCTAGTTTGTTCTTTTTGTCTATGAGTCAGTTTCTGTTTTGCTATTTTGTTTGTATGCTATATTTTTCAAATTCCACATATGTGAAAACATACCATATTTGCCTTTTTCTGTCTGACTTATTTCACTAACATGATACCCTCCAGATTCATCCATGTTGCTGCAAATGGCTAAATTACATTCTTTTCTATGGCTGAGTAGCATTGTAGTGTGTGTGTGTGTGTGTGTGTGTGTGTGTGTGTGTGTGTGTGTATAACATTTCTTTATCCATTCATCTGTTGATGGATGCTTAGGTTATTTCCATTTCTTTGCTATTGTAGATAATGCTGCAATGAACATTGGGGTGCATATATCATTTCAAATGAATGTTTTTGTTTTCTTCATATAAATATCCAGCAGTGATTTTTATTGATTGCTGTGACTAGGACTTGTAATACTTTGTTAAATAGAAATGGTGGGAATTAGGCACCCTTGTCTTTTTCCCCATCTTAGAGGAAAAGTTTTCAGCTTTTCATCGCTGAGTATGATGTTAACTGTGGGTTTTTCATAAATGGCCTTTATTATGCTGAGATATGCTCCCTATACACAAACTTTGTTGCGAGTTTTTATAATGAATTGATATTGAATCTTGTCAAATGCTTTTTCGGCATCTATTGAGATGATTATGTGATTTTTATCCTTTGTTTTGTTAAGGTGGTGTTTCATGTTGATTAATTCGTGAATATGGCAACATCTTTCCATCCTTGGAATTAATGTCACTTTATCACGATGTGTGATCTTTCTTTATATTGTTGAATTTGGTTTCTAATATTTCATTGAGGATTTTTCATCCTTGTTCATCAAGGATATTCGTCTGTAATTTTCTTTTTTTATAGTGTCTTTCTCTGGTTTTTGTATCAGGGCAATGCTGGCCTCAAAGTATGAGTTTGGAAGTGTTCCCTCTTCTTTGATATTTTAACTCTTTTTTAAATGTTTGGTAGAATTCCCCTGTGAAGCTATCTGTCCAGGACTTTTGTTGCTTGGGAGTTTTTGGATTACTGATTCAAGCTCAGTACAAGCAAAATGTCTGTTCATTTTTTTCATTTCTTCCTATTCAGTCTTGGAATATTGTATTTTTCTAAGAATTTATACATTTCTTCCATTTTGTCAAATTTGTTGGCATATAACAGCTTGTAGTATTCTCTTATGATTGTTTGTATTTTTGTGATATTGGTTGTAACTTCTCTTTCATTTATAATTTTGTTTACTTGGGCCTTTCTTTTTTTTCTTAAGGAGTCTGGCTAATGGTTTATCAATTTTGTTTATCTTATCAAAAAATGATCTCTTAGTTTCATTGATCTTTTCCTTTTTTTTTTTTAGTCTCTATTTTATTTATTTCTGCTCTATTTTTGTTATTTCCAAGTTTCTGCTGACTTAGGGCTTTGTTTGTTCTTCTTTTTCTAATGCCTTTAGATGGAAAATTAGATTGTTTATTTGAGGTTTTCCTTGTTTCTTGAGGAACGCCTGTATCACTATAAACTTCCATCTTAGAACTGCTTTTGCTGTGTCCCATAGATTTTGGAAAGTTGTGTTTCTACTTTCATTTACCTCAATGTATTTTCTGATTTCTTCATTTACCCATTGGTTGTTTAGTAGCATATTGTTTAGTCTCCATGTGTTTGTATTTTTTGCAGCTTTTTTCTTATAATTATTTTCTAGTCTCAGAAAAGATGCTTGACATGATTTCAATTTTCTTAAAGTTACTGAGACTTATTTCATGGCCTAGCATGAGATCTATCCTGGAGAAAGTTCCATGTGCACTTGAAAAGGATGTGTATTCTGCTGGATGGAATCTACTGTATATATCTATTAAGTACATCTGGTATAATGTGCCATTAGATCATGTTTCCTTTTTGATTTTTCTCTCTAGATTATCTATGCATTGATGTAAATGGGGTGTTAACCCCTTCTATTATTGTATTACTCTCAATTTCTCCCTTTATGTCTGTTAATATTTGGTTTATGTGCCCCTATATTAGGTACATATATGTTTACAAATGTTATTACAATATTTGTAAACATTACAAATGTTATATCCTCTTCTTGGATTGACCCCTTTATCATTATATAATGGTCTTCTTTGTCTTTTGTTGTAGACTTTGGTTTAAGGTCTATTTTGTCTAATATAAGTATTGAAACCCAGATTTCTTTTCATTTCCATTTGCATGAATTATCTATTTTTTTCTATCTCCTTCCTTTCAGTCTGTGCGTGTCCTTAGAACTGAAGTGTCTTGTAGACAGCATATAGATGGGTCTTGTGTTTGTTTTGTTTTTTTTTAATCCATTCAGCCACCCTATGTATTTTGATTGAAGCATTTAGTCCATTTACATTTAAAATGATTATTGCTAAGTATCTACTTATTTGTTACTTGTTTTCTAGTTGTTTTTGTAGTTCTCTCTTCTTTTCGTCTCTCCCCTTGTGCAGTGATGACTTTCTTTGTTGTTATATTTGGGTTCCTTTCCTTTGTTTTTTGAGCATCTATTGTGGGCTTTTGATTTGTGGCTACCATGAGGTTCACATATATTGACCTATAACTATATCTACTTATTTTAAACTGATAGACATTTAAGGTCAAACACATTCTAAAAGCTCTACATTTTTTTTTACTCCCCTTCCCCCCGTTTTATGTTTTCTTGTCATATTTTACATCTTTATGTCTATCCCTTAACTATTTATTGTAATTATAGTTGATTTTACAATTTTTGTCTGTTAACCTTGTGCTAGCTTATTTAAATGCTTGATCCACTGCCTTTACTATATATTTACCTTTACCAGTGAGATTTTCCCCTTCAAATATTTTCTTATTTCTTGTTATAGTCTTTTATTTTTCACTTAAAGAAAACCCTTGAACATTTCTAGTAAGACCAGTTCAGTGGTGATGAACTATTTCTGTTTTGCTTATTTGGTAAACTCTTTATCTTTCTTTCAATTCTGAACGATAGTCTTGCCACATAAAGTATTCTTGGTTGTAGTTTTTTTCCTTTCAGCAATTTAAATATTTCATACCATTCCTTTCTGGCCTATAAAGGGTCTGCTAAAAAATCAGTTTATATCCTTATGAGGGTTCCCCCATATATGACTCTTTGTTTCTCTCTTGCTGCCTTTAAAATTCTCTCTTTAAACTTGCTGTTTTAATTATGACATGTCTTGTTGTGAATCTCTTTGGGCTCATCTTCTTGGGGACTTTCTGTGTTTCTTGGATGTAGATATCTGTTTCCTTTTTCAGGTTAGGGAAGTTTATAGTCATAATTTCGTCAAATACATTTTCTGCACCTTTCTCTCTCTCTTCTCCTTCTAGGACCCTTATAGTGCAAATGTTAGTCTTTATGCAGTCCCAGAGGTCCATTAAACTATTCTCATTATTTTTTTTTCCTTTTGCTGTTTTGATTGGGTGATTTACACTATTCTATCTTCCAGGTCACTTATGTATTCCTCTATATCATCTAATCTGCTATTAATTCCTTCTAGTGTAATTTTCATTTCAGTTATTGTATTCTTCAGCTCTTATTGTTTTTTTATGGTTTTATGAAACTTTTATTTTAGTAATATGATTGCATGTTTGTGTGTATATATTTATGCATGTTACACATATGTTTGTAATGGGTCACAATGAGAAATAAATAAAATAACCATTACTGTAAATTGAGGTAAAAAATTTTGAAAGTTGCTTCTCCCAGACCCCCCTCCTTCCAAATTACTGTCTTTTAGCTTCTCTTATAAAAAGTTCAGAAGCTACTAACAGATATGATCAAAAGCATTTAATTCCTTAAAATGAATCTGGGGAAGTTCCCAGCATTCCTGTGATGGAAGGTGTTTAAGGAAGTCATCAAGATCACAGGTATAAAACATTTTCCCCCAAACATGGTTAGGGCTCTCTCTGAAGTAAACAGTGTAGGGCTGTGGAACATTTTCTCAGGTACTGCACATTAGCAGTTACAGGGGAATTGTAAGTGTGTATATCATGAATGGCATGTTCATGCTGATCTCCACTTCCCAGTTATTGCAGTCAAGATATAGTTAGATGGAAAATAAACCTTAAAGCATATGTCTCAGTTTCCTGCTCTGATATCCTGGCTTACTGAAGCAATAGATCATTGTGCATAAACATAATGAATCACACTTATCACAAGGATAAAGCAAAGTTGTTGAAGAAAAATTAACCTCTGCTTCCTGTAATGGATAAAATTGAAGATTTGAGGTTTGCAGGATAAACACCCAGTTTTCCCCTCCTTGCTCCCATCATTGTCTTTCCCTCATTTTTTACAGAAGCAGAGTGGCAGTTTTGCTTCTTGACCCTGATTGGTTATTTTTTTCTAGGTTTTTTTGGTTGAAGTTCTCACTGTGTTCATCTATTCTTTTTCCTTGTCCAGTGAGCATTTTTATTACTGTTACTTCATCAGGTAAATTATTTATTTCCATTTTATCAGGATTTTTCTGGGGTTTTATCTTGTTCTTTAATTTGAAACATATTCCTCTGTCTTCTCATTTTGTTTGACTTTCTCTTTTTATCTCTATGAAATTAGGTGTCCTTGTGTGGGAGTGTCCCTATGCAGTCTGCTGTTCCCAGGGGTTTTGGTGGTAGAGCTGGATCTGAAGTGAGCATTGGCCTCCTCTTCTCCCAGGATGAGCTGCCAGCCACTGCTTTGGTGGGAGGTTTGGTTGGAGTCGAGGAAATAGAGCTGGTGTCCAGTGTGAGTGGGGGCTTCTTCTGGGCTTGATGGCAGTTGCTGCCCTGCAGGGGGCAGGCTGGGACCCAAGGGGATGGCAGGAGCCCTGAGGGTGTTGGCCTTCTCCCTGGAAAGATGACTGTTTCCACCTTGGTTGGGGGAAGAAGAGGGCCTGAGGGGCTGCAGCTGCAGTTCTGAGCCAGCTTTGCATGTGTCCACGTAGACCTTGCAGGCAAGGATGGACAGCAGTCTAATCCAAGACTTTGTGAAATACCCTATGATTTCTATGGAGCAAATAAAGATGAGGAGCTTGGTTAGACCTTGCCACAGGACTGATTCTCACAGGGCCACCTCCCTATCTTGGGGAAACTGCCACAAGGCTGTTTCCACTCCATGTCCCTAGTTTCAGTTGAGCACAGGACTTTCTACCATAGCCTTCTTTATGGTAAAATTATAGGCTTTAACACCCCTTGACTTTGAGTTTAGAGCTGATTCTTCAGTGACAGAGTGATCACTGCCTGTTTTCTGGCACCTTCAGTTTGATGTCTTCCTGTGGGACTTGGAACACAGGGAGTTGACACCATACTGATTTTCCTGTTGCTGTAAGTAATAAACTGTCTGGGTGCATCTGGGACACCATATCCTTACTAGCCAGATCCACTGAAGAGGCGAAAGGCAAACTAGCAGCTGGAGTAGTGGTTCTTGCAGCCCAGGTAGCCATCACATTGCTGTCTAGGAATGGCTTCATCACTTCATAGTTTATCCTCAGCAAAAGAGTTACCCTGAGTCCAGCTCCTTCTTCTGCTGCTTGGACATGGTAACAAAGCTGTAGACGTTTTAATGTCCTGGAATTTAAACTGGATGCTCCAACAATCAATATCCACTTCTGATGTGTCCCTTTTCCCCTTGGACATTACGGGGTGGCCCTCTGGTCTTGAGTTACACTTGGAGAGTAGGAGAGTGTATTGTGGAAACCTCATCCTCTCCTGACATCTGAGTTACTGCCTGAAGTACTCATGCATATATGTATAGAAATGACTTATCTCTGTTTTCCATTCTGAGCACCATCTTGAATTAAACAAACTTTGCTATTGAGTTTTGTGTACATTGATTCCCTGATCTCTCTTACTTTGGTATCATAATGAAATACACTATACATTTCAAAGTTCTGCCTCTTCTAACAGTGTAGTGGTTCTTATATGTCTTTACAATTGTTGAAGCATGAGAAATTTACAAATATATCACAGAATTTAAATTATCTAAAAATATATCATATATGCAAATATTAGAGCTTTCAGATTCTGTATTTTGACAAGGTTCAAAGACTCATATATCTTAATGGGTATTTCACTGTTCTTTCTAAATCCACTGAGTGTGCAAAAAGTATTAAACAATTTTGCTTCAATCACTACATTTGTAGTTTACAACAAAAGAAGAGAAAGGACAGCATATCATGCCAGACAGGCTGTCCTGACAGCACCTTGACAAGTGTGAAGAAGGAATATAACAAGACCCTAAGACTCTTGTTTATACCTAACACAAAATCACTCTTCTCTAAGAATATTGTCATGCATTTATTAAACAATATATGCATTCTTATTAAAATAGTTATATACTTTATATCTATTTACTGTTTATATATAAATAGAATAAGTAAAGATCATATTTAATCATTATATGAAGTATATAACATGGTTAGCTAATTACATGATAGATGGTCAACCATTACATGACATGTACATCAAATAAGTAATTATATTGAAAAATGCTTATCTTATAAAGTGATAAAGAGTGATACTAAATACAACATGATCCAAATATATAGATTTAATCCATAGATATAGATACACAAATATAGAGTAAAACCTGTACAGAAATTTATCTAGCTGTTAATTGTGCTACCTTGAAGAAGGAGTACTAAGAAGTGAGTGATTTTTAAATTTCTTTTCTAATATTTTTCTTTCTAAAGAATACTTCCTAAAATTTCTAAACACTTTCTAAAATTTGCAAGCAATAAAATTATTCTCCCCTTCCCCCTCCTCCTTTTACTTCTTTTCTTCTTTTGATATAGTGCTCTATGAGTTTTAACACATACATAGATGCTGGTAAACACCATCACCAAAAGAGTACAGAACAATTCCACACACCAAATAATTCCTTTTTCCTACCCATTTGCACTCAGGCCCTCTTTGTACTTCTGATCCCTGATGACTACTAATTAGTTCTCTGCTCCTATAGCTTTGACTCTTCCAGAATGTCAAGTAAATGGGTAACATCATTTTTACTCCTATCTTAAGTTTTCTTATTGTTTCAAATTAAGAAATGAGGTTTCTGCAGAATTATTTATCTATGAAATGATTATTTTCTAATGAGTGATTACTGAACTCAGAACTGCTTGTTCAATGTGTATGAATTTAGCATCAACCTTTGCCTCTGCCTTTAGTATACAAGGATGCTCATCTAAAAAAAAAAGCTTTGTTATCATGGATTGAAAATGTGATAGGTAAAAATTACATTTGGTTCACTTGATTTTGTTTTTTTTTTTCATTATCAATTTGTTGGATTTTATTCTAAGCATATTAATAGCCATGCACATTTTCTTTTGTATGAATCTTTGTTCGTGTCTTTTGTTCACACCTTCTAGGATATTAATGATATTTTTAGTTAATAACTTTTAGAAATTCTTTAAAAATAAGAGGATTAACCTTTTGCCAGTTTTGTTTATTGCAAAATGTTTCCCACTTTAAGCCAATTGCTCTGGTTTTTTATAACTCCTATTGATTTTATTTTAATGAATATCTTCCCTATCTCAACATCAGTTAAATATTCCTCTGTACTTTTACTTTGAAAAAAAACGTAATTATATATTTTCCTTAATAGATCAAAGGGTAGGTTACTGGATTTTTTTCCTTTTGGTTTAGTCAGTGTCCACTGGCTGTTTGTAGATCTATATTACACAGCATTATATTAAAGTATCCAATTCCCAGTCCTCTGCAATTCACCCTCTGTACCAGGCCAGTTCTTAGAGCTGATGGAAAGTCCAGTCTAGCAGCCTCTGTCAGCCACTGTTAATTGCCTTCGCTCTTTCCCCTCTCTTTTCTCGAAAAAAAAATTTCTTCTTTTTTCCAGACAGGCAATGTGATCGACCCTAAATAATGACGAATCATAATTGGCTTAATATAGTCATGATGGTATTAATTGATTTCCCAGCTTCTCTTGGAATAGAGTATCTGTATGACCCAGTTAGAATTGTCAGGTGAAGTACAGGATGTCCAGTTAAATTTGAATCTAAGATAAACAATTACTAATTTTTATGTCCATCCCAAATATTACATTGGACATACTTATAGTAAACATTGGTTGTAGTTTATCTGAAATTCAAATTTAACTGGGACCCTTATAATTTTATTTGCAAGATCTGATGCAAACCTACACTCAGTTCTGGCCAGTGAAACCTAATGGAAAGTCTGTTGCAAGGATTTCTGGGAAAGTCTTGCTTTTCTAATAAAAAGTTCACATAAGACTGGTTTTTCTTTTGCCCAATTCTTGAATGTAGATACAATGGAGGTTTAATAGCCATCTTGTGAGGAGTGTTACCACCACAAGCTTTAGGAATGAAAGCCACCAACTGAGGAGGCATTTTGGAAGCTACCTGAAGTTGGGTCTTGGACATCAGAGGCACTGGAGCCTGACTCCCAAATTTTTTTCTTCACAAGAAAAATAGCTCCTATTTAGTGAAACCACTGTAAGTTGGATATTTTTGTATTTTAAGTTGAATGCAGTTCTAATGGTCACATACTCCTTGGGGACTATTTCTTTCTCTTTCTACACCAAAACTTCTTTGCTTGTATGATAATAAATACAATCATTCATTCATTCAGTGACCACATTGTAAGCACCAACTTTGTTTGGGAAGCACTGATTCACTCTACCACTCTCCCAACCTCTGCCAGTTATTTTCCAAGATGGTGCAAAGTATAAAATGTTGATAAAGTTAAAAGCATACTTCAAATTCTTCAAAAAACATTAGCCACATACCAGATGCAATATTTGAGTCAGGGATCAGAGAATAGGGAATTTATAGTGTATCCTCCTACTTTTGTTTGAGACTTATTTTTGTTCATGACTCTTTGACATGAACTAAAATATATGTGGTCTCTGGTAAATTTTTCAATCCAATATTTTGGTCTTTTAAGGGGTGAAAATTTTTCCTTAATTCTGGGAACAGGCCCTCAGTCATGGCTTTTGGTAATGTGACTTTTTGTCACTCACCATTTTGAGAATCATTTCACAAATTTAATGGGAACTCAAAATAGACTGTCTCAGGAGACACTAGGCAATGCTATTTAAGAATAGACATTCCGGGCTTCCCTGGTGGCGCAGTGGTTGAGAGTCCGCCTGCCGATGCAGGGGACACGGGTTCGTGCCCCGGTCCGGGAAGATCCCACATGCCGCGGAGCGGCTGGGCTCGTGAGCCATGGCCGCTGAGCCTGCGCGTCCGGAGCCTGTGCTCCGCAACGGGAGAGGCCACAACAGTGAGAGGCCCACGTACCATCAAAAAAAAAAAAAAAAAAAAAAGAATAGACATTCCTATTCTTGAAAAATTTGACATAGTAGTCCACCAGTCATGACTCTGTTGCTGATAAATTCTGCATCCCTGTTTTAGTGAAAGGTAACTCCTTCTAGGAAGTTTTTTGAGTGTCACAGGTTTTGGGCCCTGCTGTGTACTGAGGGAATACGTGTAGGAAATCGTGAACAAAGCACAGCCAATTGACTTCAATCTCAACCAGATAATTTTCCAAAAAAATAAATCTAAGTACTAATTTGATTAGTATTTTAATACTATATTCAAAATACATTTTATATTTATCTTAAAAGCATATAAGAATGCCAACTACTTACAAGAGGATCAATAAACTCTTTAGTAACTGAGAGAAATTTATGGCAAGTTAATATACTGATATTTACGTCATGTTGATTATGACGTAAGAATTGGTTTATGAGTAAATCTAATAATTATATGTTATTGAAGATAATTATATATCATACGTTTGGTGATTTCAAAGCTGTATTTAGCTTTTCAATTCCTACTTGTTAAAAAAAATACATCTTTTTCAAATACATCTTTTTCAAATTCATCTTTTTCAAATACATCTTTTTCAAGCTTTATTCTGTTCATGGTAGTATAATGGCTTAAAAGCATAAACTGTGTGTGGTAGGCTGAAAAATGCACCCCCTAAAATGTCCATTTGCCAATTCCTGGAACCTATGAGTGCTACCTTACATGACAACAGGGACTTGGCAGATATGGTCAGGTTGAAGATCTTGAGTGGGGAGATTGCACTAGATTATGCAGGTAGACCTGATGTAATCACAGGGATGCTTATAAGAAGAAGGTGAAGGATCAGATGGATGGAGGTGATGTAAAGACAGAAGCAGAGATTTGAGATGCTACATTCCTAGCTTTGAAGATGGAGGAAGGGGCTATAGGCCAGGTAATGCAATGGATGTGGTTGTAAAAGCTAGAAAGACAAAGAAGCTTCTTTTTCCCTAGAACCTCCAAACAGAGTGTCACCAGTCTGACACCATAGATAAATCTCTGTCACATTTCTTACCCTCATAACTGTTCGATAATAAAGGTGTGTTGTATTAATCCACTGAGTTTGTGGTAATCTGTTATAGGTGCCACAGGACACTAATAGGTGAAAATTGCTTCTATTGTATCAAAATGTTTCAGGAAAAACAAAAGTGAGTGATTGGGACAGAAAGTCTGTGTGATAGAAATGAATCACTAGGATGGGTTTACAAAGGACATAAAATGGGAATTAGTCTAGATGTTCATTTAACAAACCTTTTAGTACTCAGGAAAAAGAAAAACTAATAGCAGTGAGTAAAAAAATGACATCATGAGTAAAACTGTCTGATTTAATGCTAGTAACATAGGTTTTAGAGAAGAACTTTTTCCCCAATGAACACCTACCACCACCATTTTTCAGCCCCACCTTTCCACTTCTCAGATTCCTGAGGTATCTAGTACAATACAGGTATTCAGGAAATGTTAGTCTCTTTCATCCCAGTTATAGATTCTGAATATAGTTCCTTGTTATAAGAAATATATCCTTAGTCTCAAAATAAATCTAAAAACATTTAACTAATGCATCTTGGATATGTTGAACACACTAAGAGAACAGGAGAGGCAGGGAGGAGGGGCCCTCCAGGACCAGAGGAGAGGAAGAGGAGCAGAGGGAATTTGCCCTGCCTGCTCAGGCCCAGGAAGCCTGCTGGGTTCCCAGGTGGGGTCCCTTATCCTCTGAGAATGGAGACACACCTGGGTCACTTCTGTTGAGCCTAAGCCCCAACCTCCAAATTCCCCAGGGCCTTTTCTATCCCTGTGAGTTCTAAGCATAGGCTTCTCCCACCACACAAACGCTGCCCCTGCTTAGGCCCCACCCTCCAAAGCCGAGGCCATTTCCACCTTCTTTTTTTCCCTTCTCCTCTTTTTCACTATCATGGTTCTGCTTTACCTTCCAGTTTGTTGTTTCATCTATATCTTTATGTTTATATACTTTCTAACATATCTCTTAGTTTCCTAGTCTAATTTTACCTTTTACTCTTTGTTATTGTTCTCTCTTTTTTTTTTTTTTTTTTGTCACCCTGCATGGATTGCAGGATCTTGGTTCACAAGCCGGGGGTTGGGTCAAAGCTCCTGCTCTGGGAGCTCCAAGTCCGAACCACTGGACTAAAAGAGAATCTCAGGCCCCAGGGAATATTCATCAGAGTGAGGTCTCCTGGAGTTCCTCATCGTGGCACCAAGACCTGGCTCTATGCAGCAGCCTACAAACTCCAGTGTTGTAAGCCTCAGGCCAAACAACCAGTAAGACAGGAATACAATCCCACCCATCAAAAAAAGAAAAATGAAATGGCAAAAAAAATAAGTCACAGATGAAGGAGCAAGGTAAAAACCTATAAGACCAAATAAATGAAGAGGAAATAGACAATCTACCTGGAAAAGAATTCAGAGAAATGATAGTAAAGATGATCCAGAATCTTGGAAATAAAATGGAGGCACGGATTGAGAAAATAAAAGAAATGTTTAACAAAGATCTAGAAGAACTAAAGAACAAACAAACAGAGATGAACAACACAATAACTGAAATGAAAAATACACAAGAGGGAATCAATAACAGAATAACTGAGGCACAACAACCAATAAGTGAGCTGGAAGATAAAATAGTGGAAATAACTGCTGAGGAGCAGAATAAAGAAAAAAGAATGAAAAGAATTGAAGACAATCTCAGAGACTTCTGGGACAAGACTAAGAACACCAACATTCAAATTATAAGAGTCATAGAAGAAGAAGAAAAAAAGAGAAGGTCTGAGAAAATATTTGAAGAGATTATAGTGGAAAACTTCCCTAACAAGGGAAAGGAAATATTCACCCAAGTCCAGGAAGTGCAGAAAGTCCCATACAGGATAAACCCTAAGAGAAACACACCAAGACTCATATTAATCAAACTAACAAAAAATTAAATACAAAGAAAAAATATTAAAAGCATCAAGGGAAAAATGACAAGATACAAAGGAATCCCCGTAAGGTTATCAGCTGAATTTTCAGCAGAAACTCTGCAGGCCAGAAGGGAGTGGCAGGATATACTTAAAGTGATGAAAAAATAACCTACAACCAAGATTACTCTACCCAGCAATGATCTCATTCAGATTTGGAAGAGAAATCAAAAGATTTTCAGAAAAGCACAAACTAAGAGAATTCTACACCACCAAACCAGCTTTACAATGAATGCTAAAGAAATTTCTCTAGGCAGGAAACACAAGAGAAGAAAAAGACCCACAAAACAAACACAAAACAATTAAGAAAATGGTGATAGGAATATACATATTGAAAATAACCTTGAATGTAAATGGATTAAATGCCCCAACCAAAAGACATAGACTGGCTGAATGATAAAAAAAACAAGACACATATATATGCTGTCTGCAAGAGACACACCTCAGACCTAGGGACACATACAGACTGAAAGTGAAGGGATGGAAAAAGATATTCCATGCAAATGGAAGTCAAATAAAACTGGAGTAGCAATACTTGTATCAGATAAAGCAGACTTTACAGATAAAGATAAAGACTGTGACAAGAGATGAGGAAGGACACTACATAATAATCAAGGGATCAATCCAAGGAGAAGATATAACAATTATAAATGTTTATGTACCCAACATAGGAGCACCTGAATACATAAGGCAAATGCTAACAACCATGAAAGGGGAAATTGACAGTAGCACAATAATAGTAGGGGACTTTAACACCCCACTTACAACAATGGACATATCATCCAAACAGAAAATAAATAAGGAAACACAAGCTTTAAATGACACAAGTGACCAGATAGATTTAGTTGATATTTATAGAACATTCCATCTGAAAGTGGCAGAATGCACTTTCATCTCAAGTGCACATGGAACATTCTCTAGGAGAGATCACATCTTGGGTCACAAATCAAGCCTTGGAAAATTTAAGAAAATTGAAATTTTATCAAGTATCTTTTCTGATCACAATGCTATGAGATTAGGAGTCAATTACAGGAAAAAAAAAACAGTAAAAAACACACATACATGGAGCCTAAACAGTGCACTATTAAATAACCAAGAGATCACTGAAGAAATCAAAGAAGAAATGAAAGAAGACATAGAAACAATGACAACAAAAACAAGACGACCAAAAACCTATGGAATTCAGCAAAAGTAATTCTAAAAGGGAAGCTCAAGAAAAAGAAAAATCTCAAATAACAATATTACCCTACACAGAAAGCAACAAGAGAATGAAGAACAAAGAAAACCCAAGATCAGTAGAAGGAAAGAAGTCGCAAAGATCAGAGCAGACATAAATGAAATATAAATGAAGGAAACAATAGCAAAGATCAATAAAACTAAAAGGTGGTTCTTTGAGAAGATAAACAAAATTGATAAATCCTTAGCCAGACTCATCAAGAAAAAAAGGGAGCAGATGCAAATCAATAACTTTATGAAATGAAAAAGGAGAAATCACAACTGACACCACATGAATACAAAGGATTATAAGAGACAACTACAAACAACTATATGCCAATAAAATGGGCAACCACAAATAATGGACAAATTCTTGGAAAGGTACCATTTTCCAAGATTGAACCAGGAAGAATTAGAAAATATAAACAGACCTATCACAAGTAATGAAATTGAAAATGTAATTAAAAATCTTCCAAAAAACAAAAGCCCAGGACAAGATGGCTTCACAAGCAAATTCTATCAAACATTTAGAGAAGAGCTAACACTGATCCTTCTCAAACTCTTCCAAAAATTTTCAGAGGGAGGAACACTCCCAAATTCATTCTATGAAGCCACCATCACCCTGATACCAAAATCAGAAAAAGATATCACAAAAAAAGAAAATTATAGACCAATTTCACTGATGAACTTAGATGTAAAAATCCTGAACAAAATACTAGTAAACAGAATCCAACAACATATTAAAAGGGTCATACACCATCAAATGGGATTTATCTCAGGGATGCAAAGATTCATCAATATATGCAAATCAATGTGATACACTATAATAACAAATTAAGGAATAAAAACCATATGATCATCTCAATAAATGCAGAAGAAGTTTTCAACAATATTCAAGACCAATTTATGATAAAGACTCTCCAGAAAATGGGCATAGAGGGAAGCTATCTCAACATAATAAAGGCCATATGTGATAAACCCACAGCAAATATCATTCTCAATGGTGAAAAACTGAAAGCATTTCCACTAAGATCAGGAACAAAATAAAGATGTCCACTCTCACCAGTATTATTCAACATAGTTTTGGAAGTCTTAGCCAAACTGAGAAGGAAAAGAAATAAAAGGAATACAAATGGAAAAGAAGAAGTAAAACTGTCACTGTTTGCAGATGACATGATACCATACATAGAAAATCCTAAAGATGCCACTAGAAAACTGCTAGAACCAATCAATGAATTTGGTAAGTTTTCAGTATACAAAATTAATGCACAGAGATCCCTGGCATTCCTATACACTAACAATGAAAAATCAGAAATAGAAAGTAAAACAATTCCATTTACCACTGCAACAAAAAGAATAAAATACCTAGGAATAAACCTACCTAAGGAGGCAAAAGGCTTGTACTCAGAAAACTATAAAACACTGATGAAAGAAATAAAAAATAACATAAACAGATGGAGAAACAAACCATGTTCTTGGATTAGAAGAAACAATATTGTGAAAATGACTATACTACCCAAAGCAATCTACAGATTCAATGCAATCTCTATCAAACTACCAATGGCATTCTTCACAGAAGTAGAGCAAAAAATTTTACAATTCATATGGAAACACACATACCCCAAACAGCCAAATCAATCTTGAGAAAGAAAAATGGAGCTGGAGGAATCAGGCCATCTGACTTTAAACTATCCTACAAAGCTACAGTAATCAAGACAGTATGATACTGGCACAAAAACAGAAATATAGATCAATGGTACAGGAGAGAAAGCCCAGAGATAAACCCACACACATATAGTCACCTAATTTATGACAGAGGAGGCAAGGACATACAATGGTGAAAAGATAACGTCTTCAATAAGTGGTGCTGTGAAAACTGGACAGCTACATGTAAAAGAATGAAATTAGAGTACTCCCTATAAAACTCTTAGGAGAAAACATAGGAAAAAGACTCTTTGACATAAGCACAGCAAGTTCTTTTTTGACCCACCTCCTAGAGTAACGGAAATAAAAACAGAAATAAACAAATGGGACCTAATGAAACTTAAAAGCTTTTGCACAGCAAAGGAAACCATAAACAAGATGAAAAGACAACCCTCAGAATGAGAGAAGATATTTGCAAATGAAACAACAGACAAAGGATTAATCTCCAAAATATACAAACAGCTCATGGAGCTCAATATTAAAAAAACAAAAACCCAATTAAAAAATGGGCTGAAGATCTAAATAGACATTTCACCAAAGAAGACATACAGATGGCCAAGAGGCCCATGAAAAGATGCTCAGCATCAGTAATTATTAGAGAAATGAAAATCAAAACTACAATGAGGTATCACCTTACACCGGGCAGAATGGCCATTATCAAAAATTCAACAAAAAATAAATGCTGGAAAGGGTGTGGTGAAAAGAGAACCCTCCCGCACTGTTGGTAGGAATATAAATTGATACAACCACAATGGAGAACAGTATGGAGGTTCCTTAAAAAAGTAAAAATAGAACTACTATATGACCCAGCAATCTCACTACTGGGCATATACCCTGAGAAAACCATAATTCAAAAAGAGTCATGTACCACAAGTTCATTGCAGCACTATTTACAATAGCCAGGACATGGAACCAACCTAAATGTCCATCAACAAATGAATGGATAAAGAAGATGTGGCACATATATACAACGGAATATTAGTCAGCTATAAAAAGAAATGAAGTTGAGTTATTTGTAGTGAGGTGCATGGACCTAGAGTCTGTCATACAGAGTGAAGTCAGAAAGAGAAAAATAAATACCGTATGCTAATGCATACATATGGAATCTAAAAAAAAAAAAATGGTACTGATGAACCTTGTGACAAGGCAGGAATAAAGACGTAGACATAGAGAATGGATTTGAGGACATGGAGGGAAGGGGGAAGCTGGGGCAAAGTGAGAGTAGCATCAACATATACACACTACCAACTGTAAAACAGATAGCTAGTGGGAAGCAGCAGCATAGCACAGGGAGATCAGCTTGGTGCTTTGTGGTGACCTAGAGGGGTGAGATAGGGAGGCTGGGAAGGAGGCTCAAGAAGGAGGGGATACAGAGATATATGTATGCATATTGCTGATCCACTTTGTTGTACAACACAAACTAACACAGCACTGTGAAGCAATTATACCCTAATAAAGAAGTATTTTTTAAAAAAAGAAAAAAAATGCTACAAATACCCTTTGCTTATAACGTAAAAAAAACCAACAAATTTGTCAGAAAATCAGTAAGACAAGGATAAAATGAATAATTCATATGCTTATATTACTTCTCACTTCTCTCTACCTTTACTTCAAAATGTAAATTTTAATATTTAATACTTTTCAGGGGAAATTGTTTGTGAGAAAACAAGGTGTAGTGTAGTGTTTTGCTTTACATGTTTATAATATGCTACAATATGTTTAAAAAGGGAACATAATTATGTAGATATCCTTGTATATGCATAGCCATTTCTGAAATTATGTATCAGATTTGTAATTTGGGGACAATGAACTTGGCAAAATGGGGAAATAGTAAGATGATACCTTTCTGCTGAATTTTTTACTATTTGCCTATGAAACCTATTACACATTTAACAAGTTCTAAAAGATTGGTAGAACTATTTTATGATATAAGATGAACATATGTGGAAGGCATACAGGAAAGTGTTGCCTGTTGTTATCTGCTTAGTGGGATTTTAAACATTTATTTCTCATTTATGTTTTTTGGTATTTTATGTTTTAACCAAAAAGTATACATCACATTTACAATTAGAAAGACCAATTATAAACCTTTTTCCATTTTGGAAAACAGTAAGAAGACTATCTTGAGATGGTGTCCCATAGACTCTGGGGGCATTTTTAAATACCTGAATGTAGCATTCAAGACGTTGCACAATGCCATCCCATTTTCTATGCCCAGCATTAGTTCCTGCCTTATATGCCTCAGCACCCTATAATTAGCAAAGATTCCTGCCTCAAATTCTCATAGTTCATTGATAACTTCATGCCATCTTTCATGTTTTTTCTTTCTGCATAGAATAAATGAATAAATGTCTTTTCCTTTACTGATGATCAACTCCCCTCATTTTAAAGTTTCATTTAAATGTTACCTTAGTGATATTTACAGGTAAAACTAATTACTACCTCTGCTGATTTCCTTAATAATATTAGAATTAAATCCATATATCTTATATGATACTGTGCAGTGTGTGTGTGTGCGTGTAGGAAAGAGAGAAAGAAAAAAATCGATGATTGATCATTCCATTGAGCCCTTGTCCCCAATCTAATAAAAAACATTGAGTTGAGACTGGACATACTCAAATTTAAACTTTCCCAAGTTATGAACAAATTTGTTTGCTCAAACAGTTAGATGAGATGGTGGTAACCTGACTTCCTGACAGCCTGTTATTGAGTTTATGACTGTGATGATGATAAAATTAGAAGTTTTCCTGAGATAAGCAGATGTGGAAATCTAGAGATGGTTTTTAACCAGATCCTGTATTTGCTAGTATAGAGGGATTCACTCCAAAAGTGCAACAAAACTGTTTCTCAAATAAGCCACAATTACTTCTGAAAACTTTGATAGGAGTTAGCCTAAAAGCTGATTCATAATGAGTCAGCTCATTAATTTCTTCATTTGGACACCAATATTGTAAGCATTAAAAAAGATGACAAATTGTGGGCTAAATTTAGAAGAATAAAAACTGTCATGAATTTAAATGAATAACTTACTTTTGGTCATGCATATTAATGCCAAAGGATATTTCATATGGCTTCCATGGTGTTCTAATTTAAAAACTATATGTACAACATGATGAGTATAGCTAACACTGCTATATTATATACAGGAAAGTTAAGTGAGTAAATCCTAAAACTTCTCTTCATGGGGAGAAATTGTTTTCCTTTTTTCTCTTCTTCATTTTTGTTGTAACTAGGTGAAATGATGGGAGTTAACTGAACCTATTGGTAATCATTTTGTAATACATGTAAATCAAACCATCATGCTGTACACTTTAAACTTATACAGTGATGTATATCAATTACTTTTCAGTAAAACTGGGAAAAACTACGTCACTTCTTTATTAGTCAATAATAACTTTTTTGTTTGGAATTTCTAGGGGATTTCAGTTTTGAGATGTAGTTTTATTAAAATAAATAGAGCTCTATTTCCAATTTTTTTAATTGAAATTTTAGCATGTTTAGGTTATTCTGGAATTCTGAATTAATAATTTGGGATAGAGTCTAGCAATCTTTTTACCCTGTGCAAGATATCGAAGTCCTGAACCTCAACTACTCATGATAAAATAATAGTAATCACCTTATATGGTGCTTGTTAATGATTTCAAAGTTGATGGTGCAATAATGATCCCTATGTTGAGCTTCTATTTTACTTTACTCCTTTGGGCGGGGGAGTAAAAGGATTTAAGGCTTAATTATTTATGATTCAAATGCTGAGCTAAAATCTTGTGTAAAATATTTACAGAATCAGTGTTCAGTGTCTCAAACGGTAATGAATGCACAACTGAAAACAAATTTGATTGATTACTTAATAACAAAGCGGTTCTACTTTTGATAATGGTGTAGTGACTTGTATGACACATCCATTTATAGACAGAAATTTAAAACTGTGGGAAAAATATGAAAAAAAAACCTACTGAAAATATTTATATATCTAAATCAAGCAGAACTGGAGGGTAGATGATTCTTGAAAATATCGGTGATATTTGAATTTATATGACTTTTCTCTTCATACAGTGTGGGGTAGCCTGAATATAAGCAGAAAGTCGGAGTCCAACTAGTTTGCAAAGGTTAGGCCAGAGTTCAGATTTATCAAAGGTATTAAAATATCAGGGGGCTATTGGCAAAAGAGTATCCACAGAAAGGACAGCCTCAAAACTTGTGTATACACTTTGTCTACCTTCTTGGTTCTTTCATAAACTATGTGTACAGAGCAGACTATTAAAGGTGCTCTGCAGACAGCAATGGATGGAAGCTTAAAAGCACTGAACAGAGATTTTACCTGCTTCCTCACTCAGAAGAGACAGAGTTTAGTTAAGTCCAGCCAAATTAACTACCTGATAGAATAAAACTCAATAGCCTTCAAAGGAAGCTAACTCAGAGTGTCTACAATTTACTATTCAGTGTCCAGTTACCAAAACAAAACAAACAAAACACTGAACATGTGAATTAGGAGGAAAATAAGACAAGTAGATAAGAGAAAAAGTGATCAATAGTAACCAAAACTGAAATTACACAAATATTGAAGTTGAAATTAAGAAACAAGACCTTCAAAGCAGCAATTATAAAAACATTTGAACTTAAAGGGAAATACTGAGGTCAAAAATAAACAGATTGAGAATCTCAGCAGTGAAATATATACCATTAAAAAAACTAATTGAAACTTGGTGTATGTGCTTGGCTGAGGAGCCAATGGGGCGAAGCTACCATCTGTGGGATTATGACTGAACGCGTCTAAGTCAGAATCCCGCCCAGGCGGAACGATAGGGCACCGCCGCGAGAGCCTCGGTTGGCCTCGGATAGCCGGTTCCCCGCCGTCCCCGCCGGTGGGCCACCGCCCGCGTCCCCCGGGGCGCGGCGCGGCGCCCCCCGTCGCGCGTCGGGACCGGGGTCCGGTGCGGAGACCCCTTCGTCCTGGGACACGGGGTGCGGCCGGAAAGGCGGCCGCCCCCTCGCCCGTCACGTACCGCACGTTCGTGGGGAACCTGATGCTAAACCATGCGTAGACGACCTGCTTCTGGGTCGGGGTTTCGTACGTAGCAGAGCAGAGAGTCAGCCCTCGACACAAGGGTTTGTCGCCCACGCCGCCGCCCCGGTGGCGGCGGCGGCGCCCAGGGGCGGGGCTCGCCATCCGTTTCTTCCTCCCCTCCCTCGCTCTCCGGACTCCCCCATCCCGCTCCCCGAGGTCGGCGTCCTCGGCCCAACCTCGGTGGCTGCCCACCATCCGCGCGACGGGAGTGGCGGCGGGTCTCGGCGCGCACGTCCCCGGACCGGCCCGCGCCGGTCGGTAGGGGGAGGCGCCCGTTCCGCCGGAGGAAAAGGGGGACGAGAGGGAAGGGGGCGGCCCTCGCGGCGGCCCCCCGGCCTCGGCGCGCCGCGCCTCCTCCCCACCACGCAGTGGGCCTCGCCCACAGGCTGGGATGAGGAAAGTGGGGGGCGGCGGGTGCGGACCGAGAGGCGGGGGCGTCGCAGGGCCGGCCCCGTAGGCCCCTTTCCCGGGGGGGCCGTGCGGGGCCGGAGGGGCAGCGGCATGCGCGTGCCGCCGGACGCGTCCGAGTCGGGCTCCGCCACCCTCGGCGCGGGGGTTGGGCCGGGGTTCCCGGCCGGTCGCGGCCCTTGCGCTCTTAAAAATAAAAATAAATAAATAAAAAGTAAAGTATATGAAATGGAACAAGACCTCCCTCAATGGCCTTAATAACCTCGTGGAGATGGAAACAAAAGGGGGTGAGTGAGCTTGGTAATACAGCAATAGAAATTATCCTTCCCGAAGGCAGAAAGGAAAACACAAGATTTCTAAGCAGTGAATAGAGCCTCAGTGACCTGTCAGGCAACAGCAAGCAGTAAAATATGATCCCCAAAATAAGAGAGAGACACAGAAAGAGAAGGGAGAGAAGAGAAGAGGAGAGGGGAGGAGAGAATATCAAATATGACAAAATGTAAGCAGTTGCTCAATTGGAGTTTAGGTTTTTTAGGAGTTTTTGCAATTTTCCATACGTTTGAAATTACATGAAAAGAAAAAACAACTACAAGCAAAAAAATTTTTTCATGCTGCTTTTATTTCCTTCTTTTTAACTAAATCGCGGTTTAAAAATTTGATTCACCTCTATAGTAAGTCAACACCTTTGGGCTATTTAATGACACTTTAGAACAAATTAAATAAGAGTATTTATGGTAATTGTTAAAAATTCAATTAAGGAAAAGTCTAACATCTATATAATGCATTATGGCAAGCTAATGATTCACATTCATAATAATCTTAGAAAGAGACTAATCTTTCCATAACTTTATTTCCAAAGACAGAGTAATATTGAAAACAAAGACAAAGGTTTAATTAAGTCTTAAAAATAGATTCTGAAAAATTAACTGCATTTGCTAACTAATTTGTAATACAGAAAGCTGTTCTATTGAGAGCAATATTAAATAAATATACTTTTAGTGGGTCAGTGGCCTAAGGCTTTATTTTTCCAGATTTAGACCTACATCTTGTGAGAGTTTGAATAATTTTAAAGAAAATCAAGAATCTGAATTTGGGTCGGATTTCTCAAGGATATTGCAAAGCAGAGCCTTTGTTTTTTTTGTATACTTTATGCAGAGTCATACCCTCTCAAGCGTGAATTCACACACATGCAACTGGAGGGCCAGAAATGTTAACCTGTTCTGATACAGAAAAATGATTTTCTTGAAGTTAACAGATTTATTTCTCTGAGAGCATTTTAAAGCAAATGAAGACCTGCAAGTGTTGAGAATAACAATTTTCTCTAATTTAGGCAACCATGTTTTCAAAAGAATGCTTTCTTATTGATATATATATATATATCTTACTGATATATATATATCAATAAGAAAATACTTTCTTATTGATATATGTTAAAAATTATAGGTAATTTATAAATTTAAGATAGTGGTATGAAAACTATAGTAGTAGTATTGTGCAGCATTAATGTGAATAGGTTTATTAGCTTAATTTATAAATATGATGATATATAAGTCAAAACAACAATCTATACAAGCATAAATGAAGAAAATAATTTATAATGTAATAAAATGAGTTTTATCTAAATTTTCCAGTTTTTTTTTTTTTTTGCGTTACGCGGACCTCTCACTGTTGTGGCCTCTCCCATAGCGGAGCACAGGCTCGGGACGCGCAGGCTCAGCGGCCATGGCTCACGGGCCCAGCCGCTCCGCGGCAGGTGGGATCTTCCAGGACCGGGGCACAAACCCGCGTCCCCTGCATGGGCAGGCAGACTCTCAACCACTGCATCTCCAGGGAAGCCCTAAATTTTCCAGTTTTTAATGTGTTTTGAATTATACAAATTATGGCTAAATATGTACTTTTTCAAAAGTGTCAAATTATACAGAAAATATAGAACAGAAAGTCTGCCTTCACTGTAGCCTACATGTACTTTATTTTTTCTCCAGATATAAACATTGTTAATGTGTTTGTTTTTACAGACCTAAATTATGTTAAGATTTTACTCATGAATATATATGCATTTACATATTTTCCCTTAATGAAAACTACTAAATATTATTGTGAAACTTGCCTTTCAACTTATAATATATCCATGGCATATATATCCTAATATTCGTAGAATAATTCCATGTCTATATGCTTTTCTTTAAAATTATTGCTCAGTATTTCACTGTACATATACTACATTTGTTATCATTCCTCAATGAGGGAAATATAAGTTATATACAATTTTAACTACTACAAACTTGGATGCAGTGAAGGTACTTGTTCATAAATTCATTGAGTCCAGGTGAATTGCAAAGGCTTTGATAGATATTGAAAAACTGACTTCAAAAGGATTATTGATTTACAATTCCAACAGTAGCATTGAAGGTGCCATTTGCCATTCCCTTTGCAACAATGATTATGTTAAAACTGTTCACTATCCTAAAAGATCAAATAATAATATCATATTACATTAATTTGCATTTTCCTGTGATTGAGTATTATTAATATTGATTATTTTCTTTCCTAAATTTTTGTTTTTCTTTTTAGGATATCTTTCTATAATACTCTTAACTTTGTTCTCATTGCGTTTTAAAAGTTGTCTTTAGTTAGCCTTTAGTTAGAAGTTATTTTCCTACACTATACTGGTGGAGTTCATGATATTCGATGATGAATAAAATTAAAAGCCTAATATTTAAATATTGTTAGACATTAATAATAATGATGAACTCTAGAGAATTGACCATGGGTTTACTTTTTTTTTAAACATATTTATTGGACTATAATTGCTTTACATTGATGTGTTAGTTTCTGCTGTATAACAAGGTGAACCAGCTATATGTATACAAACATCCCCATATCTCCTCCCTCTTTCATCTCCCTCCCACCCTCCCTATCCCACCCATCTAGGTGGACACAAAGCACCGAGCTGATCACCCTGTGCTATGCAGCTGCTTGCCACTGCTATTTATTTTACATTTGGTAGTATATATATGTCCACGCCACTCTCATTTCGTTCCAGCTTACCATGCCCCCATCCATGTCCTCCTCAACTCCATCCTTTATGTCTGCATCTTTATTCCTGTCCTGCCCCTAGGCTCTTCAGAACCTGTGCTTTTTTTTTTTTTTATTCCATATATATGTGTTAGCATACAGTACTTGTTTTTCTCTTTCTGACTTACTTCACTCTGTATGACAGTCTCTAGGTTCATCCACCTCACTACAAATAACTCAATTTTGTTTCCTTTTGTGGATGACTAATATTCCATTATATATATGTGTCACATCTTCTTTATCCCTTCATCTGTCGATAGACACCTAGGTTGCTTCCATGTCCTGGCTATTGTAAATAGAGCTGCAGTGAACATTGTGGTACATGACTCTTTTCGAATTATGGTTTTCTCAGGGTATGTGCCCAGTAGTGGGATTGCTGGGTCATATGGTAGTTTGATTAATATGTGTCTTGGTGTGTTTCTCCTTGGATTTATCCTGTATGGGAATCTCTGAGCTTCCTGGATTTGACTGACTATTTCCTTACCCATATTAGGGAAGTTTTGAACTATAATCTCTTCAAATATTTTCTCAGACCCTTTCTTTTTCTCTTCTTCATCTGGGACCCCTATGATTCGAATGTTGGTGCGTTTAATGTTGTTCCAGAGGTCTCTGAGATTGTCCTCAATTCTTTTCATTCTTTTTTCTTTATTCTGCTCTGTGGTAGTTATTTCCACTATTTAATCTTCCAGGTCACTTATCTGTTCTTCTGCCTCAATTATTCTGCTATTGATTCCTTCTAGAGAATTTTTAATTTCATTTATTGTGTTGTTCATCATTGTTTGCTCTTTGGTTCTTCTAGCTTCTTGTTAAACATTTCTTGAATTTTCTCCATTCTATTTCCAAGATTTTGGAATATCTTTACTAAAATTACTCTGAATTCTTTTTCAGGTAGACTGCCTATTTCCTCTTCATTTGTTTCATCTCATGGGTTTTTACCTTGCTCCTTCATCTGCTGTGTATTTCCCTGTCTTCTCATTTTGCTTAACTTACTGTGTTTGGGGTTTCCATTTCACAGGCTGCAGTTTTGTAGTTCCCATTGTTTTTGGTGCCTGTTCCAAGTGAGTAAGTTTGTTCAGTGTGTTGTGTAGGTTACCTAGTGGAGGGGACTGGTTCTTCTGTTCTGGTGGATGAGGCTGGATCTTGTCTTTCTGGTGGACAGGACCACATCCAGTGGTGTGTTTTGAGGTGTCTGTGAATTTATTATGATTTTTGGCAGCTTCTCTGCTAATGGGTGGCATTGTGTTCCTGCCTTGCTAGTTGTTTGGCATAGGGTGTCCAGCACTATAGCTTGCTCATCGTTGAGTGGAGCTGGGTCTTAGCATTGAGATGGAGATCTCTGGGAGAGCTTTTGCTGTTTGATGTTATGTGGGGCCAAGAGGTCTCTGGTTGACCAATGTCCTGAACTCGGCTCTCCCACCTCAGAGGCTCAGACCTGACACCCGGCCAGAGCACCAAGACCCTGTCAGCCACATGGCTCAGAAGAAAAGGGAGGAAAAAAAAATAAGTAAATAAATAAAATAAAATTATTAAGATATACAAATTTAAAAAGAAAGAGAGAAAGAAAGATGAGAGCAACCAAGCCACAAAACAAGTCCTCTGATGATAATAAACACTAAATCTATACTACAAAAAACACAAAACAACAACAACAAAAAGGACAGTCAGAACCCTAGGACAAATGGCAAAAGCAAAGCTATACAGACAAATCACACAAAGAAGCATACACATACACACTCACAAAAAGAGAAAGTGGAAAGTAATATATATATATATGTGTGTGTGTGTGTGTGTGTGTGTGTGTGTGTGTGTGTGTGTGTATAAAATAAAAAAATGGAGGAGAGCAGCCAAATCAATAAACAAATCTACCAATGATAATAAACTCTAAATACTAAACTAAGATAAACATAAAACCAGAAGCAGATTAGATACAGAAAGCAAACCCCTATTCTATAGTTGCTCCCAAAGTCCACTGCCTCAATTTTGGGATGATTCATTTTCTATTCAGGTATTCCACAGATGTACATCAAGTTGATTGTGAAGATTTAATCCGTTGCTCCTAGGGCTGCTGGGAGAAATTTCCCTTTCTCTTCTTTGTTCACACAGCTCCTGGGGTTCACCTTTGGATTTGGCCCCACCTCTGTATGTAGGTCGCCTGAGGGCTTCTGTTCCCCACCCAAACAGGATGGTATTAAAGGAGCGGCTAATTAGGGAGCTCTCGCTCACTCAGGCTGGGGGAGGGAGGAGTACGGAATGTGGGGCAAGCCTGCGGTGGCAGAGGCTGGCATTATGTTGCAACAGCCTGAGGCATGTCGTTTGTTCTCCCGGGGAAGTTGTCCCTGGATCACGGGACCCTGGCAGTGGTGGGCTGCACAGGGTCCCGGGAGGGGAGGTGTGGATAGTGACCTGTGCTTGCACACAGGCTTCTTGTTGGCTATAACAGCAGCTTTACTGTTTCATGCCCATCTCTGATGTCCGCACTGATAGCTGCAGCTTGCGCCCATCTCTGGAGCTCGTTTAGGTGGTGCTCTGAATCCCCTCTCCTCATGCAGCCCAAAACAATGGCCTCTTGCCTCTTAGGCAGGTGCAGAGTTTTTCCCGGACTCCCTCCCAGGTAACTGTGGTGCACTAGCCCCCTTCAGGCTGTGTTCATGCAGCCAACCCCAGTCCTCTCCCTGGGTTCTGAACTCTGAAGCCTGAGCCTCAGCCCCCAGCTGCCATCTGCCTCGGCAGGTGAGCACACAAGCCTCTCAGGCTGGTGAGTGCTGGTCAGCACCGATCCTCTGTGCGGGAATCTCTCTGCTTTGCCCTCTGCACCCCTGTTGCTGTGCTTTCCTCTGTGGTTTCGAAGCTTCCCCCTCACCCACCCACCATCTCCACCAGTGAAGGGGCTTCCTAGTGTGTGGAAACTTCCTCCTTCACAGCTCCCTCCCCGAGGTGCAGGGGCCATCCCTATTATTTGTCTCTGTTTTTCCTTTTTTCTTTTGCTTTACCCAGATACGTGGGGAGTTTCTTGCCTTTTGGGAGGTCTGAGGTCTTCTGCCAGTGTTCAGTAGGTGTTCTGTAAGAGTTGTTCTGCGTGTAGTGTAGTTTTTATTTGTTTTTTGGGTTTTTTTTTTTTTTTTTGTCTTTTGCGTATGCGGGTCTCTCACTATTGTGGCCTCTCCCGTTGCGGAGCACAGGCTCCAGATGTGCAGGCCCAGCGGCCATGGCTCATGGGCCCAGCCGCTCCGTGGCATGCGGGATCTTCCCGGACCGGGGCACGAACCCGCGTCCCATGCATCGGCAGGCGGACTCTCAACCACTGCGCCACCAGGGAAGCCCGTAGGTGTAGTTTTGATGTATTTGTGGGGAGGAAGGTGATCTCCAGGTCTTACTGCTCCACCATCTTGAAGACACCCCCTGAGTTTACTTTTATAATCCTGAACTGAGACACTGACCTAGGGACGTGATAGGCACCCTTAATCCTGAATGGAAAATCTCAAGCAGGGCAATAAACTCAGTATGTATGAAAGTAGTTGTGTTGGTTTCTGTGGTTTTCACTGGGCAAAGCATAGACCAGTTTCTTTTCTTTCTTTCTTTCTTTTTACTAGATTACCAGTTTATCATGTAAGGATACAATTCGGGAACTGCCAAATGGAAGAGATGCAGAGGGCAGGATGTGTGGAGCTTCCCTGCCCTTTCTGGGTGTGACATTCTCTTGTACCTCCACATGTTCACCAACCAGGAAGCTCCAGAGAGATTTCATCAGACTCTCCAAGGGGCTCCAAACCATAGAAGCTTATCACTGTTTAGAATCAAATATGCAAATATTCTCACAATTTATAATATGTGACTCATCTAACCTTGATTCTAAACCAGACAAAATGAAACAAAAAAGAAAAAATATAGAAAAATATGACTCATGAACATAAATGCAAAAACCTTAAAATGTCTTTATACAAAACCCACCCATACCTTAGAGACAGTATACCATGATAAAGTTCATTTAATCCCGGAATTCAGTAGTTGAGTAGTGGGAAATTAGGAAATGTCCTTCCCACACTAATAGCCAAATATGGTAACATGAATATACTAGAAACCTTTGGAAATATTATCACGCAAATGACAAAAGTCTACTATTTCCACTTTTATTCAACCTGCAAAGTCTTAGTCAGTACAGTAAAACAAGGAGAAAAAAAGATTGATGCTCAAGATTATCATTATTTGCAGATGTTTTGGTTATTTGCATATAAAACATGACAAAAAGCTCTAAATAAATTATTGGAATTAATAATTGAGCAAGTAATAACTGAGTAAGTTTACTGGAGGAAAAATTAAGTATACAATACTAGTGTTTTTATTTACTAGAATCAAATGGGAAATATAATTATACAGGATGTCATTTTTAATAGAATATCTGAGAAAAATCTAGTTTCTACACAAGCATAATTACATTCTTATAATATTTTGAGAATGTGAAAAAAGACTGTTTAAAAGATCTCATCAAAGAAATTACATATGTAATGATGATATTGATGCCTATGATTATACACATAAATATCTACATAAGATAGTGCTGATCAACAAGTTAATGGCAGTTATCTCTTGTTACTAAGATTTCAAGTGATTTTTACTTTATTTCTCATATTATTATCTATTCAATTTTCTCATAAATTTACTTTTACTATATATATAATTAAAAACTAAAAATAGGTATAATATCACTATTAAAAAAGCAAAATTCAAAAACCTGCAAGGTACATGAAAATATGTTTATCATCATGTTACAGTGACTTTTTTTAACTAAAAAAGCTACTGTGGTTAAATGATTGTTTATGACAAACACTGTAGTTTACATCCTTCTGAAAATAAATTTGTTCCCAAGAAAATGAGCTAATTCTATTCATCTTACTTTAAATTTAATCTGTTCCAGAAATCACTTCAGAGAATGGCATACATAAGAGAAATAGAGCAAAGTCCTTTGTAAGCCAAAAACAGTGAGTTCACTGATGAGGGGAGAGTGAATATCAGAGGAACTGTCATACAGGTAGTAGCATTTAAGCTGGGATGTAGATAGAATTTGAGGAGTCATCTGTGAGGAATAGGTAACTGATGCTTTTAGGGTCCTGTCAAGGAAGAGTACAGAAAACATAGCCAAACATGGAAACCTAGATAATATAAACTTTAAGAAGACCTAAAGAAGATATATATAGAGAGAAAATTAGTAAAAGACTCCTCTGTGGAAGAAAAACATGTCATGAACAAGGAATGGTGTCAGCTGCAGTTGTAAGAAGACTTATGGGGCCCCATCCATACTTTTAGCCACAGTCCCTTCAGTGTCTGCTGGGGAATTTCCAGTGCCAAAGCCTTTTGCCCAAGCCATTCAACATGTGTTTATGACAGGCTGAAGTGTTCGTGAATTAACATCTGTCCTGGTCCTTCCATTATTCCTCACTTCATACCTGTTGGGGAGTTGGTGTATATATATATACCTCAGTTCTCTCCCCTCTTGGGTGAATAATTCCAAGACATGCATTCTACACTACCTCTCCAAGTTTCTCCATGTGTGAGTTCTCATTGCCAGTGTTGGCTGGTTTAATGATTCACACTTTAGTGGCTCACTTCCCTTCCTTGTCCTAGGTCCCCATTCCTCTGCCAGGGTTTCCTCCTCGTCCCACGTAAACCACTTGCACTTAAATCCTTGTCTCAAGATCTTCTTCTGGGGGAACCCAAACCAAATCAGCAAAAAGTTGGTAAATAAACAGTAAGGACTGACTTAGGAGAGGTGCAAAATTTGACAATTTGTAAGTAGTTATTTGCCAGAAGAGAGCTTTTTCAGATGTCAATTTTTAAGGCTAGTGTTGAACTGTAAACTATTCAAGTGAGTAAGTGGGGAGGAAGTGGTGGAAACACAATAGAGCAGGGGTTCCCAACCCCGGGGCTATGGACTGATACTGGTCCATGACCTGTTAGGAACCTGGCTGCACAGCAGTGGGTGAGTGGCAGGCAAGCAAGTGAAGCTTCATCTGTATTTACAGCCACTCCCCATTGCTTGCATTACCTCCTGAGCTCTGCCTCCTGTCAGATCAGTGGTGGCATTAGGTTCTCATAGGAGCGTGACCCCTACTGTGAACTGTGCATGCAAGGGATCTAGGTTGTGCGCTCCTTATGAGAATCTAATGCCTAATGATCGGAGGTGGAGCCGAGGCGGTGATGCTAGCACTAGGGAGTGGCTTCAAATACAGATTATCATTAGCAGAGAGGTTTGACTGCCCAGAGACCATAATAAATCAATTGCTTGCAGACTCATATCAAAACCCTATCAATGAGTGGCAAGTGAAAACAAGCTCAGGTTTCCCACTGATTCTGCATTATGGTGAGTTGTATAATTATTTCATTATATATTACAATGTAATAATAATAGAAATAAAGTGCACAATAAATGTAATGCACTTGAATCATCCTGAAACCATCCCCAGCCCCCACCCCGCCCCAGTCCATGGAAAAATTGTCTTCTATGAAACCGGTTCCTGGTGCCAAAAGCATTGGGGACTGCTGCAATAGAGGATATCTTGGAACAGTCTGTGAGTGAAAAAAGGAAAATATTGGGAAATCTTTCTTGCCACTCAAGACTCTGTGTTGAATATGACAGCCATTGCTGACTCCACATCAGACCACATGACCCTCCTCTGTAGTGCATGTAAATGACAAAATATATCCAGCTCCCAACTGAACTTACAGTTGGTGACTCAGGCCAATTTGTTTTCAGTTACTAGTACTACAAGCCCATGAAACAAGGAGGATGTGGACAGTGAATGTGGACAGAAAGTGCTAGGAGAACATACAAAATCATTCTCAAAGCCTCGGAATAGAGCATGGGTGTTAGAATTGGTGGGTCGATTTTAAAGTATAATGTTAACCAGAGATTTTGTAATAGAAATTTTTTTGTAAGCCAGAGATGCTGCAGGTAAGGCACACTCAAAACTGGTTGAAATAGTAGCTATAGAAAATCTGAAAAGCAACTTACCTTTTTGACATAAACCAGTACACTAGTGGTCCTGTGGTAGGGAGGGTTTACTTCTCACAATTAATATTTTAAGACACACCTATGTCTTAGACTCTTAGGAAAAATACACAGGAAATGGCTCATTGTATTTGTAGATAAATGAAGATAAATGTAGATAAATGAAGTAACTGGATTCTGACAGATGGCTTATCCTCCTCCCTGTCTTACGGCTTCAAATGTGCTTGTTGAAAAGAAATTACCTGAAATAGTGCAATCCACAATCTGCATAATGCAATGCATTGAAGCCATGGCTCATTGCTAATGTCTCTTCCACATCACTCTTAGAATCATGGCTCTGGTGTCACTATTTCCTTTTTGACGACTGATATTTATCCAGGGTAGTCCACTGCTATGAAATCTGGTTGGCTTAACCTTATCCCATCAGCAGTAATTTGGACTAAATGTGTGGGAAATGAGGCCACACTTACAGGGGTCTCAGAGGTAAGGAGTCTGCTTTAAAGTATGCAAAAATAATGTGAGATGAAATAAGCCTTTTCAAGATACACTTTAATAAGCTCCATCCTTTGAAATATCCATGAGGGACTTACACTCCTGAAAATTGCCTGTCTGGAATAGAGCAGTGTACCCTCTTAACACTGTATTTTTGTGATAGGTAATTGCAGATTACTGCCCCTATATAATCACCAGGATTCTCTAGGAGAAAATGAGTATTCTGTAATCATGCAGCAGGGCTGAATGAAGCAGAATTTTTTACCTTTGTGAAGTGAACCACTTCAAATAAGTTTTCTCTAAATCCTTGACATAGCCAAAGTGAATATTGAAATATTATTTTCAATGGCTTCAAACTCTATATAGGATAACATTACATCCAAAATGATTGAGTGTGACTTACCAACTCTGAGAAACAGCTGAAAAACAAATATAAGGACACATTTAAAGCTGGTTTCAGCCCTGGCTCCTCATTTGCTTTGATGTTGGGGCTGAGTTTAAATGGCTTCTAAAGGAGACTCTGGTTTGTGCCTTATGGGCACAGCAAGGATGAAAATGGAGACAGCTAGAGAAAATGAACAGACTTCAAAGAAAATGAAATACTCTGGTCACTTTAAAATGTCACCTGATTTCAGAGATCCTATTTACCATCATGTAACAACCCAGAAAAGAGTATGACTTATTAAAATATTACCAGCTTAAGCAGAAATCTTGGAAATTGACAAGAGATCTTACTTAACCACATAGCCTAGAGTGCAGTGCCTTTTACATACTAGTTGATGCCTTCTTTTGGCAATAACAGTCAATCTTAGATTGCTTTAAGAAGAACTACAAAAATGTAAATTACTGAGACTTGATTTGGTCTTATTGCCTTAGCTAAGTTCCAACACTTAAACTTAAAATATATAGCTGCTGGAGCAAATTAATACCGTTAATTTGCATATCCAAGAGCCTTTGCATAGTACTCCTTCTCTCTCAACTAATAGATTATCCTGTCAAACTCGTGAACTGGATTGAAATTGGTGCCTTCATTCAAAAACGTTTCAAATTTTTCTTGAGCACCATATCCAGTTTGAATTCTATCTTTTATCCTTTACTAGTTTCCCTCCCTAATGAACAGAAGACAAGGACTATTTGGTATCATATGACAAAATTTAAATAGAAAGTAATGTCTTAAATTAGCATAATAAAATTTTAGAAGTGTTGTATACTCATAAAATTATTCTATCATGCATTTAAATACAGCAGAAAGCAAGCCTAGAATAAATATTTGCAAATAGGGTATAAGAAAATATCTACCAGAGAAGATTCATAACACATTATATAGTTGGAATAAAAGAAAAGGTATTATTTGGGCTTCCCTGGTGGTGCAAGGAAGAGTTGAGAGTCCGCCTGCCGATGCAGGGGACACGGGTTCGTGCCCCGGTCCGGGAAGATCCCACATGCTGCGGAGTGGCTGGGTCCGTGAGCCATGACCATTGAGCCTGTGCGTTCGGAGCCTGTGCTCCACAACGGGAGAGGCCATAACAGTGAGAGGCCCGCGTACCACAAAAAAAAAAAAAAAAAAGGTATTATTTACTTGATACCAATATTAATTTTCCTAAACTTCAACAGTTTTTGATTTTGATATTACTTGGTTTTTCAAATAAATAACAAGAATAGTTAATACTGAAAAAATGAATGGTTTATTACAAATTATGAAATGGTACTGGCTGGATATACAATTATATATGGCTTACAAAATTAAAGGCAAAGGTAGGTATATGTGCCATCAATACAGAAAAAGCAAGAAAAAAGCATGAGGATAACCAACATAAAATGCACAATTGGTAACCCAAATTTAAACTTCTGTAATATTTATTTAACTTTTCTTCATAAAACCTATCAATATTAAGGTTCTTATTTTTCTTTTGAAAACTTGAAAAATTACCTCAGAATTTGTTATTTTACAAAGTTAGTATTAGCATTTACACATGACATTACTCCCCTTCTATTAACACCACCAATATATAGGAGGGAAATTTGAGGACAATGTCATTATTATTGAAATAAGTGTATGGCCATACCTGGTGACTACTTTGTGAGGAAGAATGCAATATCCATGAGAGCTTATTGTCATACACTATCTGTAAATGGCTATTTAGAGATATGTAGCAGAATTAACCTTGACACAGGTAAGATGTCAAACTTCATTTTAGAGTTCCAATGATTTTGGTACCCAAACCAGCTGAATTCACCTTAAACAAATTCTAACAAGATAAGAGGGAAAAGCGAGACAATTGGTCCTTCACCGGGAGGCTTTAAATGTAGTTGCAGTTCCAGTTTTAAAATATGTTATCTAATGCACCTGGGTCTCCAAAGTGTAATTATTTCTTATAGTTACCTTCCTCTTGAAGGACAAAATGGCCATTGAACTTTTTATCTTTCAGCTAATTATTTTCCTCATCTTTTTTGGTGCTAGCTTATCTCTTTGAACACTAGTTCATGTCTATAATCAAACACCTGGATCCTCACGAGGCTAGGATGTCTCAACTCTTATTTTTAATTGAATATCAACATGTTTTCTCTCTGTTGTGGGAAGGGTGTACAGTTTCAGTAGAAATTATTTAAGAATGATGGAGGGTATTTACCTTATTTTTTTTTTTTAACATCACTCCCATCCTGCTGCCAGAGTTGCATATTCCTTATTCAAAGGCATGACTGGGAAATTCAACTAATGAGACACTGTGGTATATTCTCAAAGTAAAAATCAAGTAAGATTATCAGAGTGCATCAACCCATGACTCTTTATATAGGCTCTTAGTGCCTTTAGTGAGAACTTCTTCTCTCAGCAATGGGAAACTTTATTCTAGAAGAAATGTCACCACCTGTACTGCCTGCCTCTCTTGCTTCTGCTCTACCATGAATATACATGTAAGATTGTTGAAATAACACCAACTGAAGACACACCTGGAAACTCTGAGAACCCCGCTTTCCCTGCATTTTCAGAAAACACTAGTAAAAGAAGTCAAGGATGAATGATTGATATGCAGTATCCAGCACCAGTAGTGGCTGGAAATGAGCCTGGTGTCTCTTGAAAGCTGGATATCATAGTTAGGGTACTGGTTTATTTCATCACCTGAAACAGTCTATTTGCATAAACAAATTTATAGTGGTAACTATTGATGAAACACTGACTGCTCATATATTTATTTATAATTTTCAAAATAAGCTATATGTTTATTTCAACTTTATAGCCTGTGAGCAAATTACTTATGAACAAACTGAAACCCAGTAAAACTAGGTAATGTGTTCAATTCACACCCCTTAGGAAGTACCAGAACAAGGTGGGCTCCCAGATCTCACAGACCCTCAAAAGAGGCCTGGCCAGCTTCCCAGAAGCATCACTTCAGGGACCTGATGGCAGGTTAGTTCTGCCTCTTCTTCTGCAGGACAGCCAGGAGACAAAGCTGAGGGGTGGGGGTGCATGCAATGGCAGGGCCAAGAAAACAGAAACAAGGGCCTTTCTATCACAGCTTAATCTTTCTCTAGACACCTGACACTTTCAGGGACAGAGATTTCTTTCCTTTGAAAAGCAAATAATCCCATTGTTGAAAAGTCTAATTATGAGAAAATTCTTCCTTTTACTGAGCAGAAATATTATCTAAATGAGCAAGTCTTATATTGACTATTATTAAAGAATAAAGAATTTAATGTTTAATCTGAATTCAATAATGAATTCCTTTGCTATTCAAGATACAAAAGTATTTGTACTTCACTGTGATGTCTCAACTAAAAGTAAGAGTTCAATTCAATGAAATAAACACTATCCATGTCTTTGTTAAAAATGCTTTGAAATATGCAAAAATAAACTGAGAGTAAATGGTAAGAAAAGAAACAGTTAGTGTTTTCCCTCAATTATTATCTAACTTAAACAAAACTTGAAGAGACATAAGATAACAGTAAAAATTGTGGCTGCAAATTTAACAAATGTCCATATATGCTGTTGGTTAATTTTAGATATCCAACTGTAAAAATTAATAATAATTAACTCAATTAAAATAGAGTCAAGAGGACAAAAAGGGGACCTCTCTTGCTCTAAGATGACAGCAGAGCCCAACAGGATGAAGAAAGACTCCTTTCCTTGCCTGGGAAGAGTTCAGCCAATGGGAGACAGTCCTGACAGAAACAATTTTGAGGGTTCCAGATCTCATCAGGACCCTAAAATTGCCTCTCTGCAAGGTAACATTTTAAGATTAACTGAGGCAAACAAATGATTAAATATAAAATGGCTTCCAAGAGACTGTTACATATCTGAGCACTTCAGGCACCTTGAACCAGGTTGTCCAATGTCCACCCAGTTCTCAGTGATGGAGCTCTGAGGAACCACAGGGATTCTCCCCAACTCTCCCTATTAATTGGCTCAGAGAAACATTTTTCCAGATTGAGGATGAATCTCTTCCTGTCCTAATTGACACCAGAGCCACACTCTCAGGTTTCAAACCCCCTACTGTCCAGCAGCCCCTGCCTTGGAGAACTAAAACAGTTGAAATAGTGGAGATCTCTAAAGAACCTCAAGAGGTTTCTGTTTCTCAACTTAGTCTCTTTTGTTTAGGTCCTTTTCTTCTTGGTTCCTATCCATTTCTTAGGCTGAGATGTAGAAAATTATCATGCCAGAATGTCTTTCTCCCAAAAGCAGGAGGTAATTCTAGAAGTTGACAGTAGTCATCAAGTAACCAACCAGGTGAATTAAATGATACTTTGACACATTTTATTTGCTCTGTCTCTGACAATACTACAGCAGATTCTGGAGACTCTTGTCATTTGTCCTTCTTGAATCAGCTACCACCCTGCTTAAGGGAAAAAATCTCCAAATGATGTTGGCAAAATTTACAGATCACCTCCCGTCAAGATTCAAATAGATCCCTCAAAACCTCTCCCCAGAATTAATCAATACCTTATAGTCAAGTTAAATCAAAGAATCTCTTCAAGGTATAAAGCCCATGATAGAAGATTACAAGGCTCAAGGTCTTATTGTCCCTTGTACTATTTCCTGTATTTCTCCTGTTTTACTAGTGACAAACCTAAAACCTAAGGGCTGAGGTTGGAGGTTTGTCCAGTACCTGCAAGAAATAGACAAACACTGTTATCCCTCGACACCCTGTTTTCCCTAACCCTCATATGTTACTAACATCCATTCCCACCTGAAGTAAATTTCTTACTGTAATTGATTTATCCAGTGTGTTCCTTAGTATTCCAGTTGATGAAGCTAGCTAGTGTCTTTTTGCCTTCACTTGGGAAGGAAAAAATATTCACCTGGACCATAATGCCTCAGGGTTTTACTGGGAGTTCTTATTTCTCACAAATCCTGGACTGATCTGGGTGACATAAAATTCTCTAGAGTTTCCACTGTGCTGCAGTATGTGGGTGATTTGCTTCTTTATTTTCATTCTCAAACTTCCTCACAGGAAGATGAAATCCACTTGCTAGAGATTTTAGCCTTAAAGGGACATAAGCTTGCCAAGGAAAAATTGCAGTTTGCCCAAACCCAAGTTTGATATTTAAGGCATCTGTTATCATAACAAGGACTACATGTAGGTCCAGATAGGCTTCATGGTGTCCTAAGTTTTCCAAAACCCTAAAACAAGTGCCAACCATGAGGTTTTCTTGGGTTAGTGGGTTATTACTGAAATCTGATTCCAAATTTCACTCTTATGGCCAAACCTCTGCATGTTTCACTAAAGAACAATACTCCCAGCTGAGTTTTACAGGAAGAACCAGATAATGTACCATTTAAGACCTTGTTCAATGAACTTGTCTGCCCTTGGCCATCCTAG